>NC_063354.1:22851951-22893446 GCF_021869965.1 Rhincodon typus | reverse complement strand
TGGCCTGCTGTGTTCATCCAGCTCTACACCTTGTTATCTCAGATTCTCCAGCGTCGGCAGTTCCTACTATCTCTGTAACAAAAGTAATTGTGTTGTTCTGTGATGCTATCACGTGAAATGAACTACTGAGTGATAGAATAGTTTTCACCTTTCAGAATAGTGTACATTGTATCACCGAAGATGCAACGGTGCCTTATTGAAGGACCTTATTAGTAATCATAATGGGGTAGAACTGGAGCAATGAGCATTTATTAACTGATGAGCATTGCTTCTCTTAAGCTTATTCAATTTTCCATTTCTTTTTAACTACAGAAATGTTACTGTGATCCTCAAAAGCTAATATTAAAGTTAACATAAGCCACTGTAAAAATAGTATTCATTTCGTTAAGTATATAAACTGCTCATCTTTAATTAGATTTGATAGCATTTGTTTTTTTTTTAAATTTTATTTTAAACAAGCAGAATAATAATCGCCACAAGAGCAGGCTTCTTTGAAGTGTAACTAAATATTCACAAAGCAAAGTGCTGTAAACACTACTCCATCCAATTCCACACTGTAAAGTTCCAAATGAACGGCAGTTGGAGAAAAGATACCATTTATCTGACAAATGAAAGTGGTAATGAGCATGGGCTATGCAGATAGAGCTAACAGCTCTGCCAGTTCTCACTAGCTATGAACAAACACACTGGCAACTGTATAAAGGGCAACTGTTGAAGGGAGGATGTTACAAGATGGCAAACAAGGGGATCATAAAATTATAATTACATTTTTTAGACCAGACAGCTCATTTGTATGCATGAGAGAGAGTGTTCTTTTAGGGATCAACAGAAAGACCATTTTATACGTTTTTCCTCAATCTTGACATCCAGTACGTTTCCTTACAATGTGTTTATCTCATCTCTTGATAGTTAATTTGAACCATTATTGTCTGTCTTGAAGATGATTGTAGAAGTATGGCATTACCAATCAATACTCTTTCAGAATAGGATTGTTAACTTTGTACAGACTCGTGATACATGCTTTTCATTATTTTTATTCATGTGGATTAAGATTTAAAACATAATCATGCAGACACAGCAATGAGCTGTGCTTGACTAGTCTGCAGCTAGGACAATCAGGACTACAGTGTTCCCTATCTCTTGTCTTGGTGTGTAAATTCTCAGTGGATATACTTTACCATGAAATAACTACTTCCATCTGTATCAAGCTACACAAACTAAGTTTATCTCTGCACCCTTCGAAGAGTTGATTTAAAAACCTTCCCATTCTATTCATAAGAAACCAACTCAAAGCAGGGGAAAGAACCATCTGGCAAGAATTTGAAAATAGCCCAAAGGAGAGAAAGTATGACGTGACGGACTTTAAATTTTCTGTGGTTTGTGGTCTATTTTAACGTATAATTTTCTTCAGAGACATTGTGTTATTGGTTTGCTGACTCATCAATCTGAGTGTGCCTCTCGAACTAGAAGCTGCGAATACTGCAAAATTAATCCAAGATATGGCCAGTAAAATTGTGGTCAAAAACTCCACAGTGCCAATCAACTAACAAATCTGATCGAGACAGATCTCTCAGATTTTGTAGCAATTCCACCAAAGGTTAATGATACAGTGGTTCATCAGATTCATCAAACTTCACAAGGCTTTGCAATTTTTCACTGTTGGATGCTTTTGCCTCAACTCCATCATGCCTTAGTGGCTGCTCCCAGTCTGGTCAATAGCCCTCCGATCCTGGACTAGACTCTGAAACTGCGCTCTGGTATTCATTTGCAAGCAAAGTCCAGCTCTTCACCAACATCTAGAATCTCTGAGCCAGGCCTGCCCCTACTTTCTTCTGAGCTCCAATCTTTCTCAGTTATATCAAGAGAATTCTGCCGTGGGCTTTGCAACCCCCACAGTCTCAGCTACACTGAAGTATTAATGCTCACAGGCTTGTTCTGAGCCCTTCATGGCTTCCCCCAACACAAAGCCAGTGACCTTCCTGCTTTCTCAGTTCCCCGGGACTTCTTCTGAGTCCTGACTCCAACGCTCAGCTGTTCACTAATTCATGGAACATCTTCCTGTGATCTGATAGCACGTAGCTATCCTACAGCTTTTTCAGTCTTGACAGTTCCAGGATGGATATGCTTGCAGTGGAGTCAGTTCCAAAAAGAGTCACTGAGTTAATTCTTGAAATTAAAGTATTGTTCTTATGAGAAATATTAAGCAGATTGGGCCTGTTTTGTTTGGAATTTAGTAGAATGAGGAGTGATCTTATTGTTACACGCGAGGTTCTGAACAGATTTGACAAGGTGGATGATGAAAGGACATTTCGCTTTGTAGAAGAATCTCAAATTAGGGAACACAATTTCAAAATGAAAGCTCTCCCATTTAAAATGGAGATGACGGGGAATTTCTTCTCTCAGAGTGTTTGATTCTCTACTTTCAGAGCAGTAGATGTTGGATAATTGAATATATTTGAGACTCGGTTATATGGATTCATCCACAAGGGAGCCAAAGGTCGTGGGAGTGTTGGTATGAAAGTGGGGTTAATGCAGCAATCAGATTAGCAGCGATCTTAGTCAACAGTGGAGCAGGCCCAAGCGGCCAAATGGTCTATTTCTGCTCCTACGGCTGATGGTCTTATGTTCTCCTACATTTCTTCTGGGTTGAAATGTGGCACTGCTAATGTAAAAAGTGTCAATGCTAAGCACTGGAACATTATCACGTGTTACAATGGCAGCATTCACCCCTCTCCCTGCCATCCTCCACCTCCACCATCAACACCCCCCTACCCCACCCCAGCGCACCCCCAACCCAGCATCCCCCATGCCATTATCTTTCTCACTCAAGGCTGCACATAAATCAGCTGCAGAGATAGATGTTGCTTATAACATATCAGTTTGCTTCAGTGATAAACAGATTCATGTTGTGAATTCTTTGTGGGTATTCCTAAAAGGAAAATGTGGGAGTGCTCCACAGATTTCAGATGGTTTTAAATCTTCCTGTATTGTACAAAGGAAGATTTAAAAACTGGCCTTTTTTTATTTCGCCCTATGAATAAGAACGTAGGCAATATCAGCTGGAGTAGGTTATTTGGCCTTGTGAGCTTGTTTGTTACTCAACAAAATCCTGGCTGATGTTTTATCTCAGCTCTAAAACATCAATGTTGCTTTTTAGGTTCAGGTCTTCTGTTCTGCTGAATGTGCCTCTCATAAATCTACAATGTATTTAACAGAACCTTTGCTGAAGGAATTATGTAGTTGCAAAAGAAGCCTGCACTCAGCATGGAAAGGATTTGTATTTGCCTGTGATGCCAAGCCACCTGGTGTGAAGCGCCACCATCTCTTTATCTCTCAGCAGGAATCCTAACACCCGTTCCTAGCTCTCTATCTAAGTGTTGTAGCTGGAGCTCCCGTGACTGATAGAACTGCAGTCCCTTCCTACAGCAACATAAGAAAGCAATCAGTCAAATAAGCAATTTGCTGCTGCAATTAAAACAAGCGAGAAAAGTTTGAAGACGGCACCTCTACATCTTCAGACACCAGGAAATGGACATGCTGTTCTGGATGTAACATATTTCATATATCGTCCTGTAGATGGTGAACAGACTACAGACTTTGCCATTACTCAAATCTGTATATGGCAAGGCAATGGGAACACATCCACATTCCTAAATCAGGTTTTAAAAGGTTGTTATTAATACCAAATGACATGAATTGTGTTGTCATGTCTTCTAATGCTGGCAGTAGTTGTCTCACAGATGCTCACTCTCATAGTCAAGCAGCTGCAATTGTTCACTAACTTGATTTGGGACCGCTTGACTGGTTTTATTAACGAAGCGAATTAGTGCTGCAAAATTAAGAGAAAGATGACTTACTCAGTACTATTAACAACACCCAGCCCTTTAATCAATGCACCTCATGGTTGTAATGACATGGGAGGCTATTGGTTGTTGCTCATAGAAAATATTTCTGTGGAAATTGATTCCAGTGTAAACCTACCCAGGAATGGGAATTATGATTTGCTTTCCACCACTGTACTAGGTAAATGTGAGGCGATGCTTTTAAAAAATTCATAAGACAACAGCTCTTCACAGAGATTTATAGAGGAATGACTACAGTTTGTTGTTATCACTTGCATTTCACTAAATGCATAATAAAAATAATAGACACTATTTGCATAGCTGTAGGAAATAGCTGCATGGCAAAATAATTAGTTATCAAGCCCTTTAATGAGCTATTGTCATTGTATTTGAATTTTCAGCAGATTAAACACCTGAAACAGTTTGTTTTCCAAACTTCAGCCATGTTCACCACAATGGAAAATTTGTATTACTGAGTGCTTGTCATATTTTGATCTTAATTTTATTAAAACATAAAAATATTTTGTAGCACCAGACAAGATTGGTGATGCAATGACATCAAGGTGTCACCAATCATGTCACTATGCTGTCCTCTGTATCTAAATAGCATAAAGTTTATAGCTTTTATAATGACACTTTATTATGCCAATGACACCCTTTAAAGACTTTGAAGATTGAAATTATAGATTTCAGAATTATTATTAATATGTATCCCACAGAATACCATTCCATTCTGTGTTATTTTGCGGTGCATATTTGCTGATTACTATTTCCATAATTTTGAAAACTTGGTAGTAACCACAGAATTGCTATGGTTCAGTATCGAGCATTAATTTAGCGGCAGTGTTCCTATAATTGCCATTTAGTTCTTCTAATCAACAAGAAAGATATTTTGAAAACACAGACTAGGTATTTACTCAACCCTGTGATATTTTTGAAGTGGGAGTTTAGTGCATGCTGGTGATGTTGAGGGTGACCTGACAGCAAGCGTTGATGCCAGTAAATATTTACTTGTTTAACATTATTATATTTATGCTTTGTTGCCTTTCAGTGCTGTGTTGTCGGCACACCCCAGGGGTGGCTGGTGTTACTTTAATTGGCTCAGATTAATTTCTCTGCACCTGCCACCTGACTGTTTAACACCAGCTTCTGAAGTTAAGCGCTAAGATCCCAGGAACATTGTAGGCAAAGCAATTATACAAATTTATCAGTTGATGCTGAATGACATATCTGTAATATTTACACAGCGCTCTCATTGTATGAAAAATGATCATGTTGTGAAAGCACATTGAGATAAAATAACTGCATGTGCCACAACTGTCTGTCTTCTACCACAATATGAGTCTGTCAGTGAGTGGAAAAGGCAGATGAGAGGGACAAACATGAAAAGACTGAGAGTGAGCATTTTAGCTGAACCGGCTGACTGGGATTCTGGTGTAAATGTACTTTAAAGACCAGATGATTAAGAAATCCCTGGAACACACCTTTGGAACAAAAAATAACTCACAACAGTGTCAAGGACAAACAACGATGGACAGGTTTGAATCAGTTAGGAAGAGATGTGATACTTCTGTGCTTTATTTGGAGCTGTTGCAAAATCCTTACGTTTTCTACTTTCCATGGCCAGTACAAATTGTTAAAGAGCATTCTTTATTGGAAAAACCCATGATTTTTGAATGTTGTGGCTGGAAACCCCAAAAACTGACCTTCCGAAAAAAAAGATTGAAGCTGCATTCCAGTGACTTGGGATCACAGTCAAAGTTGACTGCACATTCGCATACAGAACCTTCCCTTTTTTTGAATTTTCTAACCAATGTTCAAAGAAGTTATTACACACCTCTAGAGCAGGTGAGACTTAAACCCAGACCTCCTGGTCCAGAGATAGGGACACTACCACAGCACCATAAGGGCACCCAAACCTTCCACATTGCAAACCCATTGAAACAGAGACAACCTGTCTGCAATCTGGAACAATTGCTTTGCAGGAGTATGTGAAGGGGAACTGTCCAGTAAACCATGAGCAAAGCTTCAATCACCCAAGTACTCAACCGGGTGGAGAAAATCCATTAGATGTTATTGCTTGGGCAATAGGTCTGTGGCTATGAAAGTAATCTGCTCAGGCATAATTTCATCATGTAACTTCAATACAGTAACCATAACCGTGTGTGGGTCTCATATTTGACTCCATATTTTTGAGTTTAATTTGAATAAATGCGAGGTATTGCATTTCGGTAAAACAAATAAGCACAAGACTGGTACAAGTATAAGTAGGACCTTGAGCATCATAGAATCCCTACAGTGCTGAAGCAGACCATTTAGCCCATCAAGTCCATACTGACCCTCCAAAGAGCATCCCACCCAGGCCCACCCCCTGACCCTGTCCCCATAATCCTGCATTTCACCCTGAAGTGTTGTAAAACAGAGTCCTAGGAGTTCAGGTACATAATTCTTTTAAGTTTGCATTGCATGTAGATAGGATGGTCAAGAAGGCATTTAGCACGCTTGCCTTCATTGCTCTGACCTTTGAGCATAGGAGTTGGGATGTTATATTGAGGTTGAACAGGACATTGGTGAGGCCTCTTATGGAGTGCTGTGTCCACCTGTTATAGGAATGATGTTATGAAGCTGGAGAGGGTTCAGAAGAGATTTACCAGGATGTTGCCAGGAATGGAGGGTTTGAGTTATACGGAGAGGCTGGATAGGCTGTGACTTCTTTCACTGGAGTGTAGGATGTTGGGAGCATGACCTGATAGAGGTTTATAAAATTGTGAGGTACATAGATAAGGTGAATGGCAGGTGTCTTTTTCCCTAGAGTGGGGGATTCCAAGATAATGGGCATATTTTTAAGGTGAGGAGAGAAAGATTTAAAGACATGAGGGGCAATTGTTTTACACAGAGAGTAATTCATGTGTTGAATGAACTTCCAGAGGAAGTGGTGGATGCAGATACAGTTACAACGTTTAAAAGACATTTAGATAAGTACATTTTTTAAATTCATTAATGGGATGAGGACATTGCTGGCGAGACAGTATTTATTGCCCAACCCTAATTGCCCAGAGGGCAGTTCAAAGTTAACCACATTGCTGTGGGCCTGGCATCACATGCAGGCCAGACTAGGTAAGAACGGCAGTTTCCTTCCCTAAAGGACATTAGTGAACCTGATGGGTTTTTCCTGACAATCAGCAATGGATTCATGGTTATCATTAGATTCTTCATTCCATTTCTTTTTATTGAATTCAAATTCCACCATCTGCCATGGCAGGATTCAAACCCAGGTCCCCAGGACGTTATCCTGGGTCTCTGGATTAACAGTCCAGTGATAATACCACTAGGCCATTGCCTCCCCAAATGAATAGGAAATGTTTGGAGGGATATGGACCAAGCCTAGACTGATGGGACTAGTTATGTTTGGGATTATATTTGGCATGGACTGGTTGGACAGAAAGGTCTCTACCCGTGCTGTGTGACTCACTGGTCGGTCAGTGAGAGAAAGTCATGTCACAGGCCTACACGCCCTTTGTGTTTTTAACGAGTTGTGTTCTCTGCAGAATGGAACAGGTTAGCTACATCCCCATATGGGCAAAACCTTGATAGGATTCCCTCTCATTGTCCCCTCATGACATTCACGTTTCAACCCCTGTCTACTTATTTTGACTATCCGAGTGCGTAGGCAAAGATATTAACAATGACTTAAGCCAGCAGTGACTGTACACACCAGGTGAACTTCTGGCTATACCTTTAAGCCACCTCAATGCCGAAAGCACTAAGGAACTAAGTTTAGTCAGAAACCAAGTAACCAACCTTCATGCACCATTTTAATTTTACGCTATTTTAAATTGCTCAATGTATCCTCCCAATCTTTAATCTATTTGTGAGTGTGAACTTCACAAGTGTGTGTTTGTGAAAAAGTTAAAGTGTTTACTTACTATTTTAGTTGGGTTTGGTTAATTATAATTTAAAAGTAATCCTCTTTTCTGTTTGGGCAAAACAAGCCTGTTTGTGACTTTTGGTGTTATTCTGTGTAAACAGGTAAACACACGCCGAATTTGCAAATATATCCTTTTCGTAAAACCTACTGTGGTCATGCGGGAGAGGGAAAAGAAGGAAGTCTTTCAACCCCTCCTGACTTGATTAAACAGCAGTATGTGACTGTTGAACATGATTGAAAATGGGAATAGAACATAGAAAATGAACAAAAGTTGCTCAAGAACAGTAGCAAAGGTAGAAATAGGGGGAACTCAGCATATAAAGTATGTGGAAGAATGTTTAAATAAGTGAAGAAATAATGATAGACAGTTGGAGAACTAAAATCCAGTCATGCAATGAATGGAAACAAGCATGAAAAGGAGGAAATTAATTTTAATGGTGCTTAATAAAAGGATTGATTTCCTGTTATATATAGACATTGATATCAAGGAACTGCGTCATTATGATCAGGTCTTGGTTGTAGCAGATCAGTGAATCAGATAATTTGTGGGCAAACAGCAGGAACAAAAAGATCATGAAATTGTTTCACCTAATGTTCTGTAAGGAATGTCAGCTTTACCCTTGATTCCAGTACTTGCTACGTTACTGTCTCTTAATACTCTTTGAAATGGCTTGTCCAGCTACAAAGCAATCAGCAGAGAGCTCAAAGGTAATCTTCATATCTTCAACTTCCAGCTGCATGTCTGGACAAGCTCAAGTAACTTTCTATGAGGAACTAGCTGTTTTGCTTCTTGGTAGAAAGCTCGCACCTTAAAATCCATGCAAGGAGTCAATCTCCACTCAGTAGAACAGAAAACACGACAAAGCATAATTCTCCCAGATTCCATCCATTTGTTGCCCTTACAGAAACTTCCAAGTGCTTTTGCAGCACAGTGGTGGTGTTCCTACCTCTGGACTAGGGATCTGTGTTCAAGTGATACCTGTTCCAAAGGTGTGTAATAACATCTGTGAACAGGTTGAGAAGAGAAATTTCCAGTTTGAGGTAACAGTGAATCTTTCACCTGTTCCTCCACATCAGGATATGATGTCTACATAAGTTCCCAGGTGATCCGCAGAATTCTGGCCATACCATTGTTAGGGAGCAACCACAGAACTCATTCCAGCTGAGAATTGGAATGAATTTCCCTGTGGGCCCAGGCTCAGCAGGAAAATCCCAAAGACAATCAAAAGACTTTGAACAAAGATTCTCCTTTAGTTTCCCTGGGAGCAGATGGCCTTTGAAACCTATCCGTTCACTTGACCTTCATTGCATAGTCAGATAGCATGTAGAGCCACACCAACTTCGCTATGACAAGAATTCCTCAGGATAGAGTCCTGGGCCCATATTCCTTCCAACAAAAGATCAGAAGTGACTGCACAAGGTTCAGCACCCTTCATGACCACTTAGATACTAAAGCAATATGTGTCCTTGTGCGACAAGATCTTGATAACAAACAAGCAAAGGCTGATAAGTGGCAAGTAACATTCACGTCACACAAATGCTAGTCAACGATCATCTCCAAAAAGAAAGAATCTAAACATCTTACTTTGACATTCATTAGTGTTACCTTCACTGAATCTCTCAATATCAATATTCCAGGGGTTATAATTGACCAGAAACTGATCTGGGCCTGCGATACCAATATTGTGGCCTCTAGATCAGGTCAAAGTCTGGGAATTCTGCAGTAAGTGACTTGTCTCCTGCCTCTCCATTGGCTGCTCAGCATCTACCAATCACAAGTCAGGAATTTCATTCAATACACTCTACTTGCCTGGATGAGAGCAGTTCCATCAATATTCAAAAGGAGTGACACTGTCCAGGAGAAGACAGCCCACTTGATTGGTGTCCCATCTATCATCTTCAAAGTTCAATCCCTTCACCACTGTTGCCATGGGTAGCAGTATGTACTGTTTATAAAATGCATTGCAGCACCTCACCAGGGCTTGTTTGACAGCACTGTCCAAATTCATGACTCTTACCAGGGCAGTGATACTTGCACGTTCCTTTCCAAGTCACATGCCATCCTGACTTCTAACTGTATTACCGTTTGTTCACTGCTAACAGCACAGTTGGTGTAGTTAATCCCAAGCACCACGGTGGTATAAGAAGGCAGCTCACCACCACTTTCTCAGGGACAACTAGGGACGGGCAATAAATGCTTGCCCAGTCAGTGATGTGCACATTTCATGAAGCAGTGAAAAACAATCCCTGCTGTGCCCCCACAGGTCCAAATGGCTAACTGCCCATACATAGATGGCCAAAACCAGCGATTCAAGGCAGGTGAAGACTGCATCAACAACGTACTAAGGATCCTGCTGCACCAAGTGTGTCATCAGAGAGAAACCGGGAGGCTCTTTCAAGCTCTCCTTCTTCTGGCTTCATTTAAAAGGTCTTGAATGGTAATTTGCCCCATGGGATCATTGGTTTTGCTACCATTTCTGTGCAATTATTCAAATCTCTCATTATTCTATGCTGTTGTTAACATTTAAACCAAATCATAGCAAATGTTGAAGAGAGACACTGCTTTGGAGGATTGGAATATACTGCCTGATTTAGATGAGGAACAAGGGTCTCCAGTAGGGACCAGAGATTGCAAGTGCACCAACTCTGAAGCATTTGATCTAGAATCACCATCACCTCATGGTTTACTTTTGTACAGATTTGTTCACCTTGGACACGTCAGAGAAAACCAATCTCCCATATTCTGCTGCAGAATTTTGCCTGACACAGAGCTGTGATTTCTAAGATAAAATTGCCTCCGGTCAGCGCCTGCAAAAAGAGATATCCAGAGAAGAAGATTTCATGTCTATGTGTCCTTCTGATCCATCACTGGGGACATGTGCTACACTCATAGTGTCTGTGGGACATTCGGTCAAACACATGACAAGATAATGTTTGCAACTGGCAGCACATCCAGTTATTCTCCTGTGGAAATGAGATAATAGATGGACAAGTCACACAGTTTTCACTAGTAGCAAAGTTCCCTCAAGTACAGAAATTATAATTAGCACACATACGCATCAGCACCTTGCTTATTAATCCCATGACCCAAATGAACTGAAATATACTCCATCAAGTTATTGCTTGATTGGTGTTTGACATTAAAAGCATTTTCTACATGCCAGAGGCCATTATTGATGATGCCATAATGTCTTTATTGAATGGCCATTCAAGAGAATACATTATTCAAAGGACACAAAAATGGTGGATGGCTCTTAGAAGAAATGGGTGGCCCTGTGCTTCCACATTCCTCTGAAATCCCTTTAACAACAGAGAAGCATCTTAGCTAGGATATCAGCACCTGTTAAAACTTCTACCCCTCCACCTTCTGGACGAGTATTCTATTCAGTATTTGCCCAATTAATGAATGCACAGGAAAGGGTACAGTTTTTGTACCATTTTCAGAGAGCCTGGAACAAATCATAAGTTTGAGTCATGGTTAATGTACCACACAAATTCAAGTATGCTTTTTCCTAATGGCAAACATCTTACAGATTTAAACTGAGGTGCAAGGGACCAGGGTTTCTGCAGTAATTTGGTTGGTAACTGGTAACTTCCATCCATGCAATTTCTGCTGCGCCTCCAGCCCAAAATAGGACCACCTACCAGTAGCAAGGCTACTTAGACTCAATAGCACCAAAAATCACTTTGATGGCCTCAATTCAATTAGTAAACTGATCTGTTGTTAGCACAATTTCCCTATTAATGAGAAGCTGCCACTTGATAATTTTTTATATTGCCCAGTCATGTATGCAAAAGAGCAAGTACTCTGTGTAAACTTTTCACTTATTGTTTGACCAATTCAAATTAAGCAGTAAGGCTCCCATAGGAAATCAAATACAATTCGTCCTCTGATCTGCAATGCAGTTGACACTGTGACTTGGTCTAGGTCATGCATATTATTTGAAAATCAGCACTTCAATCTCAAAATTCTCCATCACCTTCATTGTCTTCATAATAAGTTTAATATGACTTGAAAGAAGAATGAGTTCAGTTTGCTGGAAGGAAAACAAGTGAAATGGAATTATTTAATCTTGCGTTTTGGAACTGCTCAAACATTTAGACATAATGCATATAATTGGAATACTTTTTTTTATAAAGAAAACTTCCATTATTCAATATATCCTCCAACAGCTACTGTTGAGAAATAATATTAATGGCAAGCAATGAAAGGAATCCAGTTGATATTTGTGACTTCTGTAAAATGTATGCTCATTCCTGTTTTCCCATTAAACACAAAACCAGCAGCACATAATTAACTCTCAATCAGAACTCAATTAAAAATTGAAAAGTGCAACATGAATGCTGAAAAAGTCCTTTTTCTAATGCTAGGACTGAGGGAAACAATTGGCAAAGGTATGCCAAGCTTTCTATTTAACAGTAACAAAAACAGAAGTTGCTGGAAGCTCAGCAGGCCTGGCAGCATCTTTGAAGAAAAAAATCAAGAATTAATGTTTCAGGTCCGGTGACCCTTCCTCAGAACGGGAGGAAGGGTCACTGGACCTGAAATGTTAATTTTGATTTTTTCCTTCAAAGATGCTACCAGACCTGCTGAGCTTCCAGCAACTTCTGTTTTTTTTCCTGATTTACAGCATCCGCAGCTCTTTCAGTTTCTATTTAACAGTGCTGTGCCTGAACTAGGAATATTTGATGCTGACACTGGGTATTCCATTCCCCTAGCTATGACATTTCTCACCTTGACAGTCACAAAAATTCACACATAAAAAGATTTGAAAAATCTTTGGAGACTAGATACTTAATCTGAAAAATACCGAGCTCTACATTTCTGAAGATCTAAGATGAAAATACTAATATTAAATGTCATGTACAAATGTGAAATAAAATAATTTTATTTTCCATTGCTTATAGAGTTTCAATAAAATGTCCTACACATTTTCACACCTAGAATACTAAGAATAATGCCAATTACGAAGACAGTATGTGGCAGTTACTAATATATTCTGGAATGCCTTGAAGAATCTTCATCTTCATGTATCCACCCTATCCACCTCACTGACCAATCCCCACCACTCCCTACCTGCACTCACCTATCACCATCCCACCTACCTTCCCAAGCACCACCCCTCCTCTCTCTATTTATTTCCCAGTTCCCTTCCCCCTCCCCCATTTCTGAAGAAGGGTCCCGACACGAAACATTAATTTTCCTACTTCTCTGATGCTGCCTGGCCTGCTGTGTTCCTCCAGCTGCACTCTGTGTTTTCCCTTATAAACACTTACTTTATAAAGGATATGCTAGGAAATCTAACTAATTTGTCATGATCTGAGTATACGCTGAGTATGTATTTAAATTATATTTATTGTGTTCTGTATTCTGTGTGCCAGTCTGCACTTTAGTTTTCTGTGTAACCCATGCTATGCAATTGAATTATAATTATTTAAAAAGAACATACTCCCATTTACGTTTCACTATCCTTCTCTATTTTAGGTTCACACCACCTCTTGACAAAGCAGGCAGTTAGATGATCTGCTCCCAAACTACTATATTATATTCTTGAGTCTTTGTGTATACAGCAGGGCATGGCATCCTCTGGTTTCTCTTCTCTCTGTGGCAATGAGACATAGAAGAACTGGTTGTTCCCTTTTGGTGATGTGATGGAGACCAGGAAAACTGCTCTGTCTCGTCTTCTATCCTGTTATTTAGTGAATAATGTTTTGGATAGCCACCATGCTTCTGCTTTGGTTGTTTTCTACCATTTCTTGTCTGTTTGTATAAGAAGTAAGATACGGAGGTATGTTGGTCTCTGAATTATGGGACAAGTAATTGGATGTTAAGACTGCATTGCTGAGCACTTATGTAGCACTTTGTTGCAGGTCTGTGCAGCTACTCTAATATCTACTAAGGCCTCTATTCCAGGGCTGTGCTTTGGGACTTCTGGTGTAGGGACCCATGCAAAGATACATCTCCCACTTTAGATTAACAGGAAGACAGGATGGTGATAACTGAAAGGATCAATGAGCAACTGTAGACAGAACTTGTGGTTTTCTAGAATTCTGTCAAAGTTTTGTGTGAATACACTTACCAAGTGCACAACCTTGCTTTCCTAAATTACATGTAGGGCTATATGTTAGCAAGGCTTCCAAGTTGCTGCCATGCTAACACAGTTTGATCTTGACCTATCAAATAGGGCAGCAATAAACGGCAAGCATGTCAGCAGAACAGAGATCTGGTGTACTGCATTATTAACACGTGTATAGGTGGCAACTCTACTGGTGAATTATTTTCTCTCATATCCTCATTCCAATCTTTTCCCCTATTCTCTCTGCTTCCACAAAGGAATCTCAGAATTTTCAATGCATCTGGATCTTTGATTCCTGAAAAGGAGGTGGTTCTGTTGTTTTTTAGATGTGGAACAATATTAGGTAAAGTTTCCATAGTCTTACCAGACCATCGGGCTGCCCTCTCACTAGAGAGAGGTGACTGGTGTTGATTTAATCTGATAGGCACCACGCATCAGGTGAGGGGAGAGATTGAGAAGGAGAGCCCTTCATGGTAACCTTAGCCAATTACTCACGCTGCATCACAAACCAGCCATCCAGTGAATTGAACTAACTGACCGCCAGTAAATATGGAAGCTTGAAGCTTCTGTCTAGATATATCATGTTTAACTCTACCTTCTTTGCCTCCATACACTCACTCACTCGCTCAACTCATGCACCTAAAACATTTAAGAATGCCTGTTGTAAGTTGTGTTTCCCAGAGTCCTGGCAGAATCCCAGATGGCACGGTGGCTCAGTGGTTAGCACTGCTGCCGGGTTCGATTCCAGCCTTGGGTGACTGTCTTCCTGTGTCTGTGTAGGTTTCCTCCAGGTGCTCCGGTTTCCTCCCACAGTCCAAAGATGTGCAGGTTAGGTGGATTGGCCATGCTAAATTGCCCATAGGGATGTGTAGATTAGGTGGGTAATAGGGGGATGGGTCTGGGTGGGATGCTCTGAGGTTCAGTGTGGGATGCTCTGAGGTTCGGTGTGGACTCATTGGGCCGAAGGGCCTGTTTCCACACTGTAGGGATTCTAATGTGACTGAACATCTTCCGCTTCTTGGAGGAGCTGGATAGAAGTTCAATGTCTGGAATCAACGAGGCAGCCTTGGGGTTACTCTCACTATGTCAAAGTGCCAGAACAGCTGCAAACACTCTTTTCAGAGTCACGCGGTGAATTACAGCAGGGAGCACTTGATGAAGCACAGAACACAATTGAAAGAAAACAAATTTACATTTAAGTAGTGTTTTCCGCATTCTCACAATGTCACAAAGCACTTCACTGTCTACATGCTGCTTTTCAAATGTGGCCACTGTTGTGAAATAGGAAATGTGGCAGCCAATTTATGCAAAGCAAGCTCCCACAAACAGCAATGATCATATAATCTGATTTGGTGATGGTGCTTCAAGGATAATATTGGTACAAGACATTGGGGATAACTCCACAGCTCTTCTTGTAAAATCATGTGCTCTTTAATTTCTGCTGGAGAGGGCAGATGAGGCATTGGTTTGGTGGTTTATCTGAAAGATGAGCTCAAACAGGCAAATGTGAAATTGGGCCAGTTGCCATCTTGTGGGTGGAGGATTGATTCAAAGTTGTTATCTTTCTCTTTAGCAGAAGGATTGGGAACCAGAGGGCACAGATTAAAGGGAAATGGCAAAAAAGAACAACAGCAATTTTAGGAAAACTATTTTCATGCAGCAAGTAGTTGGGATCTGAAATACACTGCCTGAGAGTGTCATCAAGGTAGATTTATCTCCAGCTTTCCCTACAATCCTTGGAAAAATCAATTGAATTGAATGAAATAAATCCCCAGATAACTCAATGGAAGTAAAGAGCAAGATTTCATTTTTTAAAAACTTTTATTGTAAAAATAAAGGTAAATCACCCCTAAATTAAGTGTGCAGTAACAAACAATAGACATGATGAATTTAACTTTAAATTAGTACAATCCCAGACCAGACCATCAAATTTATGTCACAAACTGTTTAAGGACCAGTAAGTTTTATTTTTAAAGTAGTCAAAAGTGTGAGATCCAAGGGACTCACTAAAATAATAAAGCCACCGATTTCATGGTTTTGAACAAACAACAATAAACTTTGCAATACAGTATTAGAACAGTAATACAATCTATAATACATGTACAATTTAAATTCTAACACCCAGAACGAACCTGATAAATATGGGTAGTAGACTGTGATCAAACACCCCACAGAGCACATTGAATAACAAATGCAATCAAGCCAGATCCAAGCAATTACCCCAGAGCTTAATGGCACGGTGAGTCATTAACTCTTACTAAACTTCATAAAAGATTGCAATTCTTCACTGTTGCTGATGTGGCCTTGAAACACCATCACAAGTTCCATTCGGTCATGGCTACATTAATGATTGCCCTTATTCTGGTTGATTACTTTCCTTGTGTGTGTCTATACTTACCCTGAACTCTGAAACTGTACCCCAGATCTTATTAATGAGTATAACAGCAGTTTTTCACAGACAACTATCTACATTTGCCACTGGGCTTTTTACCCCAAATCTCATGTTGTTTAATTGCATCAAGCAAATGCTGCTTATGAAGGGTTCAATCCCCACTGTCTCAATTGTGCTGAGATGGTAATGCTTTCAGGCTTCTCAGCCCCTCATGAACTCCCTCAACAACCTGCCCACATTCCCAGATCTCCAGGATATCTTCTGATTGCTGACTCCAACACATAGCTATCCACCAATTCCTAAAACTTCTTTCTGAGTTCTTATAGCACAGTGCCATTCAATTGTTGCTGGCTCCTTACTGCATCCTCCACCCAGTTTAGCTGCCTTCCCAGCAGTCCAACTAACAGCAGCCCTCCTAACATTGTGCCTCTACCTTTCTCTCTATGTATTGTTATGAAGGAGGTTGAAGAGCTACACCATGGGTCACAACATGAAATAAAAGATACTTTTTCCAAGGTTACCAATCAAATACTTAATCTATTACCAGACTTTTAAACAAAATGTCTGAAGAGAATGGAGGCTTTGAGTGATAAAAATAGACTGGATAGGCTGGGGTAGTTTTCATTGGAGTTTAGGAGGTTGAGGGGTGACCGTATAGAGGGTTATAAAATCATGAGGGCCACAGATAAGGTGAATAGCAAGGGTCATTTCCCTAGGGTGGGAGAGTTCAGAACTAGGACACATATTTTTAAGATGAGAGGGGAAAGTTTTAAAGGGACATGGGGCAACCTTTTCACACAGCGAGTAGTTCATATACAGAATGAACTGCCAGAGAAAGTGGTACAGTTACAAATTTTAAAGACATTTAGATAAATACATGAACAGGAAAGGTTTGGAGGGATATGGGCCAAACACAGACAAGTGGGACGAGTTTAGTTTGGGAACATAATGAACGTGGACTAGTCGGACCGAAGGGTCTGTTTCCACGCTGTAAGACTCCATGACTCTATAACCAGATTTCTTAACAAACACAGTTATGAGTTTATTAACAAAAAACAAACTTATTCAATAGAAGTATGATAGTTTGGTAACATACACAGTTAATAATATAAACGCATAAAAGTTTCCATCTAAACATTCATAGAACGTACACACAAATTTGGGAAAAGTGGAATAAAAAATAGATTTCTGTGCAGAAATTGAATTTCTGAAAAACAAACACATTGGCTAATTCTTGATGGCAAAGAGGTAAAGCGTAGGATGTTCTGGAATCTGATGCCTTGATGTTCTGGTACAAGTGGCCAATTCACTCATCACACATGGTTGTCTCTGAAGTCTTGCAGACACAGCTTGTACAATCTTAAGATGTTCTTTCAACCACTTGTTCAAAAGAACAAATAGGTTTCATCCTGCACTAAAATAGAGGGTTTTCTTTTCAGAAATAGAAGGGATCAGCTGGGCAACTTATTCGTTGTAAGCTAATTAAAACATTTACCTCTCCAAGCCAGTCAGTATTCAAAACAACAGAATAGCAAGCAGTTATTACCAGTCACATGATTTCTAGGAAGCTTTGTTAAAAAATTCTCAAATGTTCACAATAAAATTTCAATAACCTATGTTTTAAAAAAAAAATTACTCGAGGTATGTGTACAAAATGTGAAATAAATTCCTAAATCCTCAATTCTTCAAAGATTAGGTCATTCGATACAAAGCATTAAACAATTAGATTAATACAAAGCATCTTTGTTATACTGTCTTTCTCTTTCTCTAACTTACTGGCTACAACCTTCGTATTTCTCTTCAGTACTGTCCTGAGTGACCCATCAAAAATCTTGCACTCAGCGCTCCCCTGTAGCTTGGCAGAATTGAATGTTGCCACCTCGCAACATTTGGAACTAGCCATTCCATAAATGTTACGAGTCACAGGTTGCTGGCCTGCTCAGTACAAACATGGATACAAAAGAGGATTTTGACACAAAATATTCAATACACCGAAGATACTCAAGTTTCTCAGGGCCACTCTGAGCACGTGTGTGGCATCCCACGGAGTCTCAATATCCTTTAAACTCTGCCTCCTGTATGGAGGGCCTCCTACCTTCCTCATTCACTGGATTTGGCCCTTGAGTTGTTTTCACTGACAACTTTATTCCACCCCTGTTCCCCAGACATGATAAATGCCAAATGAGAGAAGGAACCCTCTCTCCTTTTGATCACAACATCACTGCTGGTGTCGTTATTCTGCATTCTTTTTTTCAACTAACCAACCAATAACCCCCCAGGTTCATGTTTTTGTCATCTCTAGTAAAAGCACTTTACTGTGCATCAGCCATTCGCGGCACATTCACAGATTCCACACCTCTTTCACCAGCTCATACGTTGCTTCACCAAGAGCTCCTATCTGCCCTCCTTTCTGCTGGCTCAAAAAAACCTGTCTTTTTCTTTAGAGAACCCGGGACACAAAAGGTTTTGTGTGTTCTTCTGTAGCTCAACAGACTAAGACCAAATATTCCCAAACAGCTTCTATTTGTATCTTTTGATGTCCTGGCTTTCATTTCCAAAATGAAACCTCAAGTCACTGGGTTACCTCTCAGAAATTACCATACAGTCAGGTGTTCCACTTACATCTGCCACCCCCAAACCCCCCTTTTCAAAGCTTAGTTTCACTTTGTTTCAGGGACTATCCAGAGAATGAGTTTCTTTCAAACTGTAGAGATCATCACACATGATAATTGGATAACCACTTGAGAGGGCAACAGTTGTCGGACTAGGCAGAAAGGATGGGGGAGTGGTACAAGCAAAATTGATCTTGTGGAGAGCTAGCACAGAGTGGACAGTCCCAATGGCCTCCATTTGCTCATTCACCTTTCAATGAGCCTATGACTCCAAACACTATTTGTCATGAAGGCATGAATCAAGGTTCCATCAGCCATCCCAGAAGAATATTGTTTGAGTTATCTTGCATACTTCGAAATGGAGTGCCTGTATGACCAAACTGTTCATTTCAAAGGACCGCTGCTATTTTTACTGGTTATTCCCTCTGGAATCCATGGGAAAAACAATGAAATGCAGTTATCAACTGATGTTTGGATTGCATTCCTGCTCTTTCTTTGGATAACCAATTGCACAAAATGTCAAGGCAGCAGTCACATAGACAGCCACTGAGCAAGTGATCCATGGTTCCAAACCTGGGAAATCTCTCCATGTCTGCAGGTTATGGAAAAGATAATGATGTGAGCGAGTGAAGGTGTGGAAAACAGAGACTTTCACACCCTGCAGATGGAGCTGGTCATCATAAACCACATAGTAAACAAGTGATGCTTGTCCCTAAAGTGGTATCAAGGTCCACCTGCAAAAGACAGTGTGCTTTTGTTCCTGCAGGATATTCTCCTTTACCTGGATGACAGTGTACAGTCAGCTCCAAACATGCAGAGAGCTCTTCAGGGAAAAAAGGAGTTGAGATAGATGTATAACCATGATCTTGTTGGTTGGTGGAGAAGGCTTGAGGAGCTGCAGGGCCTAGTGGTGTTATTGCTAGAACTATTAATCCAGAGACCCAGGTAACGTGTGGGAGACGTGGGTTCGAATCCCATCATTGGTAGAGAGTGGAATCTGAATTCAAAAAAGGAGTCTACAGTCTAATTATAATAATGAAACCACCATCAATTTTCAGGAAAACCCATCCAGTTCACTGATGCCCTTTAGAAAGGAAACTGCCATCCTTACCTTGTCTGGACTTCATGTGACTCCAGACCTAAAACAATGTGGTTGACTCTTGATGGACGATAAATGCTGGTCTAGCCAGTCAGGCTCATATCCTGTGAATGAATATAAAAAAACTTTTTTTTTGATGTGCTTTCATGGAATGGCAAAGCCAGCATTTATCATCCATCCTTAATTGCCCCTGAACTGAGGGGTTTTCCAGACTATTTCAGAGGTTAGTTACCAGTCGAGCACATTTGTTGTGGGTCAGCAGTTACATATAGAACAGACCAGAGAGGAATAGCAAATTTCCTTCCCTACCCCACAGGGTTTGTTTTGACAGTTATTAGTATTTTCATGGCTTTAATTCTCAGAAACGTCGAGTCAATTGTTTTTATGAATTGAATTCCGATTGCAACTGCCATGGGGGGATTTGAACCTGTGTACCTAGACTGTTAGTCACTGGTCTGGTGAGTTTATCACCCCACCATGGCCTTGAGTTCCAGCAAGATGCCTGTAGGTGTAGACTCTGTACAATTGCTTCTCCCTCAGTGAACCCCTGTAGGTGGGAGAGGCAACAAACTTGAATGTAACATTTTCAGTAAAGATTGCAAAATCTCTGATCATCAATGCAAAGAAGATACTTCTGAAAATGTGCGAAAATACAACCATCAGAATATCACTGCTTGCCTGTAAGACTTAACCCTTGAGCGTTTGTTATTAAAATAACCAGGTGAGGCTAAATTATGAGGCCTGCACATAATCAATGCATTTTGGTACCATTATTTCTCCAGAAGCCTCCCACACCTTATGCCCACTTATAGAGTCATAGAGATGTACAGCACAGAAACATTATGTGCAGCAGGCATTCACAGGAGTAAGTGGCACCCAAAGTATATTAATCTATCAGGCAGAAAATATTGCATTATTAGTCATCAGTTACGCACATATTATTCTCTGAAAGATTGTCCATCTCTTTCAGATAAATGCAATTGATATTGGAGCTGAGGCAGTGCAATGAAAGTCACTTCACGTCAAGTTTACTCTTAGTTAGAAAGAAGGAAGCAATGGGAGAAATGATAAACCAATCGTTTTGGTAACCAGAAGTAATTTAAGGAAGCTGGTTGAGTGCAGAAAACACATTTATTAGTTGCTGAGCAGCAACCTGTTTGGTTGGGAGCGTGAGGGTGGGGAGTTGATGCAATGATATTACCTCGGCAGAAATCTGGCTTCAGTTTGGGAATGTATTCACTCCCGTCCCATCCTTTCATTTATCAAGGTGTCAAGCCAGTAGGTTCTTGTGTAGTAAAAATCTGTGGTCGTCAGCGCTTTTTCTCTGCCGCACTCCTGCCTATTTACATTGATGACTGGCTTCGCCTCTTGTCACTGAGCTAGAAAGCTGCCGCAGATTTTTATATCGAGCTTGTAGCTCTAATAAAGGATTGTAATAGTGCAGGTAATAGAGCAGGCAGCCAGGCATTCCAAGGAATAAATAGACATGGCCGAGCTGTGAATGGCTTTGAGGAAGGAGGAAAATTAGAGGAATAGGCTGCAGAGAATCGCGTGTCGTGAGGGGAAAGAATTGATTTAATTTGCAACTGCGAAACACAAAAGACATTCAAAAGAAAATATGTGAGAATTTGCACTTGTTCAAAAATAAGATGCTGTGGAAAATATTTCACTTAATTCATCTTAGAGCAAGGGCTTTTTCCACTTTGAGAAAAATGGCTTTTAACCATTTCAGATCTGATTGATTCACATCGCTCCGCAGGATTACAGCCTTATGTCAAACAGCAATATCCTGACTGAATTATACTTTATCTGTGAAACAGTGCTTGCTGTCGGTATTTAGACGAAGTTATATTATGGCATGAAGAAGCAACATTCGAAAAGATATATCCAATTAAACATAATTCAGAGGACAGCTTCAATTTCTGAGAAGGGCAATGCTGAAAATCTCACATTTCTCCCCTCGATTTTCCTTAATGGTATTCTCACCAGTAAGAACATTTGAACAAATTGTTCTTCAGTGTCCCCTTTAATGAAGATACCACATGGATATTTTTCACTTAGCACAACTAATTGAGTAATACACATTAAAGGACTTTGCCATTGGTGTTAACCACATTACATTAGTGAGCAACATTGAACATACACATCATACATCTCTCTCAGACAGTTCTTGTACACACACAATCATGGAGTCCTACAGCATGCAAACCGATCCTTCGGTCCAACTAATCCATGTTCACCATGTTCCCAAACTAAACTAGTCCCATTTGCCTGCATTTGGCCCATATCCCTCCAAACCTTTCCTATTCATATCCTTATTCAAACGTTGTTTCAACGTGTAACTGTACCTGCATCCAGCACATTCTCCGGCAGTTAATTCCACATATGAACCACTCTCTGTTTAAAAAAACATTGGCCCCATGTCCTTTTTTATGTCTTTGTCCTCTGACCTTAAAAATATGCCCCTGGGTGTAAACCCGAAGGAAAAGACCTTTTTCATTCATCTTATCTTATCTCTGCCCCTCATGATTTTATAAACCTCAATTAGGTCATCCCTCAACCTCCTACACTCCAGTGAAAAAAGTCCCAGCCTATCCAGCCTAATTTTACAACTCAAACCATCCATTCCCAGCAACATCCTGGTAAATCTTTTCTGAACCTTTTCCAGTTTAAGAATATCCCCCCTACAACAGGGCAACCAGAACTGCACATAGTTCTCCAGAAGAGGATTCTCCAACATCCTATATCATCTCAACATGATATCCAAACACCTAAACTCGAAGGTTGGAGAAATGAAGGCAAGCGTGCTAAACAGGTTCTTAACCACCCTGTCGATCTGTGATGCAAATTTCAAAGAATTATGTATCTGAATCATTGGGTCTCTCTGCTCTACAACACTACCCAGGGCCCTACCATAATTGTATATGTCCTGCCCTTGTTTGTATGACCAAAATGCAATACTTCACATTTATCCAAATTAAATTCTATCTGCCACTCGTCAGCCCATTGACCCAATTGATTATGATCTCTTTATGATCTTAGATAACCTTCTTCACTGCCCACTGTCACCTCTCAGTCAAACAGCTAGTACACACACACAGCTCTC
Source organism: Rhincodon typus (assembly GCF_021869965.1). Lineage (NCBI taxonomy): Eukaryota > Metazoa > Chordata > Chondrichthyes > Orectolobiformes > Rhincodontidae > Rhincodon > Rhincodon typus. The sequence continues at coordinate 22,870,390 of NC_063354.1, read as the reverse complement.
ACTCAGGCAAGTTTAAAAAGAGTTTAAAACAGGGTGGTTTATGCTGCAGCAGTATAGGGTGCTGGTGAGGCCACATCTGGAGTACTGTGTACAGTTATGGTTTTCTTCCTTGAGAAAGGATGTACTAGCACTAGATGAGGTGAGAGGAAGTTCACTAGGTTGATTCCGGAATTGAGAGGGTTGGCTTATGAGAGGAGATTGAGTAGAGTGGGACCATGCTCATTGGAATGTAGACTAATGAGGTGGGTGGGGGTGTCTTATAAAAACATATAAATTCACAAATGTAATAGACAAGATAGAAGCAGGGAGGGTATTTCCACTGGTGGGTGAAACTAGAACTTGGGGGCATAGCCTCAGAATAAGAGGGAGCAGATTTAGGACTGAGTTGAGAAGGAACTTCTTCCCCCAGTGGGTTGTGAATCTGTGGAATTCCCTGCCCAGTGAAGCAGTTGAAGCTTCCTTGTTGAATGTTTTTAAGCCAAAGATAGACTTTTGAACAGTAAAGGAATTAAGGGTTATGGTGAGTTGGCAGGTAGGTGGAGCCGAGTCCACAAAAAGATCAGCCATGGACTTATTGAATGGCGGATCAGGTTCAACAAGCCAGATGGCCTACTCCCGCTTCTTATCTTATGTTCTTATCTTCTTATGTAACTTGTACACACACACCTTTCTTACTTACACAGTTCTCACACACTCACCTATCTCACTCAGACTCTCATGCTCACACATACCTGTCTCACTCAGGGACAGTTTGTACACACACACACCTCTCTCACTCAGACTCTCATGTACACACATCTCTCACTCAGAGACAGCTCATACACACACATACTGCTCTCACATCGTGCAGGATCTTTGCAGATGGTGCTGAGATTTGGGATGGATAATTGGTCAGGTTTGCATCAGAAAGAAGCCTGAGAAGTGAAGTTCTGGACGGATAGACCCATGGGTCAACTTTCTTGATCCACTGCAATTCAAACCCCTCAGTCATTACTTCATGACCCACTTTCATAGTGATATATATGCTGATCACAGCCACATACTGCTCACACACACACACAGCTTGCACACACATTACTTACATTCTTTTTTGTATTCTCTTCTGGGAATTTGGTGTTGCTGGCTGGCCAACATTTCTTGCCCATCCCTAGTTGCCCTTGAGAAGGCGGTGGTGAGCTTCCTTCTTGAACCGTTGCAGTCCACCTGCTGTGGGTTGACCCACAATGCCATTAGGGAGGGAATTCCACGATTTTGACCCAGTAACAGTGAAGGAATGGTGATATAGTTCCAAGTCAGGATGGTGAGTGGCTTGGAGGGGAACTTGCAGGTGGTAATTCCTCCATGTATCTGCTGCCCTTGTTCTTTTAGGTGGAACTAGTCATGGATTTGGAAGGTGTTGTCTGAGGATCTTTGGTGTATTTCTGCTCCGACATAGCTCAAAATGACAGCATTAATTGTTGCAGGGGAGTTAGAGACATTTCTTTATTGTGGGGTAAATATTCAAATTAGTGTCCCATATTGTACTCAGCAGTCTGTGAGACATGGCTGAAATCGCAGGCTCCAACTTTCCCTTCCACACATTGTGAAGGACATTATCTAAGATCCCTTCCAGCAAGAGTAATTGAACTGTTGTAGCTCCACGCCTTGGAAGGACTCTGCCAGCCAATGTCCTGAGATGTCCCCACATGGGGACAGTAGTCCCTTCATTTTCCGACCTAAACATCTCTACTCCCACCACTCTCAGGGCAATAGCCTCTTCGCTGTTGAACTCCTTTGTCTTGCCGACCTCACCGTCCGTCCTCCTTTGGAATCCTCTTACACTCTTTTTTGGCCCCAACACCACTCTATGCCCAATCCCATCACCCTTGCCCATTCAGAACCTCCATACAGGCTGCCATTCTTCTTCTTAGCTTGTGCGATAGAATCCAACAAGGGAAGGCACTGCCCAACGATGTAACTGCACAAAGCCACCTTTAAAAAGACATGTACTGGGTGCCACTAGGTTCTTGCGTGCCACTAACTTCATCTTGAAGATAGGACACAATGATAACAAGTTTTCATAAAATTAGTATTCTTAACATGCAAATGTATTACAAGCAGGAAACTCCCCTGGGACAGTGAAAGCCTCACGTCCCAGACAGTTGAGTTCATCTCCAAATTTTCACCTACCATCTCAAAAGGGAAACTTCAGGTCCTGCCTAATTAAGTCGCCTCACCTGCCCTATTTCCCACTTTTGTAGGCTCCATAAAATCCCCTGCCTTACGTCTCCCTAGATTACATTGTTTGCACATAACTCAACTAGAAGAATTCAATCAGATTGGATAGAACAGAACCAATAGATGTGTTGTACTTGAATGCCCAGAAGGCATTCTGCATGGTACCCCACAAAAGGTTAAGTCATAAGATAAGAGCGGGTGGCATTGGGGGTAGTATATTGGCATGGATTGAGAATTGACTAATGGGTAGGGGGTCAGCAAGTAGGGATAAGGGGTTTTGTCTCAGGTTGGTGACCTGTGACCACTGGGGTTCCACAGGGATCAGTGCTGGACTGCACTGGTTACAATTTGTATTAATGACTCGGAGGAAGGAAGTGAATGTACTCTAGACAAACTTACAGGCAACATAAAAGTAGTTGAACGGTAGTTTGCAAGAGGGATACAGTTTACACAGGGATATTATTAGGCTATGTAAGTGCGCAAAAGGAGTATAATGTGGGAAAGTATGAAGCTGTTCATTTCAGAAGGGAGAACAAGATAACAGAATAGTATTTAACTGGAGAAAAACTGCAGAAAGCTGCAGCGCAAAGGGGCTTTGGGGTACTTGTGAACAAAACAGGTAAAGCTAGCACATGGGTGCAGCAGGTAATCAGGAAGGCAAATGGAATGTTAGCCCTTATTAAAAGGGGTTAGAGTATTAGAGTAGGGAAGTCTGACTGCAACTGTACAGCGTGCTGGTGACACCACATCTGGAGTACTGTGAGTAGTTTTGGCCCTCTTATTTCAGGAAAGATAACATTTCATTGGAGGCAGTTCAGAGAAGGTTTACTAGGTAGATCCTTGGTATGGAGGGATTGTTTTATCAAAGGCCAAACAGGAAGGGACTCTACTCATTGGAGGTTAGAAGAATGCGAGATGATTTCATTGAAACATGTATGATTCTTAAGGGGCTTGACATGGTAAATGCTGAGAGGATGCTTCCCTTCATGGAATTATCAAGGGCCAGAGGGCAGAGTTTCAGAATAAAGGATTGCCAATTTAAGTCTGAGATGAGGAGGAATTTCTTCTCTCAGAGGGTTATGCATCTTTGGAACGCATTCCCACAGACAGCTGTGGAGGCAGAGTCCTTATGGATATTTAAGGCTGAGATTGCTAGATTCTTGATCACGAGGAGAATTGAGGGTTATGGGGAAGGGGCAGGAAAGTGGACATAAGGAATGTTGAATCAGCCATGATCCTATTGAATGGCAGAGCAGGCTCAAGGGACTGAAATGGCCCACTCCTGGACCTATATCTTCTGGTCTAACTGCCATTTCAGAGGTGCTTTTTGAACTGAGTGATAGCATCATTTGAACAGTGATACAAGTTACTCAGGGCAATTTAATACTGAGTGTTTAAAAAAAAGTAGAGATTTGTATTTCATGTCTTTGAGTAGGTCTTAGAACCAGATTTGCTCCTCCCCATGTGTCTGGTGCTCTAAGGAAATGTAATACTTGGATTCTGTAACCAGTTCAGCCCAGCCTTGTACAACACCTCCAATGGCACAAGCCAACCAACACAGGGGAGATGACACTGTGCCAGTGAAGTAGATGTTTTGGTGGGGGGACCCTCTGTATAATGATCATGAATTTGACATGTTGTGTCTGTTCAGTGTCATTGCTATGCTGGGGAATTTATTTCTGTCTCAATGCGGCGGAGCAATTTGGACCGCAAGCTTTGAGCCAATTACTCTCTGTCACCAGTTGAAATTTGGCATGAAAACTCAAGTATGTTGTAAACTTGGAAAAGAAAGGCTGAATCTTTTGGTTTTCTTATAGCTCACTAATGGTCCCAAACGGTCCCTGATGACAAGTATTTTGCCAGATGGAGGACAGCTGAAAATCTGCACAGAAGATAAGGGAGAGGCTGTTATGCTTGCAAGACCTCATTTATTCTCCTTCCCTAGCCACATTAAGGAATGAAAATGCACCAGACATCATCTTTGGCACAAAGGCAGCAATGCAGTTGCAATGCTCCCAATCTGGAAGGTCGGAGATTGGCCTGTAATTGGGCCTCATTTAAATAGTTTTGACTCAGCTCCAGTGTCTGAAACCCCGTTGGTAGTGAGCCCTTCATCAGCAGTGCATTTCAGGCTGCCTGCCTCATAAATAGAGTGCCAGGAGGTGTACTTCCACATTAGATGCTGGTAAATATTTTTAAATTGGCTCACTTTCTGACTGGCAGCTCAACGAGCTCTCTTAAAGGCCTTCTGTAGGATTTATTTACAAAGTAGCCTGCATGCTGCCAGCAAACTTATTTGCTCAAGGAGGCATCATACATCTATTTGCAAATATAAAAGGCCTATGTTACCCTTCGATCTGAGCTGTGGAACTCTTCTTTTGATGCCTACACCAATGTAGAAAATAGGTACAAGAGTCGGCCATGTGGTCCTTTGAGCCTGCTCCACCATTCAATATGACCGTGGCTGATCATCCAACTCAGTACCTTGTTCCCACTTTCTCCTCATACCCTTTGGTCCCTAAGAACTATATCTAAGAACTATATCTAACTCCAACTGAAAAACATAGAGGGTGCTTTCTATATTAAATGCTATACTCATTTTACACCTTTACAACAGGCACAGTATCAAATGAAATGATGCAAGTGATATTGTTCCTCCGTACTATTCATTTTCATCTACATAATTTTTAAACCAACAACAAAAGTTTGATGTGAAAATAATGTTGCTCTACATTGCATTATGAACCTGAAACTTATTCAGTAAACTCTTCTATCAAATCTGGTGCACTTGCATAAATTGTTTCTTCACCACAAGGGGGCAGCAATTATCAATCAGCCATTAATCTACCTTTCTACCAGTTGATGCCTTTAGTTCTTTTTGACAAAACAATTTTGTGTACGTTTGGTATAGTTACGAACAAAACCAATCACATTAAAAAGAAAAGGATTCCATGCAGATCAGCTGGAACATTTTGATCAACATTGATGTCATTCCAGGAGAATTAATTGCCTTTGAAACTCTAAAACTGTCCATCGTTGGAGCTGCCAAAAAATTTAAACATGATCTTTCTAAGACAAGAAACTAAGTCCAAAGTATCAGAGCAGTTAAAAAATGTCATGTGGATATGGACTATGCTTCAGATGTTGTGGAGGATACTGAGAGATCGAACAGGTGACCAGAATTGCCCTTCTGCCACATAAACCCAAATCCTGACTAATTTCAACACCTTTTCAGATCAAGCAGAATTTTTCAAACAGGAAACTAGGGTTTCTGCTGAAAGTATCCTGTTAAATTTGATTAGTTTAATAGTTGTAATCCCAGTTGATTCCTAGTTGTAATCCATCCTTCATAGGCTTGCGTGTGTGTTAAAGTGTTCCACAGACAGTTTCAGACAGGAAAGGTACATATTATGTAGGAAGGGACCAGAAGTCTGTTCACAACATGATTTTTGTGTTAGCAAGGTAAGTATTAGGAATTTGAGTGGGATTTAGACCCAAAGGTCCTCAGACCTAACTGTGAGCCACAGGGTTGGGGGAGTAGTACCTACTTTTGATTTAAATAATGAAAGCGAGAAAGCAGATTTGCTCCTGCCTGTGGCACCATCAGAGACCTTGCTAAAACATTTGAGAAAAACGGCAGCAAATTGAAATGATATTTGGAATGTCCTGAGGGAATTCTCAACTCAACTTCCCGCTGTTATTAATTGATTTCAAACTTGATAGATTGCCTTATGAACATATGAAATGAAAGGCCAATCCACGCTCACTCTCTTAAATTACATGTTCTTGTGTAAAGCAGCTTGTAAAAATAGCACAGTCAATTTTATAAATCTCAAAATCTTCAGGACGGAGCACTGAGAAATCTCTTTATTTTTAAAATTGATTTTGTTTTGGGGAAGTGGGTGACGATACCATGATGTGATTTCATTTATGGAGGATGAATGAGCTGCATTTATAGAGCATTTCTCATAACCTGAGGTTGTTTTGAAGTGCTTTGCAGGCAACAAAGTTTTTTCAAAGACTAGTCATTGCTACGACATGGAGAGGCCATAGCAGTGGTAATGTCATCAGACTAGCAATCTAGAATCTGGGCTAACATTAGAACCAAAAGACCATAAGAAATAGGAACGGGAAAAGGCCATTCAGTCCCTCAATAGCCATTCAATAGGATCACGGCTGATCCAACACTCCTCATGCTTACTGTCCTGCCGTTTCCTTATTACCTTTGATTCCCCGACTGATCAAAAATCTATTTATTGCAGCCTTAAATATGCACAAGTACTCTGCCCCCACAGCTGTCTGTGGCTAAGGGTTCCAAAGACTCTAAACCCTCAGAGAGAAGAAATTCCTCCTCATCTCAGTCTTAATTCGTGCCCCTTACTCTGAGATTATGCCCTCTGGTCTGAGACTCTCCCATGAGGGGAAGCATCCTCTCAGCATTTCCCCCGCCAAATCCCTTAAGAATATGTTCTGGGAATATGGATTTGAATCCCTCCATGGCAATTGGTAAAATTTGAATTCAATAAAAACCTGGCATAAAAAGCTAGCTTAATGGCCATCACGTAACTACTCTCAATTATTGTGAAAGCCTATCTGATTCGCTAATATCTTTTTAGGGAAAAAAATCTGCCATTCATTCCTGGACCGATCTCCATGTGACTCCAGATCCACAGTAATGGGGATGACTCTTAATGTCCACTGACCAATTAGGGATAGACAACAATTGCTGGCCTAGCCAACAACATCCGCATCCCATGGGTGATTTTAAAAATGAAATTAAGTGCATTGCTCATTCCTGGATACTTAAAACACAACCATACAGTGCAGGACTGGAGTCATATATAGAGACAGCAAGTACCCGTCTCTGAAGAATATTCGTGAATAAGCTGGGTTTACACCAAACTGGCCCCTATCACAATTTTTATCCATTGTTTCATCCATTACCAGCCCATAAACCAACAGATTTAATCATTTCAATTTCCCAATTTGCCACGGTGACATTTAACGTCTTAATCTCTGGATTGCTAGTCCATTAGGGGGAATGATTTATTTTTTGTGAACAGGCATCTCCACATTCTCAGGTTTTATCGGCTGCCTGTGAGCTTTTGATAGTTGATTTTGAACATGAAGAGTGTAAGGCACGGATGCTTGTGTAAACTTTTACAGATACTGATGTGTTTTTTGCCTCCAGTGTGGTATCTTTACCTGATGAGACAGTACTTAGGTATCCCTTGTAATATAACAAGGATATGGTTACCGTGGTGTTGAAGAATCTAACAGAACATTTATTACAGTTCACACTTTATACAAACATTACTTTCACAGACACCTATGTATTAGTATTCGGCTATTCAGTTACAAAGGGTTGCATATCTTAATCAGCTTGTTATATTTAAAGTGGCCTAAATTAAGATGGAGACTGTGACCCTTGTACCCTCAGGTCACAGGTTATGATACAGTGATGAAAATATGAGTATGTCTCTTAAAGGTATACTGACATACTGTGAGAATAACATAACAGATACAATCTAATGTGTTGGCAATGCCATTTAGCATTGTTGAGACAAAGAAGCAATATGGTACTACCAATCTTGATATCAAGCCAGGAACAAGACCACCTGGAGAGACAGTTCGACACTGCTGATCCTGATCATCCTGTCAACAAAAACTTACAAAGCAAAAGTAACCTCTTCTTAATGTAAAATCAAATTTCAGTTAGAGACCTGTACACAGTCCTCTATTGAAGCGTTTCAGTACATAGCGTGGGCCTTTCCTTTTTCTCACTCACAATATCACACTGTAGTAGTCATGCAGCAGTCAGCAGTGCTGGGGAGAATGCTATTAAAATGGAGATTGGCTTGTTGCAATCTCATTCTATTTGTTCACTCAAACGCACAGGCTTAGAATTTTGTCTCATGCCCCCAGTGTGTGAGCAAGTCTAACAGAGACAGGATAGACTCAGGACGAGTGCAAGGTCATCTCTGATCCCTGGGTTGCAGAAGAGCTGGAGGGGAAATAAAAACTTTTTTGTTAATCAAACAGCATGGATTTGACAGGAAATCGTTCCACAGCAAAAAAGATTGAAATGATATGTAAAGGGATCAAACCTGCCACGAACTGGAACTCACAGATATCAAATGCACTCTTAAGTGGATTTGCCAATGTTTCCACTTTCTGTCATGGGCTTTATTAGAATAAATTGCTTGAGGGTTGCGGGAACAGTTTAGGCTTGACGATCTTACTCTTTGAGAGGGTAACTTCTTCAATGGGTGAGCTTTTTGATGTTATTCCTTTGATCATCTTCACTGTTTTTTCTTTACAATTCAGAAGCAGCTCGATTGTGACTGAATCAGTGCTGCTGTAATATTTATCTGCGGTTTAATTTCTTCCCATGAATCTGCTACGTGTCAAACCAAAGTGAAGAAATAAAGAGCCTGATGAAAGTAGTGTAAAATAATGTCACTTTTTAAAAGTGAGAAGAGATCAATGTAACATGAAAGGACCTAACTGTACATGAAAGAGCCAAGTCAGATTCACTCTTTCTCCCTTTTTAGTATTGGGATTTTTTAACTGAGAGTTCTTCCAATGATTAACTGAACGTATTTCATATTTCTGGTAAAACTTCTCACTATGTTATTTAATGTTTCCATTCAGGTTTTATTTGTCCTTGTAACTATGTCTGAAAGTTACCTGCTCATTAGTGGAGGTGCTTCTGAAATTATATTTAGTCTCCATTGGATCCTATTCACTGAATTCTACCCCCTCCAGTACTAGTCACCATGGCTACTAATGTTAATGTCCTTCACAGAGCAAAGTAGCAACTCACCAAGTATTCCCAAAACCTTGATTTCTACCAACTTGAAGAACAAGGCAGTGCCACCACTTGCAAGGTTTCCTCCAAGTCACATGCCATCCTGAATTGGATATCTGTCACCGTTTGTTTGTTGCCACTTGGTCAAAAATCCTTCAACTCTCCCCACAGTAACAAGGAGGTTCACTAGGTTGGTTCTGGAATTGAGAGGGTTATCTTATGAGGGGAGATTAAATAGATTGGGACTATACTCATTGGAATTTAGAATAATGAGGAGTGATCTTATAGAAACATATAAAATTATGAAGGGAATAGATAAGGTAGAAGCAGGGAGGTTGTTTCCACTGGTGGGTAAAACTACAACTAGGGGGCATAGCCTTAGAATAAGAGGGAGCAGATTTGGAACTGAGTTGAAGAGGAACTTCTTCACCCACAGGGTTGTGAATCTGTGGAATTCCCTGCCTAGTGAAGCAGTTGAGGGTACCTCGTTGAGTGTTTTTAAGGTAAAGGTAGATTTTTGAACAGCAGAGGAATTAAGGGTTTATGGTGAGCGGCCGAGTAAGTGGAGCCAAGTCCACAAAAAAAATCAGCCATGTACTTATTGAATGGCAGAGCAGGCTCAATGGACAAGATGGACTACTACTGCTCCTACTTGTCATGTTTTTATGTAGCGGTAGTGATTGTAGCAATTCAAGGCAGCAAATCATCACCAGTTTCTCAAGAGCAATTAGGGATAGGAAACAAAATGCTTTGACAGTAATGAAATGAATTTAAATGAATAAATTGGAAAAAAAGAACACTGTCAAGAATTTGTGTTTTGTAAATATTTCTAGCAATTGTTGCATTTCATCTGAAGGCAAATATATTGGCATCATAAATGGAAATGATTAACATTTTTAACAAAGCTTAAATTAAAAGGTAATTCTGCTGTAATTTAGAATGGAAGTAGTAAAAGGTCACTTGGCATTAGGGTTTGTTTATCATCTGTGCTGCCAGCCTGCACTGATATGATTCTGGTTTATACTGTTCTGTCCTTTGCTATTCTGCTGTTAGCTGCCAAGTGGCCTAGAGATGATTGTTAGAAATTCAAGTTGTAACAATGCATTTGGATTTGGAATGCAGGTTTCCTGAACTGCAAAACCAAAAGCTTGAATTTGGATTCTTTCCTTATATAAAGTAAGTTTTGTCCTGGGGCTTCAGAACATAGAGCATAACCTGGACAAAAGTGAGATGACAACTAAAATTCAAACTGAAACTTAATAGATGGGTTAAATGTTCGGAGCTTAAAATGCACAGAATAAGGGCCCTTATTTTGTTATACTTGGAGGCTACTGGTTATTTACCAATGTGGTTAACCTTCCCAGGTTTTATGGAAGTATTGCATTAAAATCTAGATTAGAAGCATTGTTGTTGGTGAAGATTTGCTTGGTCATATACGACTTGTATTTTATACAACACTTTTAATGTAACGTAACATCCCTTCTACACGAATCAATCCAAATTATTTTTGTAACAACTTGCCAGGTGATTCAAAACATAATGTGTCCAGTTTCATAAAGAATAGTAGTCACATTTTGAAATATTAAATGGCACAGAGAATCACCTAGTATGCTACTGAAAATATATTTACACCATATTGTTCCATGGAGGTTGTTAGAACTGTCAACAGGTTATTCAAATGTAGAGCTTCACTGGAGCCTGGGAAATCTAAGACTCAGTAAACATTAGCTGTTGCCTTTGTCTCTTTATTTTCTGTCAAGAGAGTGGATTTGGTAAAGTTCTGCAACTGGCTGACATAGCCTAACCAGAAAGTTGTGCATTGTGCAATTGAATTGGAAAGGAAGGAAATGTGAAAAGAGAACACAGGGCACTGGGTAGTCATGGATGTATAATGGCTGTGTGCTTGTCACTCAGTTATACAAAAATCCAAAATTACAAGGAATTTAATACAGCATATTATCTCTGAGATGTACAAAATGGGAGATAGCTGACCTTTGTTATTATTTGCCAACTTTAAACTTGCTGTATACAGTATAGGGTAATTTTTCCTTTTCTTGCCAATATTTATCAAACTGTTGAAGTAAATTAACCATATGGAGTAATATGGACTTTGATAATAAAGAATGAGAATAAATTGGTATATGATTTCAAAGGGCCTGTCAAACAGAATTATCTATTGTTGGACAGATAAGAAAATAATTTGTGCCTATTGACGTATAAATATACAGTTCACAGGTCTGAAAGGTACAGAGCTGTATTTTAGCCTGTTTATCTAATGTATATTTTAATAACATTTCATTGATTTTTACATCAATATTTAATCTTTCAACATCAGCGTCAGCAGTTGAGGAGCAGAGCATTCCAGGTGTTGATCAAGAACAGATCTGATTCCCTTCTTACATGTATAACAAAGAGGGCAGCTTAACATTTCAGATTCAGTGACACTTCTTCAGAACACTTCTGATGTTCTGAACACGTTCTGAAGAAGTGTCATTGGACCCAAAACATTAACACTGATTTCTCTCCACAGATGCTGCCTGAGCTGCTGAGCTTTTCCAGCAATTTCTGTTTTGCTTCTGATTTCCAGCATCTGCAGTTCTTTCACTTTTATTCACTGTCCCCAACATCTGGAGCTCCCAAAGACCTCCTTCCCAGTGAACCAGGCAACCATGCATTACCAGAGGCTATTGAGATGGCTGTCACAGGAGAGCATCATCCTCACACCCGATGCACTGCATCCCCCTAGAGTAATGTATTGTCTTCCCCCTGCAAGGCGAGGCAGCAGTGATGTGTGGAGAGACGTTTGTTCAGAGAGGAGAGTAAGCCAACATTTGTGCAGGGTGTCTGTGCAGGGTGATTGAGAGATAGCGCAACAATAAGGGTGAGTATGAACATTGACTACACAAATGGGGAGGTGAAGATATCAGCTTCTCTAAAGGCACAGCTGAAGTCGTCAAAGAAAAGGACAACAAGAAATTATGGGCCTGATTTTCCAAGGAGTGGCAATTTTAAAGTAGGTTGCCACTGTGGTCATTCCCTTTAATGCAATGAAAAATCTCTGTATTTCTGACAGGAGATTCCAAGCCTCTCTGTCACACTGGGAGATTTCCTCGTCTCTCTTGTAGACTAATTGATAGAGATTGATTACCACGATTAGTTAACAACTCTGTTATGTTCCTGACAGTTTTCTCAAAAGCTTGTGACACTTTCAAATTTTTGTGTAATGAGCCCTTTGCGTGTTAAACAAAACTACGCGCAAAATTTTTATATATGTAAATATATTTATGATGAAATTTCTACATGATTGGTCCTGCCTGACCTAGAGAATATCCGCACACATATTCAGTGGAATTCCAGTATGGATATTGTAGTGTAATGCAGGCTTCAGAGTAGCCTGCTTCTTTATTTTAAGTTACTGGCATCTGGTAATATAGGTGGGATGCCTGGTCAGGTTTCTAACAACATGGTCCAAGTTACAAACTGATAAACTAAGGCCCTAACTTATCTTTAATTGCAATGAGAAACATACTGACTGATAAAATGCAATCTGTATACGGATTCTTTAAAACCTAAATTTAGCCAGTAACTTCATAACTAATTTCAAGCAGGAACATAGTTATTATAAATTAAGCGATTAATGAATGTAATCATTAAATTGAGTTTGTATTAATTACAAAATTCCACTCATTACTGCATCGTTTTATTAAATTATACACTCAACGCACTTAGAATATGTTTTACACAACCATTCTTTGAATGCCGATCCCTTATTCTTGATATTTTACAACTCAAACATTTTAATAGTCTATATCAGACCTGCCTCAAAGGTGTTCAGCAAATCACTGAACTCCAACACCACAATTAATATCAAAAACAGCTCCGAGGAAGGGTCACCGGATCCGAAACGTGAACTCTGATTTCTCATGACAGATGCTGCCAGACCTGCTAAGCTTTTCCAGCAACTTCTGTTTTTGTTTCTGATTTACAGCATCCACAGTTCTTCTGGTTTTTACTGCAATTAATATATTTTCAAATCATTACAAATTCAACGGAACATGTATGTTATGCTTTGTGTTGAAGAAAACACTCACAGAGCATTTGTTTTGCAAGGTACAAGAGAAATGGCAACAAACATGTAGCATAACATTTAGTGGTAATTACATTAAGTACTTAAGTATCATTGTGAATTAATATCTTGAAGATATTGTCGCTTTCCACATAACATATTATGGTTTTGACACCGCTTCCCAGGTAATACAGTTATCACAGTTTTGGACCTTGCTTTTGCCACTCGATTTGATTTATTACTGTCACGTGTAGCAAGTTATAGTGAAAAGTGTTGTCTTATGTGCTTTAGAGGCAGATTGTACTGTACAAGTGGATTAGGGTGAGAGAACATAGTGCAGGATATAATGTTACAGCTGCCGAGAAGGTACACAGCGATATCTACATGAAGATCTATATCACCTCTACTGCACCAGAAAGCTCAAAATGGGAGACAGTTGCCCATGCTCAGCTGCTGAAGCCTCATACACAATCTTCAATCATCGAGCCTACCTCTCTCCTTTTATCTCTACCGATTTCTTACAGTTCATTTTCACCAACCTATGATTTCACATTCCTCTGTTGTATTCTTCCTTGTATTCTCCTACTCTCAACTCATCATCTGTATTTTTATGCCCAGCTCTGTGTCATGCAGCTACCAGTTCTCCCTCAGCTATAAAGGATGCAGACCTGCTGCTCATGTGAGAGAGAGGCCAAAATGACACAGCTAGATCTCAGTAGGGATGGCCAACTGGAAAGGTCCAATGATGGCAGAAGCCATAACATAGAAGGTATTGTGTGGTTAAGAGGGTAACAAAGTGGTTGGACAGCTAAATTATTAAGGATTACTGCATTATCAGCAATCAGCAGTGTGTTAGAGCATCTTGAGAATGAGAACGGTCTGGAACCAAACTAGTAACTGTGGCAACATATACTTTAATTGTAGCCATAACATTTAATATCCCTCCAAAAAATAACAACAAACTGACCACAAGAGATAAGTAACACACTAAAAGAATATTTTACAGCAGTATCTACTGTGGAGAAGGACATGGTACTTGGGGAAATAAATAGTGATATCTTGAAAAGTGTCCATTTTACAGAAAATGTAAAGGAGGTCTCAAAATGCATAAAGATAGATAAATTCCTGAGACCTGATCAGATGTATCCCACAACTTTGTGGGAAACTAGGGAAGAGATTGCTAGGCCCCTTGCTGAGTTATTTCTTATAATCTTAGAACCTGTACAGTGTGGAAACAGGCCATTCGGCCCAATGAATCCACACTGACCCTCCGAAGAGCATCCCACCCAGCCTGAATTCCCCATGGCTAATGCACCTAACCTACACATCCCTTAAATCATTGTATCATTGACAGCTACAGGTGAGGTACTGGGAGACTGGACATTGGCTAATGCAGTGTTATTATTTAACAAAGCTGGTAAAGAAAAGCCAAGGAAATATATACCACCTAAGCCTGATGTCAGTGATGGAGAGGATTCTGAGGGACAGGATTTGGAAAAGCAAGGACTGATTAGGAATATGGCTTTGTGCGTGAGAAATCATGTCTTACTAAATTGATTAAGATTTTTGAAGAGATGACAAAGAAGATTGATGAAGGCAGAGCGGTAGACGTTGTCGATATGGACTTCAGCATGGTGTCCGCACGGTAGAGTGGTTAGCAAGGTTAGATCATATGTGATCCGGGGGAGCTAGCCAATGAATACAAAATTGGCTTGAAGGCAAGTGAGGGAGGGTGATGGTGGAGGGTTGCTTTCCAGACTGGAGGCCTGTGACCAGTGGTGTACTGCAAGGATTGGTGCTAGGTTGACTGTTTTTTGTCATTTATATAAATGACTTGAATGTGAATACAGGAGGTATGGTTTGCAGATGACACCAAAATAGTGGACAGTGAAGAAGGTTATCTCAGAGTACAATGGGACTTGATCGGATGGGACAATGGGCCGAGGAGTGGCAGGTGGAGTTTAGTTTAGATAAATGTGAGATGTTGCATTTTGGGAAGGCAAACCAGGGCAGGACTTATACAGTTAATGGGAGGGCCCTGGGGAGTGCTGCTGAACAAGGAAACCTAGGGGTGCAGGTGCATAGTTCCTTGAAAGTGGAGTTGTGGGTAGACAGGGTGGTGAAGAAGGCATTTGGCACACTTGCCTCCATTGGTCAGAGCATTGAGTATAGGAGTTGGAATTTCGTGTTGCAGCTGTACAGGATATTAGTGAGGCTACTTATAGAATAATCTTTATTCTTTATTCATTCACGGGATGATGGCGTCACTGGTTAGGCAGCATTTATTGCCCATTCCTAATTGCCCAGAGGGCAGTTAAGAGTCAACCATATTGCTGTGGGTCTGGAGTCACATGTAGGCCAGGCCAGGTAAGGATGGCAGTTTCCTTCCCTAAAGGACATTGGTGAACCAGATGGGTTTTTCCCCAACAATTGACTATAGATTCATGGTCGTCATTAGACTCTTAATTCCAGATATTTTATTGAATTCAAATTCCACCATCTGCTGTGGCGGGATTTGAACCTAGGTCCCCTAAACACTACCTGGTTCTCTGGATTTACAGTCTAGCGATAATACCACTAGGCCATCAGCATACAATTCTGGTCTCCCTGCTATCGGAAAGATATTGGTAAACTTGAAAGGTTCAGAGAAGATTTACAAGGATGTTGGGATTGGAGGGTTTGAGCTCTCAGGAGAAGCTGAAAAGGCTGGGGCTTTCTGCTGGCAAATGGGGCAGGATCAGGTTAGGCTATTTATTCGGAACGGACGTGTTGGACCGAAGGATCTGTTTTCATGCTGTGTAATTCTATGATGCTATAACTGCAGATGCTAGAAATCAGAGAAAAAAACACAGAAATATCTGGAAAAACTCAGCAGGTCTGGTAGCATCTGTGGAGAGAAAGCAAAATTAACATTTCGAGTCCAGTAACTCTTCTTGAGAACTGATTGTAGCTGGCAAAAGTTTGGTATAGAGATATTGAAGGGGGCGAGGAGCACTACACGACAGGTAGAGATGGAGACCAGAGAGAGAGAGAGAGGGAGAGAGACAGAGAACATCAGCTGGACAGACAAAGGAATGGGTCAGGGTCAGCCTTAGAGAATGAATAGCTGCTAATGGGGACCATTAATGGCTGATAATGGGCTGTTTATCATAGCAGCCCATGTGATGATAAGGCTTTGTGTGTGTGGGTTGGGGTAAGGACGAGGGAGAAGGTGCTCCAGCTCTAAAATTATTGAACTCGATATTGTGTCCTAAAGGCTGCATTGCTCCCAAGCAGAAAATAAGGTGTTGTTTTTCTAGTGTGCACTGAGCTTCAATGGAGCACTGCAGAGATGTCAGCTGGGGAACACGGTGGTGTGTTGAAATGGTAGGCAACCACAAGTTCAGGGTGATTTTGGCATAGAGAACGTGGGAAAAGCGGTCACCCAGCCTATAGAGGAGACCACATTGTGAACAGCAAATACAGTAGACCAAATTGAGTGAAGTGCAACTAAATCGCTGCTTCACCTGGAAGGTGTGTCTGGGCCCTTGGATAGTGAGAAGGGAAGAAGTAAACGGGCAGATGTTATATCTTTTGTGATCGCAAGGAAAGGTGCCGTGGGGATGTGGGGAGGTGTTGGCAGTGGAGGAGGAGTGAACAAAAGTATCCTATAGGGAAGAGTCTCAAGGTGATCTTTATCCATTCCTTTATCTGCCCTACTGTTCTTTTCTCTCTCTCTCTGGGTTCCATCTCCAACTATTGTTTAGTTCTGAGATAACAAGGTGTAGAGCTGGATGAACACAGCAGGCCAAGCAGCATCATAGGAGCAGAAAGGCTGACGTTTCGGGCCTAGACCCTTCTTCAGAAATGGGGGAGGGGAAGGGTGTTCTGAAATAAATGGGGAGAGAGGGGGAGGCGGATAGAAGATGGATAGAGGAGAGGATAAGTGGAGAGGAAACAGACAGGTCGAAGAGGCGGGGTTGGAGCCAGTAAAGGTGAGTGTAGGTGGGGAGTTAGGGAGGGGATAGGTCAGTCCAGGGAGGACGGACAGGTCAAGGGGGCAGGATGAGGTTAGTAGGTAGGAGATGGGGGTGCGGCTTGAGGTGGGAGGAGAGGATAGGTGGGAGGAAGAACAGGTTAGGGAGGCGGGGACGAGCTGGACTGGTTTTGGGATGCGGTAGCGGGAGGGGAGATTTTGAAGCTTGTGAAATTTAGGGAAGAGTTTTCTGAGAGGGTGTAGCCAGCTGAAGGCCGTGAATGATGGAGCAATTAATATTGGCGATCCATACCTCTGGGTCAGGAGCAAAAACAGAAGTTGCTGGAAAAGCTCAGCAGGTCTGGCAGCATCTGTGAAGAAAAAATCAGAGTTAATGTTTCGGGTCCGGTGACCCTTCCTCAGACAAGCCCTAGCTCTGAGTAACGTTAACTGTTGCCAGATCTGCTGAGCTTTTCCAGCAATTTCTGTTTTTATTCCTGATTTATAGCATCCACGGTTCTTTCGGTTTTTATTCTGGGTCAGGAGGCCTGGGTTCAAGTCCAGCCTGCCCCAGAGGTTTGTATTAACTTCTTTGAACAGGCTGATTAGAAAATATCTTAAAATTGGGAATGTGAGAGCTCTTGTGACAGTGTTATATTGAATTAGCTTTATTGGCATGTGTACTCAAATGAGTAAAGTGAAAAGTTTATAAGTCACCACTTAGGACACCATCTTAGATACAAAGTGTCTAGCCACAGATTCTTCAGTACAAGTTCATAGGAAAACATTAGAAAAATAAAGAAACAGAAGTCCAATGTTGCAAATTATAGGAATAACTTTGAAAATAGAGAAATAAAAAGTTTGTAACAACAGTCCTTCCAACCCAGTCCATGCTGGCACCTTCAGTCTCTGTGAGGCCCTGACTCCAGATCAGGCTTCACCTCAAGGTTCTCAAGGCTGGGAAACCACTCTAGAACCACCTCGAGGCTAGGAGTCCACACTGGGCTGAAAGACAACCAGGGGCTGCTTCGAGACCAGCACACTGGGCCTGGAGATCACCACACTGGGCCTGGAGATCACCACACCGGTCCTGGAGATCACCACACCGGTCCTGGAGATCACCGCACCGGGCCGGGAGATCACCACACCGGGATGAGAGATCACCACACCGGGCCGAGAGATCACCACACCAGGATGAGAGATCACCACACCGGGCCAAGAGATCACCACACCGGGCCGAGAGATCACCACACCGGGATGAGAGATCACCACACCGGACTGAGAGATCACCAACCGGGCCGGGCCGAGAAGAGAAAGAGGCCGCCTTGCTGGGCCGCTGCAGGCTGGGAGTCCGAGGCCATGAAGAAAGAAGAGAGGAGAAGAACAAAGA
>NC_063354.1:22816554-22851851 GCF_021869965.1 Rhincodon typus | reverse complement strand
AAAAAAAGAGAAAAAAGGGAGAAAATTAAGAAAAAGAAACAGATGGAGCGGACAAGCCCCAGGTGAAGCATCCTACTCTGCCGCTATAGTGACCCTACCTCTGTACCAGGAGGCCTGGGTTCAAGTCCCAGCCAATTCAGAGGGTATGTAATAACATCTCTAAACAGGTTGGTCAGAATGTTTTTTTAAATTGAGGATACTCAAATGGCCAGTGTTAGGAGAATGGGAATGGAGAATGTTACAGAGTTTGCGTGGTGCAAAGTTACCACAAAGAATAGGCAGATGGCAAAATGCAACCAAAGGAAGCCCAAGAGATGAAAAATAACTATTCTTCTTTAAACCTTTACTGTTTCCCTATATTTTGAAGCTGGAAAGTTGAAAGGTTTCGATGCTGTATAGATGCACTGTTGAACAGTGTCTGCAGTACTTGCTGATTCAACATAGGTTTTGATATTAATTCTTAACATGTAATTGTGCAGCTGTTGTTTTAGCAGCTAATATTACATTACACGTTTTAGCCACACAGCCAAACATGTAACAGATACTGAAGGTAATGTTGATACATTTTATAAGATTTGACTGTGAGCTAAGATTTAATTTTGACCTTGTTATTCTCCTCATCCATGTGTTGTCCCCTAATGATATTGTATGTAGAGATAGGGTCAGCGTCCACGCAAACACCCAGCTATACCTCTCCACAAGCCTTCACAACCTCTTCACTCCCTCTGTATTGTCAGACAGCGTCTCTTAAATTGAATGTTTGATATGTTGCTATTTCCTGCAGTTAAGCATTAACCGAACACTGTGCACTGAAGACACAACTGAACACACACACACTACGCAAACCAGCTTACCCACACCCCCATCCCTTACTCCTTTCCACCCACTTCAGATCTGGCATCACCCCACCCCTGTTCTGGATCCACCACTGTCCCTCCCTGCACTCTGGACCTGGTGCCTAACTCAACTCCTCACCCCACTGACATCCGACACCCTTTCTCTCCAGCCCACCACCCAATGGACCCAATATCTCCCACCCACCTTGACTTACTATGAGCGCTGCATCACTGACCTGGCCTCTTTGCTAACTTGCACACTGGCACCCACCACTTGGCATCCTACCCACCTGGCACCCTGTAATACAGTGTGCATAAATGTGAAGTTATACACTTTGGTGTGGAAAACAGAAAGGCAGAGTATTATTTAAGTGTGATATATTGGGAAATGTGGATGTACAAAGGGATCTAAGTGTCCTTGTACTTCAGTCAATGGAAGTAGAGAGGCAGGCACACCAAGAATTAAGGAAGACAACTGGTATGTTGGCTTTCATTGTTGCAGGATTTGACTTCAGAAGGAGGGATGTCTTACAGCATTTACACAGGGCCTTAGTGAAACCACCTGGAGGATTGCATGCCTTATGCATTTATTCTTACTCTGTCTTTCCTGTCTGTCAACCT
The DNA here is from genome assembly GCF_021869965.1 of Rhincodon typus. Classification (NCBI taxonomy): domain Eukaryota; kingdom Metazoa; phylum Chordata; class Chondrichthyes; order Orectolobiformes; family Rhincodontidae; genus Rhincodon; species Rhincodon typus. Next base: position 22,850,394 of record NC_063354.1, on the reverse strand, counting down.
ACTCTCAATCCATGCCAATATATAAACCTTATCCCATGTGTTTTAATTTTGTTCACCGACCTCTCATGAGGGACCTTAACAAAAGCCTTCTGTAAATTCAAATGCACTGCATCCACTGGTTCTTCCTTAACTATTCTACGACCCCAAAACCTCCATTAGATTTGTTAAGCATGATTTGTTTTTCACATACCCATGTTAATGTTTTCCAAACATTCTATTATCACAACTTTTATAATAGGCTTCAACATTTTCCCTCAAATAAAGGAAAAATACTGTGCATGCTGGAAGTCTGAGAGAAGCAGAGAATACTGGAGAAACTCAGCAGGTTAGTTTGGAAGAAGTCATACCAAATTCAAAACATTAACTGCTTCTCTCTTCACAGATTCTGCCAGACCCATCGAGTTTCTTCAGCATTATCTGTGTTGGTTCTAGCTTTTTCCCCAATAACTGATGTTAGGCTAACTGGGGCTGTAATTCTAGACAACAAGGTGCAGGGCTGGATGAACACAGCAGGCCAAGCAGCATCATAGGAGCAGAGAGGCTGATGTTTCGGGCCTAGACCCATTCTGTTTATTTTTTCTCCCCTCCCTTTTTAGATAGTGGGGTTATATTTGCCCACTGTCCAGCCTGTAGGACCTTCTCCAGAATCTATAAAACTTTGGAAGATGACTACCATTGCATCCAATATTTCCTGAGCCACTTCCTTTAGTTGTCTGGAATATAGATTATTAGGTCCTGGTGACTAGTCAGCCTGTAATGCCATTAATTTCCCCAGCACCATTTTCTTATTAATACTGATATCCTTCAGTTTTGTTCTCTCACTAGACTCTTGCTTATCTAACATTTCTGGGAAGTTATTTGTCCCCTCATTTGTGAAACAGACCAAAGTATGTGATCAGAGATAGTAGGAACTGCAGATGCTGGAGAATCTGAGATAACAAGGTATAGAGCTGGATGAACACAGCAGGCCAAGCAGCATCAGAGGGGCAGGAAGGCTGACGTTTCGGGCCTACACTCTTCTTCAGAAATGGGGGAGGGGAAGGAGGTTCTGAAATAAATAGGGAGAGAGGGGGAGGCGGATAGAAGATGGATAAAGGAGAAGATAAGTGGAGAGGAGACAGACAGGTCAAAGAGGCGGGGATCAATTCTTCTGCCATTTCTTTGTTCCTCATTACAATTTCTCCAGCTTCTGACTGTATATTTGTCTTTGCTAATCTTTTTCACTTCACATATTTGTAGAAGCTTATTGTTACAACTGCTGAACTGACATTCTCAAAATGAACTAACATTCTGAAAACCACCTTTGATGAAGTGTCCCATTATGCTAGGAAGAAATCAAACATAACTGCTGCACTTATTCCAGAACTATCAGCCACTTTAATTTTAATCCTACTAATATTAATTTCACACAAATACTAGATAATGATTACCTTCAACAAGAGGAAATGTAACGACCTTCGTTAATGTTATGTCATCACCAGATTCAAGTCCCCCAAAATCAATATCTTGAGAAACATCACTAAGCAGAAACAATAGAATCTCACTGAACCTAATGGAGGAGCTCAGGCTGGGTGTTGTGCTGTGGCTCATTTCCCAACTCCACAAGATGTCTCCTACCACCACCAAGAAACAAGTCAGGTCGATGATGGGGAAACTCTCTACTTGCTTCAATGGGTGCAGTTACAGGAACAATCACGAAGCTCAACACTGCTCAGAACAAAGCAACCCACATTATGGGCATTCTAGCCATCAGGCTAACTCTCCACAACTTCCATCACTGGTGTACAGTAGCTGCATTGTTTACTATCTACAAGATGCATTGCAGCCAGTCACAAGACTTCTTAGGTAGCACTTGCCAGACAAACCCCCCCCTATCTACAAGAACAAGAATAATAGATGTATTGGGAATTGCTTCCAACTTCCCCTCCCAAGTCAGGATAGTGTGTGACTTGGAAATATATCATCACTCCTTAAATATCTCGTGGTCGAAATCCAAACCACATGACCTAATAGAATTTAAGTTTATAGGTAAAGAACACAAAAGTCAAGAAGTTGTAGTGAATTGATTCAACATTAGTTTATCTTCAGCAAGTGTATTGTGTCCAGTTCTGGGACCATACTTTACAAAGGATGTAAAAAATTCAGTGAAGGCAATTTACTAGAATGTTTCCAGTGATGAGGGATCATAGTTATTTAGGAAGACTAGAGAACTTGGAGTTGTTTACCTTATAACAGAGAAGTTTAAAATGAGATTTGATAAGAGTATTTAAAGTCTTAAAGGGTTTAATTAATTTAAAGAGAAATAAAAGTGAAAATGGCAGAAATACTGAAACAAAAACAAAATTAGAAATTGCTGGAAAATCTCAGCAAGTCTTGCAGCATCTGTGAAGAGAAAGCACAGTTAACGTTTCGGATCCAGTAATCCTCCTTCAGTTCAGAACTGAGTTTTTCCAGCAATTTCTAATTTTGTTTCTGATTTCCAGTATCTGCAGTTCTTTAAGTTTTTTTTTGTTATTTTAGAAATATTGTTGGATGAATGGTCATTGACCTGAAACGTTAATTCTGCTTCTCTCTCAACAGATGCTATCAGACCTGCTGAGTATTTGCAGCCTTTTCTGTTTCATTTCTGTTTTCCAGTATCTGTAGTATTTTGCTTTTGCCATTAGGAAGAAGCTATTTCCTGTAGCTGAAAGGTAAAAGAAAACCTAAATATGTAGATTTAAGACAATTGGCAAAAGAACAAGAGAATCATTTTTAGAGTGGTTATGAGTCAGGATGCAGTGTTTGATTGGATAGTGGATATAGATTCAACAGTAGCCATTATAAATGCTTGAAGAAGTAAAGAAAATGTAGGGATATGGGGAAAGATGTAGGAGTGGGATTAACTGGATTGCTGTTTGAAAGAATTAGCACAGACTCAATGAGCCGATTGGCTACTGCTTTGTTGAACGATACAATGATTCTAAGAATGGTGGAAATACCATCACCTCATAGCAGTTCAAGAACAAGTCCTGTCAAAGTCAGATGCAAAGTAGTGATAACTGTTTAGCCCAGCCAGTGACAGCTGTAACCTGAGTGTGAATAATAAAAGAAAAATTAAATAGAAGTTACAATTTTTATGTCTGGCAGCTCATCCTTAGTAGATGAACTAATCAGAATAAGGTCATTGAAAAGGTTACTGAAATATTTAGCCTCTAATTCAGGCAAGTTTCAATACAGAAGTGAGAATTGGTGCCTCAATTGCATAGATTGTCAGACTTTTTCTGGAGCTTGGTATTCAGACCTGGACAGAGAAACTCAGCAAATACGAATTGGCATTGGAGATAGACATCAGATCCACCAGAATGACATTGGGACCAATATTATGGGGGTCTCTTGAGGTTAGAAGGCAGAAGGGTAATCTGTTGGGCCCTTTAAAAGGTTTGGTAAGTTAGTTAAGGAGAAATGACTTCCTCTGGTCAAGAAATCCAAAACAAGGAGCAATAATCCCAAAATGAGAGCTATGTCATTTAGACGTGGAAAATTGAAGATTTATGTTTTCAGATGAAGGGAAGTAGAAATAGGGATTTTGTTCCTGCAGAAACAATCTCAGTTTTGGGACAAATCTCCAAAGGGAAAAGCCAGTAAGGAAGTAATACTTGGGAATGAACATACAGGTCACGCTGGTGCTCCATTTTGAAGTATGCTAGACATGCAATCTCATTCTCCATTTTACTCATTTTTCTTTGTTTTTGGGTAAGCATATCACATGGTTAAAGCAAAGGTATGTAAATGGTGTTGTGGTATGTATTGGCCGTGAACTAAAAGAATGACTGAAGATACTTGAGGGACCGAAAGACATTCCCCTTTTCTGTAATTCTAACTCACAATATAGGCGCATGGGAACAAGAGCAGACCATTTAACCCCTTGAGCCTATACTGATATTCAATGAAGATCAAGGTTGAACCGTAACGTTATTCCATAAACTTCCACTGGCCTTGATACCTTTGGCTAACAAAATCTATCAATCTCACATCTAAAATTGACAGCTTGTTTTATTTATTCTTTCATGGGATGTGTAAATGATTGGCTAGGCACATCCCAATTTGCCATTGAGAAGGTGTTAGGGGGTGACGCTGCCTTCTTGAACTGCTGTAGCCCATATGGTCTAGGTACTCTTAATGCGCTGTTCGGAACAGAATTCCAGCACTTTGACCCAGTGCCAGTGGACGAATGCCGATATAATTCTAAGGTTATATGATTCGTGGCTTGGATGGGAACTTGTAGGTAGTGTTCCTGTGCATCTGCTAACCCTGTCCTTCCGGGTAGTAGATGTTCCAGGTTTGGAAGGTGTTGTCGAAGGAGCCTCGCTGAGTTGCTGCATTGCATCTTGTAGATAGTCCACACTCCCCTCACCACTGATGCACAGTAACTGGTGATGGGTAGACTACCAATCTAGCAGGCTCTTTGTCCCAGATCATGATGGGCTTCTTGAGTGCTATTGGAGCTGCAACCACTCAGGCAAGTGGAAAATATTTGCTCACACTCCTAACCTGTGCCTTGTAAATTGTGACCCAGCCAATGTGGAAGGAAATTTTTTACTGCTTTTTTACATGCAGAAGTCTGTCTCTAATTTCACGGGCTCATTTTTATACTCTTCTCCCGAAACCTAGACTCCAACCAGCAAAACAGCTTCTTTCTGCTATCCTATTGGTTCCCCCTTAAACCATGAAAACTTCGATCAGATCATACTCAATCTATTAAATTCTAGGAAATACAATCTATTTTGTGTAATCTTGTTTCATAATTCAATTCTTGCATTCCAGTTCTCACTCTAGAAATTTAGACTTGGGAGTGCCAACATGCTAACCTCTGCCAGGCACCCTCCTTCCCCCACTCCGCTCCCCAGAGGACTGAATTTGGGCTGAATCTGATGTTCCCTTGATGAAGTGTCAATTTTGTCATGTTTTCTGTAATGAATCAGCACCATCTTTAAAGTCCATCACACACAGACAAGCATTGTCAGTTCAGAGCTACCCTGCATGATTTTGGACACTTGCTTTGGTCAGAGCAGATGAGGAGAATTTGTTACCCATCTTTGTGGCCAGGGATCTGGAAGTTATGCTCGATGAGTTAGCGTGGAGGATGGCCTTCCCGTTTTCCCAGGCCAGGCAGAGGATTCCACGACTCCAATCCCTGCCAGGCTGGTCCAAGGTTGCCATCCAGGTCAATGTGGTCTCAACTGTCTGGAGAAACCTCCATCAGTGTAGGAAGAGGGCCAGCCCTTCTCCACTTTGGCAGGGTAAGTGCCATCATCTTCTTTCTGCTACCTCACTTTCACTGTCTCTCTGCCTTGGCACCCACTTCCCACCAAGGTTCATACACTACAGCTCTCACTGTTACATGCAACATCTCCTCTCACCTGCCCCCAGGCCTCCCAAACCCCCCATACTGTTAACCCTGCATTGGCCTCTGCACTGCTTACTCACTCAGTCAGGACACCTCACTATCTTTCCACTTTCACCAGGAATAATAGCTGTATGATCCACTTTCATCTCCCTTACTACCTCCCATTCTCTGACTCCAGGAGAAAACAGCCAAAATATAACAGAAAGAGCCAAGCCAGGTGTTGGAGTGCCTAGCATTCAGCTCCTAACTCTTTATGAGGACAGCATACTAATCCTGACCACCCCAGTGGCCGATTGAGTCCTGGATTTGTAGCAGAGGCTTCCCTTAACATACTGTGCTGCGTGCCGCTAACTGAAGTGCATTTCTTTTGACTTGACTGACAATTATGCCAAGCCTCTTGACTTTGTAACAAACACAGAGAGTGCTGGAGAAACTCATCAGGTCTGGCAGCATCTGTGAGGAGGGAGACAGAGTTAACATTTCAAGTCTGATATGACCCTTCTTCAGAATAGAAAGGTGTTGTAAAATAATTCTTTTTTATACTTTTGATAGAGGAGGAGCAAAAGGGCAGACGTCTTCAGGCCCAACGCAAAAGATAAAGTGGATGTTAATAGTGGAGAGAAAAAAAAGCAGGATGTAGAAAGGATGTAAATTAATACGTGAGAGTGAGAGAATTGGTCATTGCTGATAAGCGCAAAGTAAACAAGACGCAGACATGACATGGGCATGAGGGAGAATGGGGGGAAGAGAACATAAGAAAAATGGGGAACAGACATAAAGAAGTCAGATTCTGAGGTTTTTGAATTCAGTGTTGAGACCCATGTTAGTGCCTAAGTGGAAAATGAGGTATGGCTCCTTGAGCTTGAATTGTGCCTCTTTGGAACATTACAGCAGACCCAGGACAGAAATGTTAGCTGGTGAGCAAAGCGGCAAGCATCTGGGAGGGCAGGGTCATTCCTGTGGGTAGAAGGCATTGTGTCTGTGTTCGGTAGCAAGGCAAGACAGAAGTGCTGTGAGCCTGATCAGAGTGGCAATGGGGCAGAGATGCAAGGCAAGGTTTCTCATTCTATAATTTAAGTCATTCATAAATAGTTAAGGTCTTAAATCCTTGCTGGTCACTGAGTCACGTCTGGTCATTTAGATTATCTATCCATTATCCTCATCTCTGTCTGCTAAGCCCAGGCACATACTAATCTGGTGTATAATTTGCCTTCAAACCCATGAACGTCAATTTTAGTTAGCAGTTTCTTATGAACCTAATCCACAGATGTCTTCTGGAAGTTCTCATAAATCGTATCCATAGATTTCCCTTTGTCAACTTTGAAGCAGTGATCCAAAAAGATTCAGTCAGATTTGACAGGCTGGGACTAACTCTTTACTAATCCACACCAGCTTTCTCTCTTAAAACAAACAAAAAATGTCAAGGTGTTCAGTTCCATAAACTATACTAAACTATTCTAATAACTTCCTGGGAACAGATGTTAAGCTAAGTGATCTATAAGTCCCTGGGCTCCCTGAGTCAACTTTCTAAAATAGTGAAATGTCTTGAGTAATTTTTAATCTGAAAGAACATTTCACATCATGAGAGAGCTTTGGAAAATTTCAGTTATGGCAACTGTAATGTTTTCAGCTACTTCCTTTAAAATCTGGGCCCAGTTTCAGGCAGAGATGCACAAAATAGTTGAATATCACTTACGACCATTCAATCTTTAGTGTTGTGCATAAAAATGTACAACAATAAGTTGTTGCAATAAGTTCAAGCTGTTGCCTGCCAGACACAAAGCTTCAATCCCAGCAAGGAATCACATCCTGTAAGGCCAGGCAAGAGGAAAGGAAAGTCCAAGCAAAAACAAACAACAGAATGAGCTATCTAATGCCATAAATGTGTTAGACAATTCATTGTTGGAAACAAAAAGTTGATTTGATTTCATTTATCATTGTCACATGCACCGAGATAGAGTGAAAAGTATTGTATTGCATGCTAACCAGCTGAATCACGCCTTATTTACGTACATCAGGGTAATAGAACAGAATGCAGAACATTGTATTACAACCGCAGAGAAGGTGTAGAGAAAGATCAGCTCTAATATATCAGAGGTCCATTCATAAGTCTGGTAACAATGGGGAAGAAGCTGTTCATAAATCTTTTTGTATATGTTTTCAAACTTTTCTATCTCCTGCCATATTGAAGAGGGTGAGAGAGAGTGTAACCAGGATGGGAGGGGTCTTTGATTATGTTGGCTGCTTTCCTGAGACAGCGGGAAGTGTAGACAGAGTCATTGGAGGGAAGGCTGGTTTGTGTAATGGACTGGGCTGCATTCACAACTCGGTAATTTCTTGTGGTCTGGGCAGAGCAGTTACCATACCAAGCTGTGATGCATCTGGATTGGATGTTTTCTACAGTGCATCTGTAAGAATCAGTAGGAGTCATTTTGGACATGTCGAATTTCTTTAGCCTTCTGAGGAAATAGAAGCGTTGGTGCGCTTTTCTGACTGTAGCGTTGATGTGGATGGACCAGGACAGATTGTTGATGATATTTACTCCGAGCAATTTGACACTGTCAATCATCTCCGCCTCAGCACCATTGATACAGAGAGGGGCGTGTCCTCCACTCCACTTCCTGAAGTCAATGACCAGCTCCATTGTTTTGCTGATTTTGATGGAGAGATTGTTGTCTTTACACCATGCTGCTAAGCTCTCAATCTTCATCCTCTACTCTGTTTTGCCGTTGTTTGAGATCTGACCTACTACGGTGGTGACATCAGCAGATTTGTAAATGGAGTTAGAGCTGAATTTGGCCATACAGTCAAGAGCATATACAAAGTATAGTAAGGGGCTGAGTACACAATCTTGCGGGGCACGATATTTATTATTGTTGTGAGTAGATGTTGTCACCTATCCTTACTGATTGCTGTTTGTGGGTCAGAAAGTCAAGGATCCAGTTGCAGAGGAGGGAGCAGAGCCCTAGGTTTTGGAGTTCGGAAATGGGTTTTGTTGGAATTATGAGTTAAAGCTAATAAATAGGAGGCTGACATGATTGTCCTTGTTATCCAGCTGTTCCGGGATGACTGTAGGGTAAGGGAGGTGGTGCCTGCCGTGGACCTATTGTGATGAAAGGCAAATTGTCGTGGACCAAGGCAATCTGGGAGGCTGAGTTAATATATGCCATTACTAACCTCTCGAAGCACTTCACAATGATAGATGTCGGAGCCACTGGGTAGTAGTCATTAAAGCACGTTGCTTGATTTTTCTTTAGCACTGGGGTGATAGAGGTCCTCTTGAAACAGGTGGAGTAAGGAGAGGTTAAAGATGTCTGCAAATATTCCTGCCAGCTTGTCAGCGCAGGATCTGAGGATCTGAGCAAGCTAGGGGCTTTCCACGGGTTCACCCTCAAGAAGGCCAATTGTGACTGTGGGTACAGGTGCACCTGAGGCTGGGGGAGAAGGTGATACCATTTGACTGACCTTCCGTTCAAAATGAGCATTGAATGCATTGAGCTCATCGGGGAGGGATACATTATTGTTAATAATTCTACTCAACTTCACTTTGTAGCTCATCATTATCGTGTAAGCCTTGCCATAGTCGACGTGTGTTTGCGTGGTTAGTCTGGGACTGTAGTTTAGTCTGATGTTGTCTCTTGGAGTCCCTGATGGCTTTGTGAAGATCGTACCTAGATTTGTTGTATAGGTCAGGGTCACCCAACTTGAAAGCCTCAGACCTGGACTTCAGTAGAGAGTGGATCTTCCAGTTCATCCAATTGAGGAACACTCAAATTAACTTCTTTGGCATGTCATCTTCTACACACTTACTGATGAAGTCTGTGATGGTAGTGGCGTACTAATTTAGGTTGGCCACTGAGTTCTTGAATATGGACCAGTCCACCAGCCCCAAGCAGTCACGTAGCAGTCATCTGTGGAGAGAAAGCACAGTTAACATTTCGGACCCAGTGACCCATCTTCAGAACTGGGCCCAAAATGTTAACTCTGCTTTCTCTCCACAGATGCTGTCAGACCTGCTGTGTTTTTTCCAGCTACTTCTGTTTTTGTTTCTGATTTCCACATCTGCTGTTCTTTGGCTTCATCATTGGAATTGGAATTGCATTTGCCATCCTTAAAATCCAAATACTGTCCATCTTTTAGATTCCTTATCTCTGCTCACATTAAGTTTTAGGAATGAACTAGCTAGATTTGAACCTGGTGTGGCGATGCTGTGGCTTTAAGAGATTATTGTTTCCTAGTTTCTTTTAAGATAGAGATTGAATGAGAGGTGCAGAGCAGTCTGTAATAAAGTAAACAGCTTGGGAGGCCTTGATCTTTTTAAAGTTGGAACAATAGGAGCAACCTGGATGGGTGTGGCCAGCTCTCTCAGACTAGGATTTCTGGTTGTTTTTCAGTTTTTAGGTTTAGCTTTAAACTGTTGCTATTGGAGACTCAACAGGGCAGAAGTGGTTACGGATAGAAGCTGGGGTTTGTCTCTGCTGCTGAGTTATCTGTGAAACAAATCTATTTTTCTGAATCAGAGATAGTAGGAACTGCAGATGCTGGAGAATCCGAGACAACAAGGTGCAGGGCTGGATGAACACAGCAGGCCAAGCAGCATCATAGGAGCAGAGAGGCTATTTTTCTGAATTCACCTTTTTAACCAAGGGATGTGTTTATAGGATGTTATTAAATTGGAACAGTTAATTAGTTACTGTATCTATTATTTGGTTGAGTTTTCCAATAGAACTAAATTATTCTAGGTTCTTCTTTTGTTGTGTTTTAACTACAGTGTTTAAATAAATAGTGTTTTGCTTAACATCGAGTAGTTTGACCAGTCAAATTATATCTGGAAGAAAGCACATTACATTTACCTTTAAAAATAAGAAAAAGTTAGGGTCTAGACTAGCTTTTTAAAATATTTTGAGGGGAGCTGGTCTGATTCATTACATTGGGAAGAGGGTAAAGAAGTCCACACTAGACTAAATCACATGGTACATTATTTCTTTGGTGAGATGGTATTGCAAGCTGCCTCATAGTTTGAACTCACTCCTCCTATGATTCGGCAATGAACTCCAGTGTGAAGAATGCATTTGGGAGCTGGTGAGGGCCTATCTCATCACACAAAGTGCATTTTAGTGGGAACTTGGGACAGCTGTAGGATGCCATGGATTTCATTCTTTGATAAAATAGATTTCTCTTTGCAACAAACGAGGACCTGGAGAATTTCCTGTACAGTACTATCATGGCAAGATTTAATGGAAGTTTTGAAAATCCCACTGTACTACAAAAAAGTAATTGTTTTTAATGACTTTGGCAGCAGGAGTTACAAGGTTAACGTCTTTATTATCATTCAATGGTGTCTCTTGGTGGGAAATGTCAAGGGCTGATTCCTGAATTGAAATATTATGATATAAAACAGTTTTGTGTTTCTTGCTCTTACTATTTTGAGGTATTTAGAATTGCTTTTTTACCTCAACAGTCTAACAGTGGTGCATTACCTAGGGGTACGATTATCCCACAAGCAGTAATTGTTAATGAATTTCATGAAGTTCCATATTATTTTACAAAATCTCTTGAACACCAAGCAAGGCATGTAGACTTAAAGCACCTAATATCTTTCTTTATAAACAAAGAAAAACTCAAGTACAATGATTATCAAATATTAACAACCAAAATATATAAACCTACACACAATAATAAAAAAAAACTGTGCAACAGGCCAATTACCCTTTATAAGAATGGCTTCAGATAGAGTTCAAGAATATCTGTGAATTTAATGAATAATGTTTTGATCTGTGCACAATTTTATCACATCACAAACCTTTTATATGAGTTTATCCCTCAAGTAGGCAATAGAATCTAAATGTCTAGTTCTGATTGAACGCATTATTCAGAAGAACAATCACACAGTTCCAGGATCATGACATTAATTATTTAAATATCAACACACTAATACTTCTGTTAACTCCATAATGTACATCAAACACATAGACATAAGGGAGAATATTTTGTGTGATTTGCTCTTAGTCACTAGGTAGTGCTGTCACAAGGTTAATTAGTCTCATAAAATAATGACAATGACAAGAAATCATAGCAACTTTAACTCTGAAAAAAACCAATCATACTATCATGTAAAAGAGGAACAATAATGTTGTAGAGAGTCTTTAACAAAATACATACGCCAAAACTATACTTTATGTATTAGCCATGAATTTTCTGTTTGGTTTCACACTGGTACTTGCTCTAATTGGCATAGAACACCCTACAAGGGACTTGCTATCTGTGTGAACAGAGCAAGAAAACATGTGTCAACTTAACTAATTAATGCAAATAATTCTTATTGAGGCACACAAAATTTTAACAGGAAGGATAGTTTAAAATATTGAATTCAATGTCAAATCATGTACAGGAAGTGCAATAAATAAGAAAAAATAAAGATTTGATTAAGAGAGAAAAATAGAAACTATTTTTGAAAAGTTCCAAAATTATTTTAATTTTATTCAACTCCAACAATAATTTTTGACATGAAATAATGAGACTCCATACTTATAAAGGTTATGAAGCCTGAGAGTTTATTTGGCAACAATTAAGATATCACACCGTTGAAAACATTGGAATGGTCAAGCCCTAACTTAATCTGGTGACTTCAGTGAGAATTCAAAACATTTCATGTCCTTCATTTCATTTCATGTCCTTCCATATGTGGTGAGATTTTTGGTGAAATACGGGCTGTAACAAAAATTTTGGAAAAGCAGGGCAACATAGGCAGCAACTTTTGGATTTCTGCACTTCAAAATGTTTGTGCCGATGCCAGAGATTACTAACCAAATTACGCTTCAGTAAGAGTGCTAATGGTCTCAGCATTATTCCTAGCATAAAATCCAGGCCAATGTGGATTTAGCAAAACTACAATAAAATGGATCGGAAAGGCTAAGAGAAAAAATTGGAAATAAAAATACAAAAGGTTATTGAAAAATATTCCAACAGGTAGAATGATAGTTAGAAAATAACCATCTTCAGTGTCAGATCGCTAAGAGATTAAGGAATGAAGCTAATAATAGAATGAATTTGAAGTGTAATTTCCCACAGTTTTGTAGAACCACTTTAGAACAGTGGGTGAAGTTTATTGTTTAAAGAATGAGGGTATTAAAGATATTATTCAAACAGAAGGAAGCAAATCTTCAAAAGCTGATGCCATGTGTACAAGTTTTTTGGAGAAATAGTGATGGTTGAGAATCTAATCTTACACAATTTGATAGAAAGAAAATGTGGACCAGTGGACTTTCCAGTGAAAGATGTGACAGCTCTGATCACAATAGGAAACAGGTAAAAACCAGAAATCTTCAGAGATGTTATCTTTCCTTAATGTTTGAAAAACATCGAAGTAGAATGTCACAATGAATCTCCCTAGTGATCTGGCCCACATCTACATTTCTTTTGCATGATTACATCTTTTGTCCCTTCTGCACTAAGTGACAGGACGTGTGGTTTGAGTAAAAAGCTGTTTTGTTCATTTGTAAGGTGAAGAACCTATGAGGAATAGGTAGGATTCAATCATTTTAACTTCAAAATTAATGGTACAAAATAAAGAACACATGATGTTACATTGATGGGCAGGCGGGGGTGTAACATGGGAGAGGGATGAGGGGTCAGCAGCAAAGACAAGGTGGTGACTCTTAGCAGATCCCCTCTTTCCCAATCCAAGGACTGACACACAGGCACTGAGTGCCTCTGAATGAGTACACCCTTCACTATTCCCCACCAACCATTGAAAGCCCACATGCATCTCTGGCAAGGCTTGTTTCTCAGGCTTCCCAGAGAGCACATTTCTTGCCCACTGCTCCATTAGTGCCAGCTGTGGTAGAATGAGACCCTTAAGTGGGTATTAATATCCACTTTGGCAAGGAGGCTGTCCGCAGCCTTGCTCCCCCAGACCAAATGAAATAGGGACAGGAACAAAATGTGGTCGCTACTTAGCATCCTCCCACATGATTAAAGAGCCTACCCCTCCCCAACATCAAGCTCATTTCAAGGAAGACCATTAAAATCTATCCACTGGCTGTTCCATTATGAATGTTATGAATGATAATTCCTGAAACTTTGCATTTAACTACGATAAACATTTATATCATACTCTGGACAAATTTGTGTTAGTTGTGAATCAGGCTTAATCATTCTTGGCTTAAGGAAAAGATTACATTCATGGATTTATAGCTGTTCCTGTAGCTCTGACATCCTAACAATTTCTTGGAACCACTGGGGCCCCCCTCACAGGAGGTTTCTGTCACCTGTGTATTTGCATTCAATATATGTGTTTATGATGCAACTCACAGAGTATTGGTTCAGTCTTTGCATTGTCAACATATCCCCGCCAATTCTCTCACTGCAGTCTCTCATGAGGAATAATCTGATTCATATTTATCTAAAGTATCTCTGCAGAGGTCCAGTGAGGGTCAGGCACTGGAGATCAGTTGTAAAATAAGGCATAGGATGAATAAACACAGATTCCCCCCAGCAACTTCAATCTTTTCTGCACTTGAAAAGACTTGTATTTGGTGTAGTGGGAATGAGGCATCCTGTCAGCATATGTAACAATAAAAGGGAGAAAATTTCAAATGTACAGGAAGAGGTTGTTTGAAAGATAATAAGTAGCCTGCCCCAGATCTCTGGCATGTATATTACCATTTCTGCATCGAAATGAGTTACTTTTAAGCAAAACTGAAATGTTTCCTTTTTTGCTATTTGTTTGTTTTTAATATTCTTTGTCATTTGAGTGCTGTTTAAATGGTCTGTGGAGTGTGGATGCAAAAGTCAGTGTACCAATAGCAAGTACTCAATGGAATTACCACCATTAAGCAACAACACCATCAGTCTGTTCTTCCTAATCCAATGTTGTTTATTTCAAATTATCTAATGATTCAAATCGTTTTGTATTAACTTCCAATATTGCCCTGAGATTTAAACTGTTTAATTTGAATGATTGGATAATTCAATGCAAAAATGATTGTATTTTTGGAAAAGGGTGTACTTTTGTACTGCCTCTCAGGTAGTCATTAATTTAGAAACCAGTCTCTTAGTGAGATGTTTATGCTGAATACAATTTTCTGAACTATGGATAATAGTTTTTCATCTTGATTCCATTTATTTCCTGTCTATTGATCTATCTACTTATGTAAAACAAAATTAAGTTTGTTCCACTTCAACAATCTGGATGTTTTGGTTTTATGGGGAGGTGGGCGAAGAATGGTGTGAGGTGACTTACTCATTCAGAGAGCCAGCACAGATGTAACATGCCAAATGGTCTCCTCCTGTGCTGTAACAAATATCAAACAGTATTTAAATATGGAAGAGAAGAAAAAGCCATTATTTCATTGGATTTTCACGAGCAGGAGCTGGGAATGGAAAAGCTTATGTCAATTTGTAGTCTTCCCTCATCAATAACAATGAATTGCTAAATGACCTGAGGATGCCCCTACCTTTCACAGACTTTGTGGTTTTAAAGGCACAGATTGCTTTAAGTACAGATGCGCTGAACGATATGGGTGCATTGCTTGATATGATAGTCTTGTTAGGAAATGTTCAACCTAATAAGGGGATTGCCTTGGGACCTTCAACAACTGAAGATACAGCAGGTACATCATTCGTGCTAAATGAAACTTTCACTGCAAGTTCTTTGGAATGTGATATCTTGTTGGTCTGAGTATTAACCAGTTTTTGAATAGATAAGCTGCAGATGTTACCTTAAATAAAGCTGTGGGGCTGTAAAATTAATTCGTTCCGGAATTGATATTTTCACTGCACTGGTAGTGCACATATTCTCAAATTTGCAGCAAGAATTGTCAGTGACAGAGGGCAGATTTTTTTTCAGAAATCTTAGAGTTTCCTTACACGATCAAACAAAATTTATGTTGTCAACAGCTTACAGGTGTTTACTCATAAAATTAGCTCCCCTAAATATAACTTCGAGCCATACTGTTCATCCGTTAGCTGAGACCTGATAACTGTTGTTTAGTGGACTATTGAACACTATGGCTGGAATCTTTATCGGTGGTTTGGTCTATGGTGAGATGGGAGATAGAATCGGTGAGAAATCCGGCAAAGCGTGTCTCAATGTGGGGAGCATCGCTGAAGCGTTTATCAGGCATTGTGGCAAGATTCTTGTTAGTTAGTGGTCAAGAACCATTTCAGGGGGATTGTTGCTTGTGAAACGCCTCACTAACAGACCACATCACACATTAATGTTCAGCTTTCTATTTTACCAAATGGATTAAACAAATGAGACAGTGAGAAAACAGGACAGGCAAACCAGAGCTGGTGCCTGGCAGACTTGGGTCACTGCTTGATCCGAAAGACCTCCAAATTGCCTAGCAATATGAATACAGTGGCTACTGTAGCTGATCAGAGATTAGGAATCTTTCAGACACAAACTTGGCAATACTATACTCACAACCTTCATCCAACTATTTTATAAATAATTATAACTCCAACAGTGATCCTGTGGCACTCCACAAGATATGGGTTGCTATCCTGAAAATACCCCTTCATCCCAACTCTCTGTCTTAGATCCAATCCTTTATGCTCATGTACTACTGCTAATACATCGGAGTTTAATCTTATTTAGTAGCCTAACAAGCAGTGCATTAGGAAACATCTTTTGGAAATCTATGTATATTATATCAACAAGTTCTTCTTTATCTATCTTACTTGTTATCACCTCAATGAATTCTAGTAAGTTTCTCAGGCATCATTTCCCCTTCATGAAGCTATGTTGGCTCTGAAAATATGTATTTCTAAATTTATAATAGACTTCAATATTTTCATCTTTTTATTTACTTGTAGTTTCTAGTCTGTAATAGCCCTTGAGAAGGTGATGAGTCACGTTGTTGAACTGCTGCATTCCATGTTCTGTGGGTTTACCCACAATGCTGTTAGGGAGGGAATTCCAGGACTTTGACCCAATGACACTGAATGAACTCAAAATATTTCCAAGTCGGGATGGTGAGTGGCTTAGAGGAGAACTTTGGAGGTGGTGCTGTTCCCCTGTATCTGCTGCCCTTGTCCTTCGAGATTGAAGTGGTTGTGGTTTGGAAGGCACTGTTTGAGGATTTTGGGTAAATTTCTGCAGCACATCTTATAGATAGTACCCACTGCTGCTACTGAGCATCAGTGGTAGAGGGAGTGGATCTTTATGGATGTGGCATCAATCAAGTGAACTGCTTTGTCCTAAATGGTGTTAAGCTTCTTGAGTGTTGTCAGAGCTACACTCATCTGGGCAAGTGGGAAGTATTTCATCACATTCCTGACTTGTGCCTGGTAGATGGTAAGCAGGCTCTGGGGAGTCGGGAGATAAGTTACTGCAGTATTCCTAGACTCTGACTTGGTTTTGTAGCATTCTATTTATATGGCTAATCCAATTCAGTTTCTGGTCAGTAATAACGCCAAAGACATTGACGGTGAGGAACTCAGTGATGGTAATGGCATTCAATGGCAAGGATTGGTGGTTAAATTGTCTCTTAATGGAAATGGTCATTGTGTTCTTTGCCACATTTCAGTCCAAACTGGATAGTGGCCAGGTCTTGCTGCATTTTAACATAGACTGCCTCGGTATCTGAGTCACAAATGGTGTTGAACATTGCGCAATCATTAACGAACATCCCCAATCTGACCTTATAAAGAAGGGAAGATCATTGATGAAGCAGCTGAAGCTGGTTCCCCTAGCCATTTCCTGGCTTTCTAATATTATTGCCCTAGCCTCATTCTTTAAGGGGCAGATGTTCACTTTGGCCTTTCTCTTCATTTTTCTATGTTTAAAGAAGCTCTTGCTATCTGTTTTGATAGTATTTGCTGGTTTACCTGCAAAATTTATTTTCTGTATTTTTTGGCCACTTTTTGTGGGCCTTTTAAGATTTCTCCAACGTCTGGCTAACCATTAATCTTTGCCACATTGGACGTTTATTATTTCTATTTGATACTATCCTTAACTTTCTTTAGCACCTGCAATTTCTCCTCCAGTCTACACACCATCCAGACTTATCTCACCATCCCTTCACTTTTGCTGGATCATATCCTGGAACTTCCTTTCTAATAGTACTTTAGGCCTTCCTACACCTAAGGATTGTAGCAGTTCAAAAAGGCAGCTAACCATTGCCTTCTCAAGTCTAATTAATGGTGGGCAATAAACAGTCACTTAGCAAGCAACACTCTCATTCCATGAGAAAAAGCTATACAGACTACACCCACCCACAAGAACATTTACATCTACACCATCAATACCTGACTTTCACACTATTTAATAAGGCCCTTACAACAGCCAAAATGGAGTCCCAGCGCTATGTTGAAATGACCCTGCTAAATTTGCGTTATCCTCCTATGTGAATCATTCCCCTGCCCTCCCTCCGACCAACAAAAATCGGATCTGATACAAATGGCGATGGGACTCCTGCATCTGAGTCCCGCATAGTATTTTTAATGGTTCACAAAAATCTCACCCTTGGTATCATGCCCATTTGATATCATGTAATTCTGCCAAGCTACAGCTTTCCAGACATCCAGACGGAATTTTGTTCCTCAGTTTTCAGGTACTCTGGACAGCGAATACAACTTGTGCCTCTTCCTTTGGCTGCCAAGGAGGCTGGATAATTATTAACGTACCTCGGCATGCCATAGAGAGCAACCCTCCTGATGTGTTTATCAGTCCGACTGAAACTTCTCTCCTTTGCATATTTTGTTTCTCGAGTACCAGATTGGATGAATCCCAAATCCACAAACTTTTAAGAATGCCTATCCTTTCTTCAAAATCTAATTAAGATTGCAGTAGAGCACCCAGGTAAGCAAAATCAGACTCCTCTGTGATATACTTATAGTTACTGAATTATTTTATGCTTCAGTAAATCCAATTCAATTGTCTTGAATGGTAGTGCATCACAACAGACCTCAATATGAAGCAATATTGTACAAATAACAGCCATGGGAGTAATCTAATAGTAATATTTAGAAAAGCATATTTACTGGATAACATCTTTTAGCTAACTCCTAAAGTATATAAAGTAGTAAAGGTTCATTGCTGTACTGCATCACTTGGCATGCAGCAGGAGTTCTGTCTGTAATAACAGTATAGTCCACATCCTATTCTAATTACATGGTCAGATAACTAACAGATGAACAGATTTTCCAAAATTAGTTTAGGTTTAAGACCTTTTGGCTGGTTGTCTTCTGGCAAAAATAAAACACTTTTGAAATTTGCAGTACCAATTTCCTCAGTTATCAAACAAAGAAACATTCAGAATTTATTTTGCCTTTTTTTTCCCCAAATGGAGACAAATCTAGACAATTAATCCACAGAAGAGTTCCTCTTGCTAGTTATTAAGTTGGAATGTTTTGTTCAGCATCCTGCAACAGTGTTCCTTCTCTGATTCTATCACAAGTAAACTGCTTTCGGAGTCACCAAGAAGAACGAAAACAATAGGATTTCAGAATTTCACATTTGTACTTAAAGTCTTGTGCTGAAGTCTGTCATTCTCAATCATTCATTCTCGATCATTATATACAGTCAGTGATTCAAGATTTAAACAATATGCCTGAATACTCGGGCAGTGTTTACTTAATCAGTATCTTGTGGATTACCAAGGTCAGAATCTTTAAGGTATATTGTTTGTGAATGAATCACTGCCTTTTCTAGTTAGAAATTACTGGCTTTAAAAAGTATGACACAGCAGAATCCTTAAGCACTAAATTATGAGTCACTATTTGAATGACTAAGAAGTCTTCGTGGCTTGTGAGACGTCATTCAAATCATCCTGCCAAAACTTTGATTTCAAGAATTTGATTAGAGGAATAAAAGAATGAAGGAACAAGAGAATTGAAATACTTTGAGATCCTGGAAAATAATGCTCTGTGTAAGAAATTGTTAAATACATCTTGATTCTAGCACATTAATCTCATGTTACAAGATGAACAATGTATTTGGAATAAAGAAATCACAAGAGAACCATACTCAAAGAAAGAATGGCCATATCATCTTCGATAATGCAAAGGAAGAGCACGTGGGAACAAGATTAAAGCTGGTTCTGGAAGATAGATTTTCAAATTCCAATCTCATATTAGGAGTGTCAATGCATCACAGATAAAGTGTGTCTGATAATATTTTGTAGTTCTTCATGATTGGGCAGGACGAGGTGGAGTTGACAAAAGCAGGCCCAATAAATTCTATTCTGAGGAAGCTTTTAAAGGTAGTAAAAGATTTTGAAAACATCTGGAGCTTGGAAGGGAAACTTCTGACAGACTCAGTGCTTCTTATCTGGTATGAGGTACAGGCCATGCAATCACCTGCACAATTTGAGTGTAGTCCAAAAATGACTGTGTTCAATGAAGAAAGAGATGCTGACCAGGAGATAATTGCAGAAGTCAAACTGTGAGATGATCAATATGGGGATGAATATTTGAACATTATGAAATGAGGATGAAGCAGGATGTAGTTTCTGAGCTGTAAGCAAATGTTTTTGGTAATGGACAGAATCTGGGCTTAGGAACATCAGAGCAAGTGTAGAACATTTAGCTTCTCAAGCCTTCTCTGCCATGATAGTTTATGGCTGATCATCTACTCCAACACGTTATTCCCAAACTGTCTCCATATCCTTTGTTATTAATAACAAGAAATCTTTCAGTCTCGATCTTGAGCTTACGTAATGACTAGACTTCCACCGTCTTCTGGGGAATCACAAGTTTTATATTGAAGACCGGGCCATTTGGTCCACCTTGCCTACACCAGCTCATTAAACAAGCATCATTACCTTGTGCCAATCTCTTGTTTTTTGCACCGCTCCTTTTGCATTTTATTTTATCCAAATAATCATCAATACCTTCATCAATGCCTCAATTGAAGCTGCCTCCACCACATTTCTAGGCAGTGCATCCCGCACCTAAACTACTCAATGAGTGAGTAAGGTTTTCCTCACTTCACTCTTGTTTCTTTTGCAGGTCATTTTAAATGTGTGCCCTCTTGTTCTTGTTCCTCTTTAAAAGCAGGAACAGTTCCTCTCTATCTACTCTATCCGACCCATTTATCATTTTGAAAACTTCTATCAGATCTCCTTCTCAGCTGCCTACTCTCCAAGATGAACCGTCCTTGGTTTTTATCCTCATAACTGAAATTCTTCATTCTTGTAATCAGATAATTCCAAAGACTTACCACCTGCTAAGTGAAGAAATTCCTCCCCATCTCAGTCCTCCAATGGCTTGTTTTTGTTCTAAGTTTGTGGCTCCCCGATTCTCGATCCCAAATCCTTGTTGCATCTTCCCTGTCTATCCATTAAGGAATTTTGTACATTTCTATGAGATGTCTCTCATTCATCTATTCTCCAGAAAATATACACCCAGTCTCCCTTATTTGTCCTCATGGGACACTTCCAACATCCCAGGACTCTATCTGGTAAAGGTCTGCTATAATCTCCACGACAAGTATATTCTTCTGTAGGCAAGTGGAACTGAACTACAGTTCTGAAGTCTTGCTAGTGTTCTCTATAATTGAAGCAAATCTTGTTTGCTCATGTCCTCAAATCCTCTTGTGATAATGGTTAATCCACCATTTACCTTCCAAATTACTTGCTGCACTCTGAGCTAATTTTCAGTGACTTATGAACAAGGGCACCTATGTCCCTTTGGTCAACATCACTTTCCAGTCTCTCACCATTGACGGAATACTCTGCACCTTTGTTCCTCCGACCAAGGTGGAACGTCTCATACTTGGCCACATTATATTCCACCTGCTTTGCCTTTGCCCACTCATTCAGCTGATCTAAATCTCCCTGAAGCCTCCTTGTATCCTCTTTAATGCCCACAATTATCTATGAACGTGGAAACATTTCATTGGCCCGCACATCTAAATCATTGTTATTTCTGGCGAAGAGCTTGGCCAGAACACTGATCCTTGCTGTACCTGACAGCCTGCCAACCCAAACATGATTCATTTATTTATTTCCTGAAAATCCAAATCTACCATCGGTTCATTCTTCTCAACTTTATTTGTAACTTCCTCAAGAAACTTTATCAGGTTTGTCAAACTTGATTTGCCCTTCATAAATCCGTGTTGAATCTTCCCAATCAGACAATTTTCTAAGTTTCTGGTAATCACATCCTTTTATACAAGATTTGAATATTTTCCCTATCTCTGACATCAGCCTAATATGTTTCTAGTTCTCTGTATTTTTTTTTCTTTCTTAACAGTGGGGTTGCATTTGCAACCTTTTAATCTACAGACCCTGTTGCAGACTTAATAACATTTTGAAAGATGATCCCTGCTGCATCCACAATCTCCAAAAGCATCCCTTTCAACAGCCTAGGTGAAAGTTATCAGGTCCCACGGAGTTTACAACTTTCAGTCCCCTTAATTTTGTCAGTACTACATTTTTACTAGTATTAATTTATTTTAGTTTTGCGTGCTTACTAGATCCTTCAGCTTAATTATTTCAGGGAGACTTCTTGAGTTTTACTTTGTGCCAATAGCCACAAAGGTTGAAGATGATTGCAGGGTGGAGAAGGTCACTGATGTTCTATCCACTGATCCCAATCCATATCAGTAGAAAATGTTTTACGTTTGTTTAGGAAAAAAGTAAATTTTTCACCATCTAATAAAAGCCTCTACATCACTGATACTAAGAGATGATCACACATGAATTAAAACTTCATGATGCTTGTAATCCTATTACCTTATTATAAGGAGCCAGGAATGAGATCAAAATCCCAATTTGTTATTGAAACTTTTTGAAACTGTCACTCATTCTCAGATGAATGGAACAACAACTGTGCTCAAACACATTAGCACTGGAAACTTAGTGAAATATTGATAATGGCTACAAGTGCCTAAACAATAGACTTATCTGTGGAAATGAAATAATATTTCAATTTCAAAGCAGAGTGCCTGTCAACCAAAATAGGGAAGCAGATGATTAGTTCTTTTCAAGTCACAAAACCAGGCATTTTTAAATCAGCCAGAGCTTTTTAAATCACAATATGAGGGATGATAGCACAAGCTGACAGAAAATTTGTAAACATTTTTCAATGCATTATGGGGCTAGTCCATTGGGAAAGTATTGAAATGCATGTAAATAATTGCACAAAATTGGTCAATGTGAGGATAAACTTATCTTGAAAGCAGAGATCCCTATGATTCATCACAATATGAAAAACATATATGGCACTTAGTAGTAAGACTTGGAAGTGTGAAAACATGTTGCACTTATCTTTTGGAATGTTCCATATTCGTCAGCATTTTTTCCACTTTTTTTCACAAGTTCTCAAACCTGCTGTGTGTGCAAGGGGCTTCCAAAACCCGAAACAGCATCTGGAAGGAAATCTGATTTTCATCCCCCCCCCCCCCCCCACCCATTAAAAATGGAACACCTAATCTCAGCCAGGACAGGTGTGCAGTTTATAAACTGGAAGAACTGAGAAGGGTCACCGGACCCGAAACGTTAACTCTGATTTCTCATCACAGATGCTGCCAGACCTGCTGAGCTTTTCCAGCAATTTCTGTTTTTGTTGCAGGTGTTTGCACACCATGCATTCACAATCAGTTAAAAAAAGACACGCCAGGACTATGACACACAGTCAGAGAAAAGGTAGATTTCCGACAAAAGATGTGGCCATTCTCATTGTCTTTAATAGTACACTCTGAATGTTTTGCAGTAAATCTTCTGAAGGGTGATGGAATCGTTCAGACTAGGTTATTGAGCTTGACATGAAATTTGCACAGTGCACAGGGAGAAGGCATTAAGCATTGACATGTTCTGGTTGTCAACAGTGATTTTCAGAGTAGAACATAGACGGGTTGTCAGGGGAGGCACAGCATATGGAGGGTTATCAGCCAGTGCTTCTCAACTGTTCTCAGTCTGTTGATCAAAGGGGCATTCACTTAACAGAAACACCTCTCAGATATGTCATGTGTAGAAAATAAATTTATATCATTGTATTATGCAATGTTAGTGTATTATTTTTACAAGGTAAAATATTCACTCAATCTCTATGTATAAACAACCGCAGTACATTTGAACATGTTAAAAGAGCTAGGCCTGGAAGGAGGTAACTGATAAAGTATGGGTTGGGTTACAGCTGTCCCCTGGTGAGATGGTGTTCCTGTCACATCAGGCTGACCCTAGCTGAAGTTTCCTCACCTGAGAGCTGCTATAAAATGCATAGATGACAGGAAATCAAAAACTTGAAACATAGAGTGGGCCTGGACCTTGGATGAGAGAGGTAGGCAATGAAGTTAACAGAAAGCAGGCAAACCAATTGGAGCTCCATCTTGAAGTGTCCACAGAGAGTTGGAACAGTGTGTGTCATTCACAAGTATTTCTGGTTTTCCCCCTCTGGCGCTAATCTTGGGTTGCTCACCTCTGGCCAAATTGAAATCTAGGCTCAGTACCTACTTCCTTCCATGCTTCATCACAGAATTCAAAGATCTAGTCATGGTATCCCTGTTTTCTGCTCATTTCATCTCCTGCTTCTCCCATCCCAGTTCCAGGACCACAATTTGTTCCCTGCTTCTAATGTTCTGTTATCTTTACATTTGAACTTGCAAATGAATGTTTTTGTCATTCTTGAGCTCTAGTTTGAAGTGTGCAAGATGAGTCAGATCAGAACACGCATTTCCCAAGTTTTATTTGTTCTTACTTCTGGGCTAGAGTCAGGATGGAACAGAGAAACCAATTTTGGTTCAGTCTGATGTCAGCGAATCAATATTTACTATGTATACATAACAGAACCTGTAATTGTAGAAGTGTCTTGAACATGTAGTGTTGGTAATAAGTAGAAACTAAAATCTGTACTGGATAGCTCAATAGGTGAGGAACAGAGAAGCAGGTTACAGATAAAGAGAGCGGGCTGGAGCCAGGAGGGACAAGACAAAATTGAATAAGGGAGAGGTCAGTGCTGCTGACTGCAAAGGATGAAGGAGTAAGGATCAGGAATTCATGAACTGAACCTATTAACCAAATAATCATATGCTGGTTGATATGTTACCAGAGATAATGACATGTCTAAAAATGGGTGTTCACAAAGACAAAGCTGAAAGTTATGATTTTTTTGGTAAAGTGTGAGTGGTGTTGAGTTTGGTGGAGTGATTTTCTGAGCAAGTTTTCTCACTGTATCTTGTCAAATTCACCACATTAATTGGTGTTTCAGCCCTCGTGACAAGTTAAACAAGTGCCCCATTTAACCAAGCGCCGTTCCCAGAGCAATTCACCACTTACTGAAGATCCCAGAATTGACTGACATCCTTGGTTTAAAAGGCCGTTGTACACCTAGACAAACATTGTCAGTGCGGAGCTGCCCTGTATATTCCTGATATTTGCCCCGGACATGGCACACAGGGGGAAATGGGCACCCTACTTTACCGTCTGCAAACTGAGGATCCTGCTGGATGGGATGGTGCATAAGAAGGACTTTGTCAGGACCAGCAGTGGTCATTACACCAGATCATGTCAGCCTGGTCCCAGATTTCCACCTCAGCCATCTATAGGGACACCCAACACTGTACAAAAAATGTTAATGCCCTTCACTCTTCCACCTGTCTAAGTGCCACCACTTTCTCTCTGATACCTCACACCCACTCTATCTCCACTACCACACTCAGCTCCCACCAAGGCTTATGCTTTATGCTGTCATTAATGCCTACAACATCACCCTCACCCAGCCGAAACTGTAACACTGCTAATTTGGTACACCCTCTGTGCTGCCTGTTCACTTGCTTTGGGACACCTTCCTACCTTCAACAACAGTAGTAACTGTGCCACCTAATTTTATTATCCATAATAGCTGCCTTTCTGTCATTTTCCACATTGCTCAGGGCCTGGTAAGATCTGCCCATAGTTTTTGATTTAAGAAATATTCCAAGGAAAGATGCCATAATTTCTGCTATTGTGAATGAAATGGAAAGAAGTGAACCTGTAGGCGAATATACATCTTGTACAGACTGTTCAAGTTTTTGATTGCCCTCTTTAAAACACAACACACCTACCCTGAAATGTCTGAGGGAACCTATCCACTTGATTGACTTGACTTGAGATGCAGTGGCAGATTCATGCCATCTCTTAGAAGCTCATTTCTGGCAAGCTTCAATCCAGGGTCAGCACTATCAGTGGCTGTCAAGGTCACTATAGCATTTATGCTTGGACTATTCCAAACTGCCATAAGGGATGCCGGTAACATCAGTCAATCTGCTGTTCACAGATGCATCAAGCATGCATTGTTTGCTAGAGCAAACAATTTCATCACTTTATTCATGGGCAATTGGCAGCAAAATGAGACACAACAGTATTTTTCACATGGCGGATTCTCCAAAGTCTGTGGCATCGTTGAAATCCATTTGACCCAAAGAGCTCCTGTACAAGATCCCTTTGCCTTCACAAGTCATAACATTCAGGCCATTGGTGACCATCAAAATGGGATCATGCACGTGAATGCACATTCTCCAGTCAGTTGACATGAGAGTTTCATTCTGTGGCAATATATTGTATGAAATCATCAAGCCACCAAGAGGCTAATGCAGTAGTATTCCAGACGTCTGAGTAAATACAGCACAGAATTTGAGTCAAGTTCCATTGTAATAAATGGAGAATTTGAAAATCTGGAAATAAAATGCAGGTTTCAATAAAAGTGACCATTAAACTACAAGACCATAACAACAACCCAACCTAGTTCACTGGTTACCTTTAGGGAATGTAGCCTACCACCCTTATCTGGTTTGACCTGTGGGTGAGTGCAAATTCTTAGCAAATTATTGTGGCTGGTTGTCTCGTTGAGCTGGTTCATTTTTTTTGCGGAAAAACAGCAAACCAGCTCGGCAAGCCAACCAACCACAACATCCACAACCCAAGCTACAGATCTACTCGAAAACCTTAGAGGTCTTAGCAAATTAGTTGACAAATACCTTCTCTGTATATGATAATTTGAATCTTACACTTAAAATGATTGCAACTTCTTGCTTTGCATGACAACAAAATCTTAGAAAGTGCCCTTGTATTTACAATGTTTGAGTAACATCAAACAAGAGATGTGGTGACAATTAAATGACTACAGTTGTATCACTAATGCAAAATTGAGGGGTGTTATTCCTGAAGAACCTTTCCACAGTATCCATTCGTGCATGGCCTTTTGCGATAAGAAATTGGTTAACTTCCGCAATAATGTTCATGTGTATGGAAGTAGACATTGAAAGCCATCAATAAATAATTCAGCCGATCTGTAAATTGTATATCTTGTTGGGAAATACTCTCTTCCTGTTAGAAAGCTTTTAGTGAAACTCTGGTATGAAGCTGCATTATGCTCAGAAAATATACTTGCCTTTACTTGTTGAGAAAAGAATAAATAAATGACAATCATTTAGACTATATGAAGCTTAAGTATAACTCAAATGATGATTGCGTGAATTACAACAAGCCTAAGTAATAGCCAGATATTAAACATGTGATATGCACCAACTCTAAATAGTGTATTCAAAACAAACTTGTTGACTAAGCCTTTAAATGTTGTGAAGAAAAATAACTTGCTTTTCTGCAGTGAATCTCATGATTTTCAGATGCTCTAAAATGATTTACAGCTAATGAAGGACTTTTGAAGAGAAATCACTGTGGTGTGAAGAAATGTAACAGCCAGTTTGTGCAGAGCCAACGAATGGCAATGTGATAGCGACCATCGTCACATCCATGCAGTAGCACTAGTGGCTTCGAGGAGAATGGACACTATTTTTAAAAGCAAAATGGAGATAAGCAATCTGTTTTGAGACAAGGTGAAGCTGAGTTGACCTGCCTTCTTGTTTTCCAATTGTGAGAGAACCTGTGCTTTTAAGATTTGTATGTTTTTGAGGCAGACGCTAACTGGAAAAGAAACAGAAAAGGAGAATATAGAAAGGAAATTAACCCTCAAGTCTCTAATCAAACAAAAACAACTTGGATTTAGAAATCAAAATTTCTGGGCAGGCTGAAACTGGCTGAAAGTTAGAGAAGGATGCAATTGAATCCAAACAGTTGTTTTTCCAGTGGTGTAGTACAGGAAAGAAGAAGAGCTCCAGATCCAGGAGCTGAGGGTCGGTTGTGGCAGTTTTGCTGTTCCTTGAAGACAATATTGCTGGATCTAGGTCATTCAGACCGAGTTGAGCAAAGTGTGCAAGTAAGTGTCATTTTGGGTGAAGACCATGACTGTGAAACCTGGCTTGGTCATATGCTGCTATCAGCTGAGGATCAGACTCAATCTTAGAAGAAGAGGAATTAAAATTCTTAGTAGAGATGATTAAGTGTCGAACAATGTGACCAAGTTTAATTATCCATATATTGTTTGCACTGCTGAGTTAATTGTCAATTTATGTGTAACAAGTGTTGATTCTGGACGCAAGTGTTTTGCAAGTTATCTAAGGAAATATTTAGTGTTTGCTTTGTTTGATTCTTATCCAATTAAAGTTCCTCTGTTTTAAACCATGGAATCTTGTAATAAATATTCTTTTAAAGTTTAGAAGACCCATACTTCTTTAAAGTTGCAATACTCAGAGTTAAAGCACATTATTTCCCTTTAAACAAAGCACATATTTGTTCTCAGTCGAGAAGTGTTAAAAGAGGAACCATCATGGCATTCCACCCCTGTCCATAACATTAGATAATCTCTTTTCTTCACCACAATGATGCTGATTGAGAGATAAACATTGGCAAGAGTGGGATACTGCCTCTTGTCTTCCAAATTGTACCAAGGGATCCTTTTTATTCCCCTGAGAGAGGAGACAGAGCCTTAAAATTGCTAGCTCATCTGAAAGGTAACATCTCCAGCAGTTTATTGCCTTCTTGGTGCTGATCAGGATTGTCAGTGTAGATTTATGCACTCAGGAATCAGGAGTGGAATTTGAAGTGGATAGTAGAGAATCCATCCAACGTGTCAATCAGCAATTCATTTTCCATTTTACTTTCACTAATTTATCAACAAAATTAAGCAAATTGTGTGTTTTGTAATTTATTACAAAAGAATATTGTGCATGTGAAAAAATTAACTATTGCATTTCTGAACATTAATTTAAGAAGTGTAGATTTATTAGACCAGATCAATCAACAGAAAATAGAAATTCTGAACAAGTTATTTTGGGCAGCTGCAGATGTCATAAAAGTGATGTAATTATGCCAATTGAACTTGGAAAAATGTAGCTTAATAAAAGGAATGCTTCATTTACATAAATGTCCAAGGAACACAGTGACATTGTGATTCTTACTGGACTAGTATTCCATAAATTTTAGTTCATTTGATTTCAGGTTTTTTTTTAAAGTCTGGAAATAAAAAAGTGCTAGTGACAATGTGACCACAAAGTTTCAGACTGGTTTAAAAATGAAACTGGAACAGCAGGGTGACTTAATAAGACTTTTAAAGCATAGGGAATTTATGATTATGTAAATAACAACACAGGCCAGGACTTTGAGCCTGCTGGCAGAGATGACAAAGTGGATAGGAACCAAAGTTACTAACACTGGCTGGTGGAGGGGGAGGCAGGTGGTCAGTTTCATGACCCCATTACTAGCCGTTTTTGCCGAGGTGGTTGGAGGAATGGAATGGCCACGCTGCCCCACAAACTGGGTAGTTGCTTAGATTCATAAAAAAGCTTGTTAGTTGCAATAAAAAGGAGGCAGACAGTTCCCAGAACCAGCGGGTGGAAGTTGGACAGCCTGTGGCTGGTAGGCTGGTGAAAGTCAAAACTCTAGGAAGGCCTCAGGACCCCCACTGCCCGTGAATGGAGCCAGATGGTATTCTTTAGAGGGACTTTTGCACCCCTCCTAATGATGGTGTGGCTGCAGAAGCCAGTTTTATTAAAAATTTCAAAAAGGTTGGTGAGAGCTCTCTCTGCACTGAAGCAGTATCACAGTTATTTGTCCCATTCTATTTGGAACTCACTGGTAGCCAGAGACTCTGGGAGACAGCAGAAACTCTTTAAGGAAGTGTTCCAGAACTCCCCGGAGAGATCAAACATATGTGCTGACACGCAGGAAAAAAATAGCTTGTGACTAACCAAAATGGAGAAGGCTCATTCATGAAGCCACCAAATGTATCAACAGACTTTGTTGTGACAGTGCAAAGGTGAAGTTGAGGCATTGGAGGGAACACACATGCCTTCAAACAACTCAGGTGCCCAACACTTTTAAGATCAATCTCCGCATGTGTGGCAGAGTCTGTAAATCATGCATTGGACTTATCAGCCATCTCAGAATCCACTGAATTGAAGAGTCACAGAGCCATACGGAATGGAAACAGACCCTTTGATTCAACCAGTCCATACCAAATATGCTTCCAAACAGAACTAATTCCACCAGCCTGCATTTGGCGCATATCCCTCCAAATCTGTCCTATTCATGAACTTATCAAAATGTCTTTTAAACATTGTAAATGCACCTGCATCTGTCACACATGAACCACTCTCTATGTAAAAACAATTGCCCCTAATGTCCTTTTTAAATCTTTCTCCTCTCACCTTAAATAATGCACTCCTAGTTTTCTACTCCCCCTCCCTTGTCATTCACCTTATTCCTCATGATTGTGTAAACCTCAATAAGGTCACCCCTTAACTTCCTACACTCCAGTGCAAAAAGTCCCAGTCTTTCTAGCCTATTTTTATATCTCAAACCCTCCATACCGGGCAACATCCTGGTAAATCTTATCTGAACCCTCTCCAATTTAATGATGATCTTCCTATAATAGGGCAACCAAAACTGCACACAGTATTCCAGAAGAGTCCTCACCAACATCCTGTACAACCACAACATTGTTAGGCCATAAGAACATAACAATACTGAGAAGAAGGGATTCAGTCATGCAAGTAGATAAGAGAAGCTGGCATTGTTCTCTGCAGAACAAAGGATGTTAATTGAAATGATAAAAATTATGAAGAGTTTCAGCCTCCAGGTTGACAGCAGAGGAGATAAATTTAAGATAATTGACAAAAGAAGTAGAGGGAGCATAAATTTTTCTTTTTTACAGTTATTATGCTGTGGAAAGGATAGTGGAAACAGGCTCATTGGTAACTTTCAAAAGGAAATTGGACAAGTACTTGAAGGAAAAATATACCAGTTTATAGGAGAAGAGAAATGGACTGAGAATAACTTGATAGCTTTTCAAAGATTGGAAAGGACACGATGGGCTGAATGATCTCCTTCTGCATCACCTAATTTAATGAAATACGATTTCCCAGATATTTTTTAAAATTAATGTGCATTGCAAACAGCAAACTGATGTGAATCATTTCAAGAAACTGTCCTTCAGTTAACTATGTGCCCATTTAAATGAAATCTTCTGTTTTATTTCAGTCCTGAATTAACAATTGTTGCTCAAATATATTTTGCAGAATCCTGAGTGCTGGTACGAGGGCTGTCCATGCCATTTTCACCATAAGACTCCGATAATCTATAGGGTAAGAGATATTTAGAATTATTGGTCTATTTAGTTTTACGTATAAGTGACAGTGCTATCGCGAACGTTGAGGTGCTAATTTATTTTCTGTCTGAAATATTATAAAATCCTACAGGACCAGAGTTCATGACTTTTCTGGCAAACATGACACTAATTGGATTATTAGCAATGCCAAAAATAGATGTGCCTTATAAAAACTTGCCTGCAAAAGTTACAAGCATGTGACCTGAAGATGTTTTTTGTCACTTAACTTTCGGCAACATATTGTGCAAGTCTGCATTGCTCGTTCCTAATATTTAAAGAGGAAAGATGTTCCGCTAAGTGTTTACATAACTCTAAATGCATTAAGGAATAGTCATGTGATAATTGGTGAATCTAATTGCTGGTTGGAAGGAACATAGAAGCAGGTATTTTATGTTGAACTCCACAGTTGTACCCTCTCAAAATTTGCCCTAGTTCTTTCTGACTATCCATTGTTCCCATTCATTCCTTCCGGAGCAGAGTCTTGCGGTATTATAGGAGGGCACATGTGTATATCATATCTAATCTCATGTTATGCTAACAAAGGAGTTTTAAACAATGGAGGATAATCACAAGGCATGGCTGGAGGGGCACCAGTAGATTTACAGCATTTCTCTTATTAGGGTTATGCAACAGTTCAGTGGTACATATTTCCTCTTTAGCTACACTATCAATCATTATTATTTACTCAAAATAGAATTAGTGACAATATTGGTTGTGGCTGTTGTGAAGAGTTTCTGTTTATCTGATAAACATCATTCCCTGTAATTTGAACCTAATCCACCAGATGGGTTGAACTCTTGTTTTGAAACTCTCCTGAATTAGCACTGAAGCCAAACTCAGGTGTGGTTTATGAATCAAAAACAGCACTGTTTTTATTGGCCTGGTTAATTTAAAACTGGGGCCATCATTGTAATCTTATGAAAATGTTGGTTTTTAACTAAGGTAATAGTTAACTTACTGGTCACAGTATTACTGGTGTTAATTATGTCAAATTCTTGTTTATTAATCTGGATGTGGATAAGCTGTTCTGAATGGTTTTCTGAATTCCATTACTTTCATTCATAATGCTGATTGTTAACTGCATAAAAGATTTTGTATTGTTGAATGTACTTTTTTTTCTCATTGCTGATTACAATTGTGATAGAGCTTTTGCACGCCATTAATACCTGCCCATGACCAAAACAGTTCTTGCATTGTTGATAGCTGTTCATTGACAGTCTGGGATTATTACAAGAAAGTATTATTATTCGAAATGTAGTATGTACAATGCACCCAACACTCTGTTTTTCAAAAGTGAAATCTTATAAATGCTAACCTTTATCCTTACGTGGTCTGGCCTGACAAGTGGGACTTTTGAGTGCTTGACAACCAACCAAACAGTTACTACATGAGATTTGAGGGAAGCCTTCTGCCTGAAATTGCTTACTTAGGGAGGGAGTTTCACTGGTTCTTCATTAAGCCACTAGATGGAGCGGAGGATTTGGTCTTGTTTCCCCATCAAAAGCTCACCTCCTCCTAAAAGATCATTAGTGTTGTTGGCAGTGGTCAAGGAGGCAGCATCACCCAAACTGTCCACTCTCCCAGCTGAAAAATGAAGGTATGGTGTTGAGCAGCTCATAACATGAGGGAAAAGGCAGGCAATTCTATTGTCAAGGAGACAAACTATTTGTATTTTCCCTTAACTAGAGATAGCCGATCACATACAAACTACAGGAAACACACAGCTAATTTCAAGAAACAATTTCATTGTTAAATCAAAATAACATGTGCTAGCCTAAATATGATTTACAAAACTTATAAGGACACACATGACCTGATCTTATTGTACTATTATTCCACACTGCATTTTGAAGCAGTAATATTTCAGCCATGTAGAAATGCACAGGTATCTCGGCACTGTTTCATGTTGGACTGTCTTGATCTGACTAGTATTAATAATGAGAACTGTATATTGCCAGTTGTCACATCATAGAAAGCATTTTTACTGTCTGTAATTTCTAAGAATGGCAATACATTTCAGGTCTTTCAAACATTCATTCTTTGTCTTCTATTTATCCTGTTATTCATTTTCACCTAACCATGAACGATTTGTTCTCACAAAGGGTTCAGGGCCGTGTCTCACTCTTCGATATCATTCTTATTCAAAAGGTGCGAGAGGTTCCAAGTAGAGAAGAATGGAAACTATTCCTTTGGGAATAGGTTGGCCTGAATAGATCAATATATGACCCTGAATGGGGGTGTTTGCATTACAGAGATAGTTCAGTATATTTTCTGTAGAATCATATTTAGGCGTGCAGGAAAATATATTCAGCATTATTCAGGCAATCAGATACAAATGCTGTTTGTGTGTTGTTGCTGACTGATAGCTAATAATTCCCCACTCACTTAAGCAGCAGTTCAGTTTATACAAAAGCAACCAGAAATTATAATAATTAGAATCATGATAAAGACATTTTAAAACAATAGAAAATACTTGGATATAAACTGGTTGAAATGGAATATAGGAACAGGAGTACACATTTTTCTCCCGTTCAGCCAGTTCTGTGATTCAATAAGATTATGATAAATCTTTAACCACTTGGATGTAACTGCCTCTATTCCATATCCCTAATGCCTTTGGTTAACAACAACATATCAGACTCAGATATAAAATTCACGATTCACCATCAATCAGCATTTGCAAAGAGATCCAAACCTCTATGTGTAGGCAATGATAGCTGCTATCCCAATTTCAGGGATTTTACACCCTGCACATACAACTGCAGTACCTGTGGCATCACTGCTAGTTATGACAAATAACAATTTTTTGGCTGCCAACCAATCACTGCCCCACTCCCAACCCTTTCCACTTCACTCACCACCCTGCTCCCTGTCGCTCTCACCACCCTGCTCCCTATCTCTCTCACCACCCCGCTCCCTGTCTCTCTCACCACCCTGCTCCCTGTCGCACTCACCACCCTGCTCCCTGTCTCACTCACCACCCTGCTCCCTATCTCTCTCACCACCCTGCTCCCTGTCTC
>NC_063354.1:22816249-22816544 GCF_021869965.1 Rhincodon typus | reverse complement strand
CTCACCACCCTGCTCCCTATCTCTCTCACCACCCTGCTCCCTGTCTCTCTCACCACCCTTCTCCCTGTCTCACTCACCACCCTGCTCCCTGTTGCTCTCACCACCCTGCTCCCTGTCTCACTCACCACCCTGCTCCCTATCTCTCTCACCATCCTGCTCCCTGTCTCACGCACCACCCTGCTCCCTGTCTCTCTCACCACCCTGCTCCCTATCTCTCTCACCACTCTGCTCCCTATCTCTCTCACCATCCTGCTCCCTGTCTCACTCACCACCCTGCTCCCTATCTCTCTCACCA
>NC_063354.1:22780313-22816239 GCF_021869965.1 Rhincodon typus | reverse complement strand
GTCTCACTCACCACCCTGCTCCCTATCTCTCTCACCACCCTGCTCCCCGTCTGTCTCACCATCTTGCTCCCTGTCTCACTCACCACCCTCTCACCTTCCACTTGCTGCTCCTCTGCTTGACCCTCTTTCCACCCTACTCACACTCCTGAGCCTTTAGTGTCTCATTCTTGTAGCAAAGTCTCTCATGGGACAATGACCAGAGCAATGAGTGTTGGGGCTGTGTTGGGGATCATGCAGTAGGAAGCAAAAAGACATGCACAACCATAAGGTCAGCCACACTAACTTCC
This sequence comes from Rhincodon typus, assembly GCF_021869965.1. NCBI lineage: Eukaryota > Metazoa > Chordata > Chondrichthyes > Orectolobiformes > Rhincodontidae > Rhincodon > Rhincodon typus. Next base: position 22,815,952 of record NC_063354.1, on the reverse strand, counting down.
TCTTGTGCTTTACCTCATTATACTCCTGAAAATCTTGACTTGAAACTTTGATGTCTACCCTAAGTCTTAGACTCTCCAACTACCAAAATAGTTTTTCTTCGTCCTTTCAATGTGCTCCCTGAACATCTTGAAAATTTTGATCCAATTACACCTGACATCTTCTAAATTCTAAGAAACCTTACAATTTAATGCTAGCAGATTAGATATCATTCTGGCAAATCTTTGCTGCACACCATCCAAGGCCAACATATCCTCATTCAGGTATGTTACTCAGAACCGTTCACTGCTGGATGTTTTCCTGTGAGGTCTAACCAGGGCTGTGTATGAATGACGCTTGATGCCATTCCAATTCCATACTATTCCTCTAGAATTAAAAACCAGCAATCCTTTAGCCATTTTAATTATCCTGTCTACTCATTCATGACACTCTAATGATCTTTACATCTAGACAGCCCAAAGTCCTTTGGAATACTGCTGTTTCTAACTTTTCACCATTTGAAAAATACTTGTTCTATCATTTTAATTTTGAAGTGATAACCTAAAAATTGCCTGCATTGAAATCTATTGCCACAATTTTGTCCATTTACTTAATCTAGCAATATTACTTTGGAACATTACACTCAAATCTGCACTGCTTATGATACTGGGATCATTGAGTCATTGGTAGATTTTATTATGATATTCTGTGCTCTCATCTAAGTCCTTACAAATATTGTGAATACTTAATGCACCAACACACATCCTGTGGGACACTACCAGTCACATTCTGCTTAGTAGAATACCTTACCATTATTCCTGTTCACTGTCTCCTGCCACTCAGCCAATTTCCTAACCAAATCAATCCTTCAGTTATATGAGCTTCAGTTTTAGTGAATAGTCTCTTATATGGGACTTTATCAAATGTCTTTTGAAGCCCAGACAAGTAACATGCACAAAGATTCCCTTGTCCACAATTTTTGTCACCTCTTCAAAAAGTTCAATCAGATTCATCATGCATGATCGACGCTTTACAAATCCATGTTGGCTGTCTCTGATCAGCTGAACGTTTTCAAGGTCTTCAGGCGCACTTTGCTAAATGATAGATCCTAGAAATTCTCTGATAACACAGGCTAAATAATCTGTAATCCTCAAGTTTCTTCCACTCATTTCTGCTAAATTGCAAATGGCATGCAATTTTCCTATTTAAGAAACACTTCCTCAATTGAGAAAACTTCAGAAGATTATAATTCAGGCATCTGCAAAGTATTCAAGTATTTCCTTCGAAGGTCTGCGGTGGAAACCTTATGGCATTGTGACTTAAGTACTCTTTAGTTAATGTAGTCAGTATTCATTTTGTTGTGATATCTGGCATAAGAGCATAAGCACTAAGAGCAGGAGAAGGCAATTCAGCCCTTCAAGCCCACTCCATCATTCAATATGATATTGGTTAATCTCAGCTCAGCCTCAACGCCATTTTCCTGCCTACTCTGCATAAGCTTTCAACGTATGCCAATTCAAAATCTATCCATCTCCTCCTTAAATCTATGCAATATTCCAGCAGCCACTGTACCTGGGGGCAGTAATTTCCATAGATTCATCGTCCTTTGAGAGAAGTAATTTCTCTTCATCCATTTTAAATCTGCTACCACTTATCCTAAAATTAACACCTCTCTTTCTAGATTGCTCACATAAGGATAAATTCTTTCTATATCTATGTAGTCAATCTTCTTTACCATCCTATGTGCCTCAATTAGATTTCCTCTCATTCTTCTGGACTCTGAGTATAGGCCTAAATTGTTCAATCTGCCTTCATAAGACAATCTCCTTACCTCTTGAAACAATCTAGTGAACTTCCTTTGAACTGCCTTCAATATAACTACGTCCTTCCTCAAGTAAGGGAACCAAAATTATATGCAATACCTGAGTGCAATTTCACTCGTGCCTTGTACAGTTGCAGCAACACCTCCCTACTTTTACAATGTATTCCTTCCTCAAAAAAGTGCCAAAATTCCATTTGCTTTCTTTGTTACCCATTGAACCTCCATCCGGGTTTTCCACGATTCATGTGTGAAGACACTCAGATCCTTCTGCAATGAAGCACTTTGAAGTTTTTCTCCATTTATATGATAAGTTGACCTTTTCTTTTCCAATCAAAATGGATAACCTTACACTTATCCTTGTTAAACTCTGTCTGCCAAATTTTGGCCCACACACCTAACCTATTGCAACTTAGCTTCCCACCTATTTTCGTGTCATCTGCAGTTTGCCTGTCGTATTTTCTATCTCTGCATCCAAGTCATTAATATAGATGTTAAATAGTTGGGGTGCATGGATCGAACCCTGCAGCACTTATTACAACACAGAGACAGACAGTCAAACCAAATCAGGCTTTCTACCTCTGTATTGGCAAAATAGTGAAATTTCAACTTTTGAAGATCCTCAATAGTTACTCCAACCATTCCTAACTTTTGAATAAACAATCCCACACTTCGTGAATAATTAATTCCAGACATCGGTTTTGTATCTTAAACAAACGGCTTAATTTATTAAATATACACTGACTTCAGCAGAGAAAAATTAAACAGGGTAATCTAATTAATGCTGCCGCTTTAAAGCCAAAGCATTTATTATCAGTTCCATTCGCACAAAAGACAGAAAGATTAAAAAAAAAGTGAAGGAATAAATAAAAGAAATAACAAAACTGACCAGATTACTAAAGTGGTTTTCACAATGCATTGTTTCACAGGCATAAATGTGGACTCTTTGGTTGCTTTTCTGGAGACCAATCAGGGTCATCTTTCCAGTTGCCTCAGATTACTGCAGTGATACTTCCTACTCGACTTTCTCATTCCTGGGCTTCCAAAAGCAGGCAAGCGAGGTTAGGCAAGGAGCTTTTAAATCTTCAAATGGTATCATCTGCAATCAAAATTCTTTTCCCTCAAAAATACAGTTTAAAAAACCTCCAACTCCAACACCGCCCTGATAAACTGAACATCTTTTCCTGCAGCCTCAATTACTGTTCAACATCTTCCATCTGCTTGAACATTAAGGCTTCTTCTAACCTACCAGAACCAATGACCAGGTACTGACCTTGTCAATAGCTACCTTTTGCCATTTAAACACAATGTTCTTCCTGAGGTTGCTACGTTTGTAGGAACCCTTTTAATCAAGACTCAGCCAGGAATGAGCCTCCAGTCCTGGACTCTCAAACAAACAAATGCTTGTTTGGCCTATTCTTTTCATTTCACCACAGTCTGTTTCCCAAAGCCTAAAGGTCATCTTCAGCTCACAGTTCCCAGCTTCAAACCAAAATTGATTTAATAAAGTAAAAGTAATGAAAAATCAGCAAGGGTTTTAACACACTCCACTAGTTACACCTTGCTGATGAGAAAAAGACTTATTTATCCAAACTCTGTTTTCTGTTGGTTAACCAATCTTTAATCCAAGCCAATATTTTACCCTTAGCCCCATATGACCATACCTTGAGTACTAATCTTTTTGTGCGGCAATTTACCAAATGCCTTCAGAAAGTCCAGATATACAATATGTACAGAATCCCGACTATCACCTTGCTTTTTTGTATTTTTAAGAACTCTAGCAAAGTAGTCAAAAATGATTTGTCCTTCATAAAATCATGCTGAGTCTGATGGATTGCATTTTGAATTTCCTATTACTATTTCTTTAATAACAGATTCTGATAATTTTCCAACAGCAGATATAAAACTAACTGGTCTGTAGTTTCCTACTTGTTGCCTCCCTCCCTTTTTGAAGAAGGGCATTATTTAGTATTCTTCCAATCCACTGGAGCCTTTCCCACATCCCGGGGAATTTTGGAACATTATAACCACCATCTCTGCTGTTACTCCCTGTAAGACCATAGGATGTAAGCCATCAGGCCTGGCGTCCTTTCTGCTTTCAATCTCCCATAGTTTGCTCAGTACTTTTTCTCTAGTAATTATGATTGTTCTAAGGACTCCCCTTTCTATAACCTCTGCATTGCTTGTTGCTATTGGGATGGTACTAGTGTGAACTGAAACAAAATATTAATTTCATGATTCCACCAATTCTGTGTTCCACACTGTTAACTTCCCAGTCTCATCCTTCAAGGGACCAACATTCAATTGAGCTACTCTTTTCCATTTTATACACTTACAGAAGCTTTTACTCTCCATTTTTATATTTTCATGTGGTTTCCTTTCATAATTTTCCTTGGATGTTTTTATTACTTTTTTAGTTGATTTTTAAAAGTTTCTCAATCTTCCAGCCAGCCACTGGCCTTTGCAATATGGTATGCCTTAGTTTTTGCCCTAATGTTATCTTTAACTTCCTTGCTTAACAAACTGATGTCTTATCCCCCTCTTAAAATATTTTTCTCTCTCTCTGGAATATATTTTAATTCAGATGAATTGAATATCTACTTAAACATCTTCCACTGCTCATCACTGTCCTAACTTTCAGTCTGTCCACAAGTCTGCGTAATTAGGTTTGTTTAACCCCAGAATGCTGGTGTGGGACTCCAGTTTCTCCCCTCAAACTGAATTTGAAATTCTAGTATGCTATAATCACCCTTCTCATAGAGGATCCTTTACTATTGTGATCATTAATTAATCCCATATATTCCTCCAAGAAACAATCTCTAATACATTCAATGAACTTTCCCTTGAGGCTACCCTTGCCAATTTGATTAATCCAGTCTGCATGCATACAAAATTACCCATGATTATTTCTTACAAGCATGCTAACTTCTTCCTCCTTTGTAAAGACTGATGCAAACTAATTATGTGGCATTCCTCATTTCGTTATTTTCGTTGACAAAATGACCTTTGTCAGTTATAAGCGGCCCAATTTCCTCCTGACCACCCTCTTGTTGCTTAATACAATTGTAAATATTTGTGTTGCTTTTTATCTTTTGTAAGTGTTGTTTCATTCTCCATTTTTGTTGTTCTTACTGTCTGGTTTGTTACCCTTTATTGTTATTTTTACTTCCCTGTTTTGTAAGATCTGGGCTGCATTTTACATTTTTGTCTGACTTTTCATTTAGTTTTATGTGATCTTTTATCTCTTTAGTTGTACATGCTATCATTTTTGGCAAGAAGCACCCATTCCCTTCAGGGTATAAATGATTCTGGATTACATTAAATATTTTCTTGAATGCATTGATCTTCTGTTGTTTTAATTAACTGATTTCCCTCATCCTCTATGGGCAGTGTCTGTCTCATCCCATTGAAGTTAGTATTCCTAAATCTCAAATCTTAATGACTGTTTTATGTTTCTCCCTTTAAAACACTATTCTGAATTCAATTATATTATGACTACCATTGGATAAATGTTCACACACTGTTCAGCTGTTAATTAAATCGAACTCACTACTCTTAACTGTGTGTAATATGGAATGGTGCCTTGTTGACTCTAGGGCAGATTTCAGCAGCAAACTATCTTGGTGATGCTCAAGAAATTGATTAACTTTCTAGCATGTGCTTGTTTGCTTGTCTTACCCTATTTGAAGTTGAAAACCTTGAATAAAATCACTTTCCTTAAATAAATATTTGTTCAATTTCTGCATTTATACAATCTACCATTTCACAGACACTACCAGGGAGCCAATTCATAACTCCCACTAGAATCTTATTATTTTTATTTCTTAATTCTACCCATAAAGTCATCACTATCTGTTTATCTTTCCTTATTTCATCCCTTATTTTCAAAATGATTTCATTCTTAATCATTAAGGTTGCTTCTGCTCCTCCACTATTTTCCTCATCTTTCCTGTAGATATTACACCTTTATAATATTTAGTTTCCAGTCCTAATTAACTTGTAGCCATGTTTCAGTGTCAGTTAGCATGTTATACTCTCCCAAGTCGACATCACTGAAAATTCTTCCTAGGTTTGTGTCACAGCTGACAACAATCGGATTTACCCATTCCCCGCATGAAAGTATTCCTCAGCAAGCATTTTTTCACAAAGTGCCTGAGAATGCAAGAGGGTACTAAAGAATGTCTCTCAATTGATACTAATGACGCTTTTGACCAGTTACAAATTGTGCTTTGTTGCTAATAAAGTTATACAGATAGTCCATAAACAAATCGAGGACATGGTCAGTTGAGATTAGCTGAGGAGCTGTTAAACAATTTTATGCTAGCTTTCTCCACCAGCCAGAGAAGGGTAAAATGCTTATGAGCTCTCAAAATAAATTAATTATAACATGTGTAGTAAAGATGAGAAGCTGGTAGATACAGTTACAGAAATGAAAGGAATTTGTAATAAAAATGATTGCACAATTATTATTTCATCATTTTTTTTGCAGTGATTCTCGGCTACAAGGTGATCAGTTGATTACATGTGAATTCATCTTCCATGACAGTCTAGTAATAAAATATTTATTAGACTTCCCATGTTGATTAGTTTAGTTAATTAAGCTTAAGGGAGGTAGGGAAGATCTGTGTAGACTTTTGGCAATGCAGAAATGCCCATAACTTTGATTTGCTTTGAACAGCTGTTGTGGGTGCATCTTTATCCTACTAGTCTTTGGAGATTTGTGAACCCAGCATTGAGATCAGAGCTATCCAGTGTGTCTTGTATAAAATCGTTAAATGAAACTCTGAATGTTGGACCTTAATTACAAGATCCGAGCATTATGATTGTCGTTTACCAATATCAAGTGAAAACATGAATTGAATTGGATAATGAAGCCTGGATAATAAAAACATATGTTCATTATTTGTATTGATTTGCCATTTTAAACAGTTTGTTTTGCTATAAATGAAAATGTCACCAAGAACCCAAATCATTCACTACATCCTAAAGGCAGGGTAAGGCAGTGCTTTATTAATGAACTCATTGAGGTTTTAACAAATGCAGCTTGGCAGTAACACAAATGACAAAGGAAATTTGGATTTTGGTCAGTTCTAAAGCCAGCGATAACAACTTTACAAGTTTCCTCAGAAGCACTGTTGTTGTGTTGAAATATGAGCAAATACTGGGCGATACTCTATTCTCAGCTGAGTTGTTCCTGCCTGTTTATACATTTTGGCTCCATAGAGATTGCCATCAATTCATACTAGAATGGTTTGAATTGAATGTGATTTCCCTAACCATAGTTATCAAGGTCTTTTCCACAATCCAAGTAGCACTAAATTACCAATTCAATGCATACATTTTTTTGTTTGCTACAAAAGCAATCAACATCCCTCGCTAAGGATTTTTTTTCTTCCTATTGTATTATTTTCTCTGCTTTATTGTCAGCTTCCCATCATCCATATACCTTTATCCAGCTGTGAAGGGCTAGTTTGCAGCCTCCTGGCAATGCTGCCTTTGACCTAACCGGGAGAAGCTACATGAGAAAGGCTTCGAATGACTTCTGCTCTGATTCTGTTTTCTGCCTGTGGGGAACTGTCTACTTTTTGCTCAGTACCTCTCCTTGATGGCTCAGCTAAGATCAGAAATGCAATCCTCTTCCATGGAGGATGATACAGTGCATTGGACAACCAGCACCAATGCTGGAGTGCTGCACCAGTTTGAATGAAACTCCTGTTTTGTAAGCCCAGGCTATTTCTTTAATCAAGCATTGTTTTCATTTTAATAGCTGATAATCAATTTCAAAAACAGTTGCATTTATGCTTAAGCAATTAAAGTGCATCAATTATAATTTGCAAAAAGTACATATGCAGCTGCAAAATAAATAGGACTTTTGACAGATTTACTTTGAACGAGAGCTCCCAGTGATAGAGACCACTCTCCCCAGCCCTCATAATGATGTTGGCCTGAAGCCTAATACAGGATTGGAATATGAATCAAACAGAATACAATTTAATTATTGATTATATTTTCTCAGTCTTCCTCAGTTGAAGGCCAAAGATACTGTTACTTCAGCAATAATATGAACCTACAGTAGCTGTAATCATTTTTTTAAAGTCCCGTTTTATCTTGTATTAAGTTGAGATCAAGGCCTTTCGAAATTTATTGTTTATAAACCAGACGTCCTTGTTTGTAAGTAAGTCAACCTTGAATATTCTGAAGGGCAGCAGAGCAACAGAACACAAATCTCTTACTTTATTCGGTTTTAATGGGATAAATTTTCCATTTCTCATGAAACTTTTAATATCAGAATTTCACAACTGGAAAACTTTTTAAAGTCTTTACCGGCTTCGTTTCGTCCAGAAGCTGAGAGATTGGTGAGCGACCTGCTGTTAGGCTTCTGTCAAAGAAAACCACTCTAGACAGAAACCACTGTGAGGCAAGCAAGAGTAATCCAAGTGTTTTTTCATCCATCAAACGTTTCCTTCTCTACCTGTTGCAAAAAGGACACCTTACATCTGCTCATCACATCCTCACACAGAATGACTGTGCTGGACAGTAGGTATGTTGGGTTAATGGTGATGGGACTTGACTAGAAATCTAGGGGTTGTGAGTTCAAATCTAACCAAAGTAAATTGTGAAACTAAACACAACAAATTTGTGAACCAGTGTCAGCATGAAAGCTATCGGAATGTCGTAAAGTAAATTCTACTGGCCATCTAAGTACCTGAGGAAAAGGTACTTGTCATTCCCTACCCTGAAACATGATTCTTATTCACGGAATGTGATTGACTCTTACTGCCTCAGAACTAGTCTAGGGATGGACCATTACTTTAAAAATGTAGGTTCAAACACTAATTTAATCCAGATTTATGTGTATTAATTAATACATATAACGCCATTGCAATAAACGAAAGATTACTTCTGCTCTTGTCATTAGATTTGAAACAAGCATATGATTTACCAGACAGCAGTGGGAACTGAGGTGTGAAGCTCAAATGGTAAATGTCACAAACAATGCTACTTGTTAAACATTCTGTTCAGTTTATAGGTAGTGGAACCTTTTCTTTTAAGCTGATGCTTGAAAACAGAATAGAAGTTGTTAGTTAATGTTCCTATTTATCTAAATTGCACTGCAAATTATTAAACAATTATGATTTTTAAAAACATGAAGTTATCAAAGAAACTTATCCACATAATTCTAGTACACATGATGTATTTTGTTAAGATCACTGCTGCAGTCACACCCTGTGTAGTGTAATATGACGAATGTCAAATTTGCTGATTTCAGGAACTTTTTTTGATGGGATTTTGACCTTTCTGGTAGTAGTTGGTGACCTGGCAGCACTAAGACCATAGATGACAAAACATTCCCTTAAAATAAGTTGCACATCAATGTCAACTGTATAGATAAGAACTTTAAATTAAAAATAACAACAAAGCAAGATTGTTGAATCCTTTTCTTTCCCTTCTTAATGTTATAAAAATAATATCTCAATATCTAAGTTCTGACTAATTGCTAGGCACTTGATATCCAAATTCTCACCAGTACTAATACAAACTGATTTCCCAATTGGATGAAAATTCTACCACTGACAAGCTATGGCATCTGAATATATTAATCAGGGCTATTACCACTAAATAATTCCAGTATCTTTTTTTCTTAATTGTTGATTTTGTTAGACGTATTTTGTGTAGGTGGAGCAAATACAATCCTTCATTTATAACAATTTTTGAAATTAGATTTCTCCATAACATGACACTGATGTTTTCAATTTTCTCTTTTCTAAGTTCATGGAAAACATGACACTTTTATTGTTTTGAGTCTGATCTAATGTCTTCAGAACTGAGTCTTACCAGACTTAAAACATTAATACTACTTTTCTCTTACAGATGATGCCAGATCTGCTGAGTTTCTCCAGCAATTTCTGTGTTTGTTTCAGATTTATAGCACCCACAGTATTTTGTTTTTATAAGACATTTATTTCAGCATCATTTGGCAAGGTCCGCATTAAATTTTGGAGCAAAGCCTAAGCCCTTCATCCTGCTTTGGATGACACACTAATCTCATAGATCACTGATGCATGTGTTGGAATTGAAGAATGTCTCACTGATTCCTGTTCATATGCTGGAGTGCAAAACCTACTCATTTATTTCTGTGACCTGTCCTAAACAATAGGTGTTTCCACAGCAGGTACTTGAACACTAAGTAATCTAGTAGAAATCAACAAAATCATGCAGATAAGAGCATGTCACCTAATTGCTTGCTTCCAATTCATGGGGCACTGGTACCATTACTGGGAAAAGAGAGCTGTTCTATGGGACAGGCTTTATTTGAGCTGATAAGTTATATAACTAAGATTGAAGATAGGGCTTTAAACTAATTGGTGGGGGAGTAGGGTTCAATTGAAGACAGGTACAAAATAAGTCAAAAAGAAACAAAAGAAGTGAAGTGTATTGAAGAGGTGAATGACAGTCAAAGTGTGACAGGAAAGGGTCGGAAATATATGCAGAAAGATGCTGCAAAAATTGGAACCAGAGAAAATAGTAATGGCTAAAAAGTCTAAGCCTAAGACTCTTTATCTCAATGCTTACAGTATTTGTAACAAGATCAATGAGTTGAAGGAAAAAAATGAAATGAATGGATTTGACTTGAAAGCTCTTGTGGAGACATAGTTGCAGGATGACCAAGACTAGGAGCTCAACATTCAAGTGTATTTGACCTTCTGGAATAATGGGCAAAAAGGAAAAGGAGATGGGGTAGTTGTTAATAACGAAACATTCAATGTGGCAGTGAGTAATGATATAGGTGCAATAGATGTTTATGTGGAATCAATTTGGATGAATAAAGGGTACAGCAAGGGAAGGAAGTCATGGGTGACAGTTGTCTATATGTCCCTAAATAGTTGCCTCACTGTAAGACAAAGTGTAAATTAGGAAATAATAGGACATGTGTAAAAAGGGCACTACAATTATCATGGATGATTTTAGTCTGCATATTGACTGAGCAAATCTGATAGGCAAGGATAACATGAGAGACAAATTTGTAGGGTGCTTCAAGGATTGTTCCTTAGAGCAGTATATTGCAGAACCTACGCAGGAACAAATTATTTTAGATTTTGAAATGTGTAATGAGGCAGGATTACTAAATAATCTTATAGTTAAAGATCCTACTGTGAGTAGCAATCATAAAGTAGTAGAATTTTAAATTTAGTTTCAGGTAGACCAACTTGGGTCTCAAACTAACGTTCTCAATTTTAAAAGGGGCAATCACAGAGATATGAAGGAAGAGTTTTCAACTGTGCACTGGGAAAGTCAGTGAATCAGCAGTGGAAGACTTTTAAATAAATATTTCATAACACTTCTCAAAAATATTATTCCGGCCAAAAACAAGGAGTTGGTAAGAAAGACGAACCACCCATGGTTAGGAAAGGTAGTCAAGGAGAATATGCAATCAAAAACTAAAGCATACAAATTGACAAAAACGAGTGGTAGACCAGAGGGTTGGGTTCTTTTTAGGACTAAAAAGCTAATAAAGGGGGAGAAAATTGATTATGAAAATAAATTCACAAGAAATATAAGAACAAACAGCAACAGCGTCTACTGGTATATAAAAAGAACTAGAGTAGCTAAAGTATGTGTAGGACCCTTGGAAAGTGCAACTGGGTAATTAACAATGAGAAACAGGAAATAGCAGGTAATTCAAGCTAATATTTTGCATCAGTCTTTATGATGGTGGACACTACAAACATCCCCAAAATGACAGAAAAGCAAGGTTATAACAGGAGGAAAGGTCTTGTAATAATCTCTAAAACAAAGGGCAAAGTATTTGACAAACTAATGGGACTGAACGTGGAGGTGCCGATATTGGACTGGGTTGGACAAAGTCAGAAGTCACACGATGACGTGTTACAGTCCAGCAGGTTTTATTTGAACTCACAAGCTTTCAGAGTGCTGCCCTGTCATCACTTCACCTTACGAAATTGCAGTGCTCCAAAAGCTTGTGATTTCAAATAAACCTGTTCGACTATAACCTGGTGTCATGTGACTTCTGACCTAATGGGACTGAAGGCAGACAAATCACTAGGATCTGTTGACCTGCAACCAACAGTTTTAAAGGAAGTGCCTGTAGAGGCAGCAGATGTACAATCAAAATATTCCAGAACACGCTGAATTCCAGGAGGGTTCTGATGGATTGGAAAACTGCAAATATGATACCTCTGTTCAAGGGAGGCAGACAGGAAGCAGGAAACTGTAGGCAGTTAGCCTAACAGCTGTCATTGGGAAAATGCTACAGTCCATTATTACAGAAGAAATAGCAGGACATTTAGAAAAGCTTAATGGAATCAAACAGTCATCCTCCTTTTGTGAAAGGGAAATTACATTTGACAAATTTGCGAGAGGTCTTTCAGGGTATAAAAAGCAGAGTTGATAAAGGGAAACCAGTAGATGTAGTATATTTACAGTTCCCGAATGCATTTGATAAGATGTCATATAAAAGGTTATTACACAAGATAGGAGTTCAAGGTAATAGGAGTAATCTACCAGTATAGATTGTCCGTCTTCTACATGTTAATCAATCTGCAGTCAGGATTAATGGGTATTTTTCAAGGTGGAAAGATTTAACTGTTGGAATACAAGGATCAGTCCTACAGTTTCAATTATTTAGCATCTATATTAATGACTTGGATAAGGGCAAAGAGTGTAATATATCCAAATGTGCGATGATATTAAAATAGGTGGGAGAGCATGTTGTGATGCGGAAATAAGGACTCTTCTATGAGATATAGACACGTTGAGTTGGTGGGAAAAAAAGCATGGCAGATAGAGTTTAATGTGGGAAATATGGGATTAGGCATTTTGGTAGGAAGACTCAAAAAGTAGGCGATTATTTATGTGGAGACAGACTCCAAAATGTGCAGTACAAAAAGATCTGAGTATTTTGTCCATGAAATACAAAAGGTTAGCATGTTGGTAAAGCATTAAGAAGGCAAATACAATTTTTGCCTTTATTGCAGCTGGGCTGAAGTTTAATAATAAGGAAACCTTGTTACAACTATACAAGGTGTTGGTGAAGCCCCACTTGGTGTACTTGTGCAAGTTTGGCCCTTGTATTTAAGGAATGATGTACGGGGATTAGAAGACAGTCAAAAAAAAAATCACCAGGCTGAATCTTTGGGTAAAGTAGTTGACTTATCAAGAACAGCTTAGGCCTTTATTCTGTAGAGTTTTGAAGAATGATAAGTGATCTTATTGAAACATACTCGATTCTCATTGACAGGATAAATGTTGACAAGATTTTTCCATAAGTACAGGAATCTCAAGATTGGGGACATAGTTACAAAATAAGGGAACACTCATGTAAAATTGAGGTGCAAAGCCAGAGGATAGTGAATGTGTGGAATTCTGTACCCCAGATCGTTTTCAAGGTCTCATCTTTGAAAATATTTGAACATGAGGTCGATAGAATTTTAATATTTGCGGAGTTGAGGCTACTATGAACTGGCATGAAAGAGAGTGTTAAGGCCTGGGGCAGAGCAACCATGATCTTGTTGAATGGCAAGACTGCCTTGAGGAGGCAAATGGCCTACGTCTGCTCTTGGGGGAGTTGATGGCCTAGTGGTGTTAACATTAGACTGTTAATCCAGAGAACTGGTAATGTTCTGGGGACGCAGTTTCAAATGCTGCCATGTTAGAAAGTGGGAATTGTATTAAATAAATATATGGAAGGAGTCTAATGATAACCGTAAAAATATTGCTGATTGTTTGGAAAAACCCATCTGGTTCACTAATGTCCTTTAGGGAAGGAAACTATAATCCTCACCTGGTCTGGCCTACATGTGACTCCCAGACCCACAGCAAATGGTTGACACTTAACTACCCTCTGGGCAATTAGGGATGGGCAATAAATACTGGCCTGGCCATTTACGCACAGATCCTGCGAATGAATAAAAGAAAATAATGTCTTACATTCTTTGGTTTGGCCATGGTTCATATCATAGTTATCAAACATCTTTAACATATTTTAAAAAGTCATATGTAACAGGATAATTTTTGTTAGCCTTTTAGACCTTTTCTACTGTTCTTGAATCTTTTCATAAGACAGTAACCATTTTGCTATTCCCACACTCCACATGCTATTTTTATGCACTGTCAGTCTAACTCCACTAGTCTTCATTGTTTTGATTAACTGGTACTTTCCACTATTTCATTTGTAATTGCTACTTACTAGTCAACTTGATTTTGTTCTGTTAATTCACACTACAAAGTAAACTGATGGGATTAAAGGCAGATAAGTTCCTGAGGCATGATGGCTTTTACCCTAAGGTATTAAAGGGGGTGGCAGCAGAGATAGTGGATATATTAGTTATCATATTCCAGAATTCCCTAAATTCTGGAAAGGTACCAGTGGATTGGAAGCACTCTCATGTGACACTCTTATTCAAAAAAGGAGAAAGGCAAAATGTAGGAAACTATAGACCAGTTAGTTTGACTTCTGGAGTGGGGAAGTTTCTGGAATCAATCATAAAGGAGGAGACAACTGAACACTTGGAAAAACCAAGGTCAATTCACCAGCGTCAGTGTGGTTTCATAAAGGGTAAGTCATGCTTGACAAACTTACTGGGGTTCGTTCAGGATGTAACTAGCAAGGTAGGTAATGGGGATCTGGTAGATGTGGTATATCTGGACTTCCAGAAGGCATTTGACAATGTGCCACATAAAAGACTGATTCAGAAGGTTAGATTCCAAGGAGTTAAGGGTAAAGTATTAGTTTGTATAAAAGATTAGCTGGCTGACTGACGGAAAGTAGGGTGTCAGCATAAATGGGTCCTTCTCTGGATGGCGAACTGTAATTTCTAAGATGCCGCAGGGTTCAGTTCTTGGACTTCAACGATTTACAATCTATATAAATGATCTGCAAGCAGGGACAGAGTATAGCACAGCAAAACCTGTGGAGGATGCTAAAATAGTTGGCAAAGCAGGCAGTGATGATGAGATAAAGAGTTTACAGATGGATATTGATAGGCTCGGAGAATGGGCCAGAATCTAGCAGATGGAGTTTAATGTGCGAGTTGTCCATTTTGGCTGGCAAAGTAACAGGGCAAACTATTATTTAAGTGGGAAACAGATTCAAAATGCATCAGGGATCTGGGCATTTCAGTGCATGAATCACAGACAGTGCTGCACAGACAGGTGCAGCATATAATAAGAAAGGCAAATGGAATCCTGGCATTTATTACAAAAATACTGGATTGTAAAGGTAAAGAAGTGTTATTGCACATACCTAAAGCGTCGATGACACCACACTGGAATATTGTGTCCAGTTTCGGCCTCCTTACTTGAGACGGATACAGTGGCACTGGAGGCAGTTCAGAGAAGTTTCACCAGATTGCTTGCAGGGACGAAAGGCTCTGTCGTAAGAAGAGCGATTGAACAGCTTGGGTTTGTACTCACTGAAGTGCAGAATATTGAGGGGCAATCTGATTGAGGAATTTAAATGCTGAAGGGGATTGATAAGGTGGATGTTGAACAGATATTTCCCCTTGTGGGACAGTCACAAACAACAGGTCAGAGGTGTAGATTGAGAGGAGATAGGTTCAAAACTGAGAAGAGGAGAAACTACTTCTCCAAGAGGATTGTGAATCTGTGGAACTGACTGTCCCAGAATGTAGTAGAGGCAGAATCAATCAACAGATTCAAGAAAGAAATAGATAGGTTTCTGATGAAAAACAGCAAAGGGGGCTATGGGGAGCAGGCAAGAAATTGGAGTTAAGACCAGGATAAGCTCAGTCATGATCATGTTAAATGGCAGAGTGGGCTCAAAGGACTGAATTGCCTATTCCTGCTCCTAATTCCTATGTTCCTCTATATTGAATCACCCGTAAACATATTTTACATTTTCCACTTATATAACCAACAGTTATCTCAGATTCTCCAGCATCTGCAGTTCCTACTATCTCTGAAACAATTATTTGAAGCTCTTTGCTTTGGGTATGTGGCATTGCGAGAAGCCTAGCATTTGTTTCCCATTCCTGTTTGATTTTGGACTAAATGATTTCCTAGGCTATTGCAGAAGGCAGTTAAAGTCAAGATATTGCCAGGTTTAGGGGCACTTTTAATTCAGAACAGGTAAGGAAAACTAATCCTAAAGTACATTAGTTAACCAGTTTTGTTTCAAGTGGCAATCAATTATAGTTTCTAATCTAAATTGCTGAGATGTGCTTTTAGTTCTAAATTAATTAATTTAATCGAAATTCCATGAGCTGGGATTTGAGTTGCTCTGTCCAGGGCTCTAGCCTGAGTCTATGGATTATTAATCCAGTGAAACTACCACTACACCATCATCTGTCCATGTTTCTCAGCATGTGAAAACTATATAAATATTATCTTTCCCCGAAATATTAAACTTTCCTGTGTGATGTATTATTATTTGTAAAAGTTTGAATATCTAATTTCTTACCTCAGTCATTTATAACTATTCTAAGCAACAAACACTATGGCCTAAAATACAATTCTAAACATGGATGCCCAGTACAAATGATCGTTAACCCATATCTTTTCATTCTTATTTGTTATCCAATGTCCTTTTTAATCCCAAAACTGTTACTTTAGCCACAAGTTGCTTATGGAAGTCAAGGTATTTAACACTTGTCATACCACCATCAATAAATTCTGTTACATCAATAAATTTGTTCAGTTTCACTTATGCTTTCATAAACTAACATTGGTTTAAAATCGTCTCTGCTCTTACTAAATCTTCTTCAATTGCTTGTTTTATAATCAACTCCAGTGGTTTGACTGTAATGGATGTCACACTGATAAACTGATAATTCCTAAGATCATGAGTTTGACCTTCTGTTTAGGAAATGGAGTAGCATAACCTATGCGTTAGTCCTTTGGTATTATGTCTGTACATACGAATTGCAGCCACATTTCCCCTTATGCATGTGTTCATTTCTTTCAGCACATCTGAATTGTTAATTGGAGAATATTCATGTAAATGACTTGATGATTGATCCAAATCACCTCTGTGAAATAGGGCACACAAACTTACCTAAAGAACAACTTGCACCTTTTTACAGTGATAACCTCTTTTTCTTAAGTTTCTTCCACATTTGGTTCCTCTTCCACTGGCTCACCCTTTTAACTTATAAATACCACAAGTTTGTTGCTGGCGTTGAAAATCGCTGTATACCCGATCATACCTTTGTCACAAAGAGAATGAATTGCAGAAAGATTGAGGTTCACTAAATATTAAAATGAGCTTTCTGCCTTTTATGAACAAGTAGTTAATGATTCATAAGTATGTGTCTAGATTTTAAGGAATTTGCTTGTAAATTGACTCTTTTCAATGAATTTCACACTCTCAATCTGATTTCTACAAAGCACATGTAATCATGCAATTGATTCAGTTGTGTAGATGCATGAGAGTTCTTTAGATGAGAACAAAATAGAGAACGGTAAAAATCCCTCAAGTGTCAGTTGTCTCATCTGCGCTGGTTTATTTTTTTAGCCATTTAGCAAGACATGCTTGCTTCAACTTGCATGGGAATGATTTTCTTTTAGAAAGCTAAGTTTTAAATATTTTCATATTCTTGCTGAGGCTTCACTATTCTTTTGGGGCTTACCTAAATATAAGAATATTTTGTGTGGTGGTGCTGATGGATGAGATAAGGTGCCTTATCCTCTCATTGGTCAGGAGTCGAGTGGAGAGTATTCAGTTCGTTATGTCAAGCTCCAGTGGAGGGCCTAGTTGGGGAATTTGGATCATCGGACATGGAACAATTCTGTATATTTCATAAAACATTTTTTTCTCAATAATTTCACTGAAATCCTTGAAAGCTTGCTTACTTTGTCCCCTGCGATCTACAGCCTGTAAATTACCTTCCTGTGAAAATGAAAAGGAATCATTTTCAGTTAGGCTTGCCAGCAATCGTCTTATTGTATAAAATGTACTTCCACTGTGCTCCACAATAGAAGTGGGCGTTCATAGCTAGAGTTTTATCACATTGAAACAGCCAGGCAGGCGTTTCCATCAGGTTGCACAGATACTTACAGCACAACTTGCCCAACATCAGCCAAACCAATGCAAAAGATTGATGAGTTTCAAGAGCAAAATACAACTAACACAAAATAAGGTTCCATGATGTTTTATGCCTGTTTTTTTAAAAAGTGCATTAATACCTGATCTCTCAAACAAAACTGTTCATCACTCCTAATGGAATGAATCATTAACACCAATTTCTGATCATTGCACCAACATCAAGGCCTTTGAGGAGGGTCTTAACATTAAACTTCCTTTGTGGGCATGTTTTAAAGTTTAAATTTTTACAAAGGTTTTTGGAAAGTTACACCCATATGATGAGTTATTTGTTCTATATACTTTTTTAAAGCTATTTCCAGTTATTCAAGATTAGGTTACTGAATGATGGAATAAACACGGAATAAGATACTCATTTAATGTGATAAACCCATCTTCTGTATTAACTGCACCAGGCAACCTATCTTAAATATATCAATAAATATTTTAATGCATTCTTTTATCTGCCCAATTATGTTGATTCGTGCACATATTATATTCATCAATAAGCCAACGTATGCAGAAATGAGATGAAATAAAATGTCTCTCAAAACAAGCACAATTTATGCCTGGACCACAGATTGCACACAAAGTTGAAATTCCAGATGCAAATTTTCAAGGCTGATCCACTACATCCCCAGTGTAAGCCTGAAAGCATAGTAGCAGTTACAAATCAGTTCAGGATCAAAATAGACCAGATGTCAAACTTGTCTTTTGAGTTTTCATCTGATCTTAGGGTTAGAGCATCTATTAACCTCAAATATTTGCATAGAAATGTGTGGGACCAAAGTTGGAGACTTGGTTGTTTAATGTTCCATTTATGTGGCCTTTTAAAATTCTAGAAGAGCATTTGTGGGTATGAACTGTATAAAACCAGGTGTGCCAGGCTCCTGAATGGCATCTTTTTATTCATTCATGAGATGTGGGCATCGTTGCAAAGGATTTATTACCCATCCCTCATTGTGCTTAAGAAAGTGGTGGTGAATTGCCTTCTTGCATCGCTACACAGTAGTTTACATGGTATAGACACAGCTGCTGTGCTATAAGACAGACATTTCAGGATCTTGACTTTGACATGAAGGTAGAAAATATAATTCCAAGTCAAGACGTTGTGGAGCTTGAATGAGAACTTGCTGATGATGGTGTTCTCATGTGTCCTGCTGCTCTTGTCTTTCTAAGTGGTGATGGGTGTAGGTTTGGAAAGTGCTGCTGAAGGAGCTTTGGTGAGTTACTGCAGTGCATCTTGTAAGTGGTACACTCTGCTGTCACTGTACATTGGTAATGAAGAGAGTGAATGTTGAGAAGGTGGTGATATAGTAGTTCAATTTTACTTAATCAAAATCACGTTAAAATACAACATAGAGCCATTTGCCAGTTACATTGATGTGTAATAAGAAGTTTCCTGGTAAACTAAGAGAAAAATGAAAAGCTATTAAGATGCGCCCATTATCTAAACCTGGGTTGGTTTATCCTTGATAGTGACAATCTACTTGAGTAATTTTGCAGCCGTGCTCATCCAAGCATATTCTGTGCATTCCACTGCACCCCTGACTTGTTGCTCTGTGTGCTAGACTGCAGCATTCCTTCTCATTTTCTTTGTGGCTTTGCAAGCTTCCGAGGCTGTTGCACAGCAGCGATTTCTGGAATTGGAAGTTGGCATGCCGATCAGCATGTGCGGAACATCAGAGTGGCTAAGTGTGTGTGCAGCTGTGCAGTTTAGATAAAATATTGCTGGATAGCTTTTGTGGAGGCACAAGGTGAATCATTCACTCATCAAAGTGTTTCCAGCCTCTGGCCTACTCTTGTAGTCACATTTTATTTTATTATTCATTTAAAGGATGTGGTGTTGCTGGCTGGGCCAGCATTTACATTCACAGCCCTAATTGCCCGGAGGGCAGTTGAGACTCAACCACATTGCTGTGGTTTTGTGGCTTCAGATCAGTTTCTGCTCATTGTGATCTCCATAGAGTTAGAGAGTCATACAGCACAGAAACAGACTCCTTCATCCAACTCATCCATGCCAACCCCAAAGCTTCTCAAACTAAACTGGACCCACTTGCTTGTGTTTGGCCCATATCCCTCTAAACCTTTCCTATTCATGTACCCGTCCAAATGTCTTTTAAATATTATAACTGTACCTGCATCTACCACTTCCTCGGGCAGTTTATTCCACATATGAACCTCTCTCTGCGTGAAAAAGATTCTCTTCAGGTCCCTTTTAAATCTTTCTCTTCTCACCTTAAAAATATGCCCCCAGTTTGAACTCCACCACCCTAAGGAAAAGATTTTTGCTATACACCTTATGCCCCTCATGATTGCATAAACCTCTGTAAGGTCACCCCTCAACTTCTTATATTCCAGTGGAAAATAGTCCCAACCTATTCAGCCTCTCCCTAACGCATACCCTCCAATCCCAGCAGCATCCTTGTAAATCTTTTCTGAACCCTCTCCAATTTAGTAGTATCCTTCCTATAGTGGGGTGACCAGAACTGTATACAGTACTCCAAAAGGTTGGCCTCACCAATCTGTACAACTGCAACATAACATGCCAACTCCTGTACCCAATGGTCTCAGCAATGAAGGAAAGTGTGCAAAATGCCTTCTTAACCACTCTGTCTACCTGTGACGCAGCTTTCAAAGAATTATGTACCTGTACCCCTAGGTCTCTCTGTTTGACAACACTACCCAGGGTCCTACCATCAACTGTATAAATCCTGCCCTTGTTTGTTTTACCAAAATACAATACCTTGCATTTATCCAAATTAAATTCCATCTGCCACTCCTCAGCCCATTTGGTCCAAATGATCAAGATCCCTTTGTAATCTTAGATAGCCTGTCAACTAAACCACCAATATCAATGTCATCCACAAACTTACTAACCATGTTTCCTAAACTCTCAAACAAATCATTATATAACTAACAAAGTGTACCTAACACCGATCCTTGTGGAACACCATTGGTCACAGTCCTGCAGCCCGAAAAACAACCCTTCACCACCACCCTCTGTCTCCTACTGTCAAGCCAATTTGTCATTCAATTGGTAAGCTCTCCCTGAATCCCATGTGATCTAACTTTATTGATCAGTCTACTATGGGGAACCTTGTTAAAGGTTTTAATGATGTCCATGTAGACAACATCCACCACTCTGCCCTCCTCTATCTTTTTGGTCACATCATCAAAAAACACAATTAATTTGTGAGACGTGATTTCCCATATTCAATTGTTGATGGGTGGGTAAGTGAACAATGATACTGGCAATGAATGTCAACGGGAGGGATTTAGACTCTCTCTTGTTGATGTGTGTTTTGATTTATGGACCTGATGCAAAATGTAGCCTGGACTTACAAAGTGGAGCACTTTTCTTATGGCACAGGAATCTTTTAGTGACATTTGCAGAAGGTGAGAAAGAGCACCTTTTGAAGCAGACTCAGCATTGTGCCAAGCTCTTAATTGTTGCCCTTACAAAAATTCTGTTCGTTGTTACTGAAGAGATGGCAAGATGGAAGTAAGTATATGTTTAGAATAGCAATAAGAGGACACGGCATCAGAAGTCTCCCTTTGAAGAATTTTTAGCTTTTATGGAGACTGAAATAGCTGCTCTCCAGACTCTAGAGTCTCAAGTGTGGACCTCCTTGAAGAGACTGGTGGATCACATGGAGAAGGGTAATTCCCAAGCAAACTCTGTAATCGCAGAATGAAACTTTTAATCTTTCACTCTTTAACCTGTACAACATGTGGCATTGGAAGCAATCTCAAGATTACCATCACTGAAGTCTTGTTTTTAAAACCAGTGACAAGTTACTTATATTCTGTCAAGAAGATTGGAAATGCGGTTCAATCAATAATATTTATTTGAATACAGACTTTACCTTTTAGCTACTGTCCAATTGCTTGGTGACATTCTTTGTCGTGGTAGCAAAAACCAGTATATTATTTGGGATTCCTGATCAAAACTGGAAAATATTCTGTGTACATTCCTGTGTCTGGAAGCTCCCACAAGTACCCTTATCCCACAGAAGTCAAATACTGCAGAATAAAAACTGCAGATGCTGTAAATCAGAAACAAAAACAGAAATTGCTGGAAAAGCTCAGCAGGTCTGGAAGCATCTGTGGAGAGAAATCAGAGTTAACATTTTGGGTCGAGTGACCCTTCCTCAGAACAAATGCTGGCAATCTTAAATTTAAAAAAAAATGTTGGAACAATCCTGGCTGCATCTGTAGAGAAAGGAGCAGAGTTCTGATGAAGAACTTTGCTGGTCTTGAGCATCCCCAGCATTTTCTCCTTTTTTTTTCTGTACCATCCTCTCTTCCTGCTAAGTGGTCTGTGACGATGCTATGGCTTTAAGAGGCCTATTTTGTCCTGTTTTTTTAAAGAAAGGTTTTAAGACAGAGATGCCAAGGTATCCATTGAAAATCGTAAAGTAAGCAGCTTGTGAGGCCTTGTCTTTTTTAAAGTTTGGAACTATAGAAGCAGATTGAATGGATGTGGTCAAGCTCCCACAGAACCAGGATTTTTAGTTTCTTACTTTTTCAGTAGTAGTTGTTGTAACTGGGTCTGTTGGTACAGTACATCTCTCCCTGCTACACTGTCTGAGTTCTGTTGATGTATTTCCCCTTGGGTTGCTAAGTTGCATGTGAAGCAATTTGGTTTTTACCAAGGGTATGTCTATGGGATGTTTGAAAAAGTTTCTGTTTAATAGCTAACTAATCTATTATTCTGTTATTCCAATAGAGTTACAACCAAGCCAATTCTTTTCTTTTTTTTCTCTTGTTATGTTTTAACTATAGCGTATGAATAAATTGTGTTTTGCTTAATGTAGAGTAGTTTGGCCAATCGAATTTTATCTGGAATGTAATACCTTACATTTACCCTTAAAATAGGGAAACGTTAGGCTCTGGAGTCTATACCTTCTTAATTTATTTTGAGGGTAACAGTTTTGAGGTCTGGTCCATAACAGGTCTCTTGTTCCACAGTGTCACAAGGTTGCCCTTCACTATCCTCCTTTAAGTTAGCATCACTGTCACCTGTGGAATTCTCTGCCAAAGAAAGTGATTGAATGTTTCCAAGAAGGTTTCTGATATAGCTAAAGGAATCAAAGGTTATGGAGAGAAAGCGGGAACAGGGTAATGAGTTGGATGATCAGCCATGATGTGGAGATGCTGATGTTGGACTGGGCCGCACAAGGTCAGAAATCACACGACACCAGGTTATAGTCCAACGGTTTATTTGAAAACACAAGCCTTCGCAGTGTAGCCCCTTTGTTAGGTGACTTCACCTGATGAAGTAGCTATACTCCGAAAGGCTGTGTTTTCAAATAAACCTGTTGGACTATAACCTGGTGTTGTGTGATTTCTGACCATGATCAGCCATGATCATACTGAATGGTAGAGAAAGCTTGAAGGGCTGATTGGCCTACTCCTGCTCTTATTCTCTGTCTTTGTTTCTGTAACCATAATGCTTGTATCAGATAGTTCCAATTACTCAGCTTTCCAGCATCAAAGATCCTGTCTGTCTCTGCTGCCAATGGATGGTTATTCACTTCTCTCTTTCTACACTGAAACTGTATCTTGAATTATCTATTGCTGCCTAAAAGTCAATCATATTCTGGAAAGTTAATGCTGAAACTCCTCACACTCTGTTGCTATGGAATATGGCCAATTGCACATTCAGCACAATGCTGTCATGCTTCAAAGATTTGATTTTCTACATTTAATGCAATTGTCCTGCCCCAGATCCATGATGACCTAAAAATCACACAATCTGAACCTTCGAATTCACTACACTTCCAACTCTGACTTTGAAATGTAGATGTTCCAGACTGAATTCTCACTAACACAAATCTCTCACAAGGATCAAACTTTGTATGCTCACTTAATACAAGTTCTAATTACAGGGAAAAAAAAGACCCATCTGTTTGACTTCAATGCTGCATTCCGTCTCAAGCTGAACTCTACTCTTCGAAGCTTTCACACTCCATTGGTCCCTTGCAGCTCAACATTCTCTCTTAATCGACTGGAAAGTCAACTGAAACATTTCCTGGATTTCAGCAGACCAATGAAAATTGAGAAAAAAAACACTTCCAAAAGAAGCTCTTAAAATACAAACTTTTGCAATAGCTCAGGGTTTAATGAAACATTGAGCAGCAAACCACAGTGTTCTTCAGTTGTTAACAATTAGGATGGATTTTGAAGCACCCAGTTACACTTCCTAGCCATAGTGGTAGCGGCACAAAGATTAAAAAAAAATGTTGGTGAGTTCAACACACATGCAAGTCAGCTTCCTGTACCTGCAGTTAAACTTACAATTTTACCTGACACCTTACCATGATTGGAAACAACATGATCCTCTGGGAACCAGCTACAAATGTGTGCCAACTTTGCAAGGACATCTGTTTTGTAGAGATTGTGCGTTGTGATGCCAATGACCACCACCTTCCATTGGAGGTAGTTTGCTGCCACCATTCCTTTCCTTGACTGGGTCCCAAGGTCATGGAAAATTATGTGAATCTTAACAAAAAGGAGCTCAAGTCTTAAACAAGATGCAGTTTATTGCATGATAGCAAGCAGGTACGTGTTGCTTGAGTAAATTAGACATTATTACTAAGACTAATGGGGGACAGGTGAATATTGACCCTACAAGACCCAAAGATGTTCTGCCTTTTCCCATCCAAGTCTTTATGATATCTTCGTGTTGAATGGTCCCTAATGAACTCTCCAACATCCAATTTTCCAAAATCTTGACTTCATACAGAAGGAATAACAATGCAACGGTTTTTAAATTTGACAATATGTGAGATCCAGGTGACTTACTAAGTGAATAAAGCCACACAATTCCGTGCTTTAGAATAAACAGCAGTAAACCTTACTATACAACATTAGTACTATACAACATTAGTATAGTGATACAATCTATCATTTATCACTTATTTCTAACATCCAAAATTAGCCATTGATTAATGTGGGTAATAGACTGTGATAAAACACTCTACAAAGCATATCAAATAGTACTTGCAATCAGGACAGAGCCTATGGATATCTCAGCATTCCCTCAAATGTTAATAATATGGTGGGTCATTAAATCTCATTAAACTTCACAAGGGATTATAATTCTTCACAATTGCCAAACTTGACCTTGATGCTTCTTTTCAGGAGCTGCTTCAACATGGACTATGTCAATGATTGCGCTCATTCTGATCAGTCACCCTCCATTTGTGGGTGGACTTCAAAACTGCACTCCAGTACTATTGACCTGTTGAATAAAGTAGGTACGGCTTGTGAGCTTTTCAACCCCCAATCCTAGCAGTACCAAGCTATTAGTGAAGAATGAATTCTTCTGAACCCCAACAGCTCTCAGAGTACCTGAGTCCAATAATTGGCTACCTACTCACTCCTAGAACTTCTATTTGAGTTCTAAAAGCACAGAGAATTACCACTGAGATCTCAATACAGAACCTATGTAATTCAGTTACCTTTTCAGCAGTAAAGCTGAAAGAAACACTGCCTAACATGGAAGCATCTCTCTCTCTCCTCTCACTTACTGACTTTTCTAGTAGCTGTAACCTTTGTGTTCCTTTTTCTTGACTTGTCCTAAGAGACCTGTGGGAAACCTTCCACCTTGCCCCTCCATTATTTCTAAGCAGAATTGTATGTAACCAACGTATTTTGGACAGTTAACACAAAATCCCGTTTGGAATTGATTGGGCCCTGAATGTTACATTCTCACAGAATGCGAGCTTCCAGCAAATGCTGCATCCAACTAAAAAAGGATTCAGTTCAACATACATAACAAACATGTTGCAGAGGTATTTGTATGCATGGCCATCCTTTCATTGCCTTTCCCAGGGAACGGCAGCAGCGAGTGTCACCACACTGATGCATCTCTAAAGGTACCTAACTGTTTGGTGAAATCTGTGTGGCTGGCTAGGCATAAGGTTCCTACTAACCTCTGTCAGCATTTGTATTTAGGTGGCTGCATCCGTTTAAATATTGATTTCAACTGGTTAGAGGAAAATGCTGACCTTAATTTTCTGCTTTATCCTCTTCTGATAAGCTGCATCAGGTCCCTCATGCATTTCCACAAGGGCTGGGCTGACCTTGCAAAATCCCACAAGCTCATGCAGCACAACAATAGCAAAACCTAAGCTTGTTTGAGGCTGTTTACTTTAGCTTAAAATGCATTAATTTGATTGCGGTGGTCTTCAGTGCTTTTCTTTTCTCTTTCATGGTAAATTTCAATTGCCACACCCAGGATGCTTTTGGAACCATCAGTATCATATTGTGATCACTCTAAACTGGAAGGTATCAGTCAATCAAATTAGTGCCACCCTGTCACATATGCTATCGGGGCATGTTTACCAGCTGTTTGGTAAATGCACTTCTGGGACAATAAGTTACAATGTAATGTCACAATGATTGACAGAACTTGCTTGTTAATGGCGAGACGCTGAAAAACAGCATTTTTGTGCTTAATTTAGAAAATCTACACTTCAAACATCAGTATTTCAAAAGAAAGATATACAAGTTTAATGGACTGAAAAATGGTGCTTACTTAACAAATCTGTCCTTCTGATGAAATTTTCCAGGCTTTGTATTTAACTGATATGATATGTGCAATATTACTAACAACAACTTGCATTGATATAACACAGCAAAACATTCCAAGGCGCTCTACAGGAGTATTATCAGACAGAACTTGATATCAAGGTGCCTAGGGCGATATTAGGAGAGGTGACTAAAAGCTTGGTGCCAGCAATAAGTAATTATTTATCTCTATTCTCTCTCAATCATACTGCATTTTCTCTTCAGGTTGGTAATATCATTTTTTTTTTCACTTGATCTGCTTTGTTTTTAGAGACTAGTTTGAAGTTTTAATTAAAGGAAAAACATGTTGTTCACACCTTACTCAACTGATTTCAGTGCTAATTTATCCGAAGTATCTAACTGGCAAATAGCTTCAGTGAGATTAAGACTCGCTTCATGTACTGACCTCACATATAACATGGGTTGACAGGATTCTCACAGATTTATTAAATGAAGGTTTTTTTTCCTTAATCGGCCAGCAATATTGTTGCTACAGAGATTGTGGTTTAAGATATGGTAACACGCAGAGACTTTAATGAAATTAGTAGCTATGGTAATTGACATAAATAGAAGATAGATGTCACTCTTGGTAGCTTCATCATTGTGCTTTGTGGTTTTTCTCTCCATTTAAAGTACATCCATCCATTCATTTTATTAATTTTACTCAAAACCCAAAAGATATCATTTTATTTAACCAAAGGGCAAGTTCTCACCGCTATAATTCTAATACAAGATCCTCAGCTGAGTGAGATAGTGTGAATCAAATTGAGTTGTTTTCTATTAGCTGGTTCCTGAGAAGAGGGGAATTGGGTTATGGCTGGGCATGACACCATGCTGGTGATGGCCATTGTTTTGAAGGATATAAATCAGTATCTCCCTCTGTGAGTAACAAGCTCAAAGGTACAACTTTATTCCCCTTAATCATACCAATGACAGTTTCTCAGTGAGTTATAGAAGACCAATGAAACATTTATGAAGTATCTCAAAAAATGACCACAATTATGTGCAACCCTGCCATAACTGGTGAGAGCTAACAGCTCATCCCACTCATGGGCACTGTAGATTTGTTGATATATTTGCCCTGAGACAAATTCACTGCCATATTTTAAAATAGTAAAGAGGTAGAGGCCAAAAGTTTAGATAAATGATGCACCATTACATTGCTCCAATTATTGAATGTTAGGTTCGCTCTGCTTGAAAACAATAGCCTGATGCTTTCAGCTGCTGGGTAAAGGCGACTTAAATCCATGGTAACAAACTGGAAAGCAGCATTTGCCTGCCAATGTTTCTGAGAAATCACGGGAGAACATAATGGTTTCCTGTTCTGTACCCTCACATTGCAACATCTCATTCTTTATTGGTGAAGCCAACCGCTGTCTTTTTTTCAAAATGAAAACCGAAAGAATTGTGAACGCTGGAAATCAGAAACAAAAATCAGCAGGTCTGGCTGCAATCAGCGCAGTGAAAGATGTGGGATTCTATCCTGTGATGATGCTCTGGCTTTAAGAGATTATTATTTCCTTTTTTTTGAAGGAGAGAGATTGGGGGACAGGTGAAGATAAACAACTTGTGAGGCCTTGGGTTTTTTGTTTAAAATTTGAACAATAGAAGCAGCCTGAGTGGGTGTGGTCAAGCTCTCACAGATCTAGGATTGTTAGTTAGCTTTCAGCAGTTGCTGTTGTGGGCTTGAAGAAGTGGAAGCTATTTCTCCCCCTCTCTCAATTACAGCCAAAAGTAGGGGTTTCTCTTCCTAGGCTGCTGGATTGCATGTGAGACAAACTCTGTTTTCTGAATTGGCCTTTTTGCCAAGGGTGTGTTTGTTGGATTTTACTTGTGTTGTAACAGTTAATTGAGAATAGTTACTGTATCTAGATTAAGTTTTCCAATAGAGTTAAGTTATTCCAAGTTCTTCTTTTTTTGATTGTATTTTAATAACAGTGTTTGAATAAATTGTGTTTTGCTTAATGTTCAGTAGTTTGATCAATCAAATTGCATCTGGATCACAACACCTGATATTTACCTTTAAAATAAGAAAAGGTTAGGGTCTAGGCTACCTTCTTGATATATTTTGAGGAGGCCTGGCCTGGTCCATAACAATCCCAACCACCAGAAATGGTACTTTTCTCATTACCAGGAACTCAAAAGTAGAATTAGCCATCATCAGCTGAAGCATAATTGTTGGAATATACTTTAAGCCACAAAAAAAAACTTCCAGGGTTTCTATTTATCACACATTACTAGGTACTTATAGCTACAACCTTTTGTTATGCCAGACATTGATTTTAAAAATCAAACTTGACACCTTACTAAGCACAATTATCAAGACCCACGTGCAGAAAGTACATTATAGTTGAACACATCTATTTCTGGAGTCCTTGCAAGAGTAAAGGATATCATTAAATTACCTGAAGTTATACAGTTTACTTGTCTGGTGGCTTCAGGTTAACAGAAAACAGTAATCAGGATTTTGAGCTTGACAAAAAACAAAAAAAAACTTAGAATTCTATCAGCTTAATTTCTATCCCCTTCTAAATGCTTAGACACACATATAGATAGACACAGGCAAACAAACAAGTATAGGTGTTATGGGAGGAGAGAAAACACAGTTCAACAGTATCTGTCCACTGGATTTGATGATGTGTTCCTTTATCTTCTACATCCTTCTGATCTCCAGTCTCCTCCTTTCCAGATCCTTTCAGTTCTTTACAAAAGACAAAGGAATGTCAATTCATTAATTGTTCTGTTTTTCAGTCACTGGTTAGAGGTATAAAGCTAAAAGGTAAAGCCATCACATTCTTACCAGATCACAGGGCTGCTCTATCATTAGAGAGAGATGACTGTTGGTGGTTTAACCTGAGGATCACTATGCTTCAGGCAAGGTGAGAGATTGAAAAGGAGAGTCCTTCATGGTAACCTCGATGAACCAACAGATAATGAAGGAGAGTATAGCTAGTTATATTCCAGATTTTTTTTAGCTACTTCACTACAGAGAGAGAGAAACCCTGTCTCCTTTGCAGTCTGGAGGCTTCTGCCACTCTATTCTTCACACACAAGTTGTCCACCTGCCCAGTAGCCATTCGGAGAGCCGTTGTCATTCTGATACCTGCAGGACCAGTTGTGTGGTCTAAATTGCACAAACCAATTATCACTCTGTCTCTGGGCAACACTTGCTTTGACACATGCACACACACGCACATGCAAAAGCAAACACACCATGATTTACATCCCCCCCACTCCCACACCACTGCTTGAAGGAAGTAACTTATTTTTAAAAATGCAACAACTCTTCCTATAGTCCATGGTTTAAAGAAATGTCCTTTTTTCAGTTTAATCCACAAGCCAAAAACGACAAAAGATAAAAAAAATGTGATCTTTAAACAATGATAGTACAATAACACTCAGCACTATACTCCCTGTATACCCATGACTGTGTTGCTAAATTCTGAACAAGCGCCATCTACAAGTTTGCCGATGACATCGCCGTGGTACGACAGATATCAAACAATGAAGAGTGAAATGAGGTAGAGGGCTTGGTGACATGGCGCAGTGATAACAACCTCTCTCTCAATGTCGGCAAAACTAAAGAACTGATCATTGACTTCAGAAAGAAAGGAGGAGATCATGCCCCCAACCACATCAATGGAGCTGAGATTGTGAGGGTGGAGAGCGTCAAGTTCCTCGGAGTGACGATAACCGACAACCTGTCCTGGTCCACCCACGTAGATGCAACAGTCAAGAAGGCACAACAACGCCTCTTCTTCTTCAGGCGGCTCAGGAAATTTGACATGTCCATAAGGACCCTCACCAACTTCTACGGATGCACCATTGAAAGCATACTGTCTGGGTGCGTAACAGCCTGCTATGGCAACTGCTCTGCTCCGGGCTATAAGAAACTACAGAGGGTGGTATGCACAACCCAGACCATCACAGAAGGCAACCTTCCATCCATGGACTCCATTTATATGGCTTGTTGTTGCAGAAAGGCTGCCAACATCATCAAAGACCCATCAAACCAGGGAAATGCTCTCCTACAGCCTGTTCTGTCAGGCAGGAAATACAGAAGCTCGGACGTACACACGAGCAGGTTACTAGGACTGATGAATGGGCCCTTTAACTTCAATTAATGCTGATCTTGTTAATGTTGATCGTACCTAGTAATGCACCCTGTGAGACATAATCTGTATGCCTCTGAGATTTTTTTTTCACCCTATGATCTGTATTTCACTGCTTATTGTGGTCTGCCTATACTGCTCATAACAAAGGTTTTCATTGTACGTCACGATAAAAAATCAAATCAATGCAAATCAAACAAAGTGGTGCTAAAGTGAAGATGAATTCCAACACACATTCATTCCCTTACATCTTCAAGACCACAAGATATGTGAAAAAGAATCATAGAATCCCTACAGTGTGGAAACAGGCCCTTTGGCCCAACAAGTCCACACTGACCCTCAGAGCATCCTGCTCACACCCATCCCCTATAATCCATCTAATCTACACATCCCTGAATGCTATGGACAATTTTAGCATGGCCAATCTACCCTAACCTGCACATCTTTGGACAGTGGGAGGAAACCCACGCAGACACAGGGAGAATGTGCAAATTCCACACAGACAGTTGCCCGAGGGTGGAATTGAACCTGGGTCCCTGGTGCTGTGAGGCAGCAGTGCTAACCACTGAGCCACCATGCGCCCCATGATAATTTCTCTTTTCCCAGATTCTAGCAGCATTGTTGAGATCAGGCACAACCTCATGAATTGTCTCATCCCAACAGCTCCGGCAATCAGTTGCAAACTTATTGTCATCAGATATTAGGCCTCCATATTACATGGGAAACTCCTGTGACTAGACCATTATAAATCAGGATTTGAAAAGTACTTAGCACAGTGTGAAAAGTCATCTTATTCTGTATTTACAGCATAGAAAGCATTCATGGAAAGGGATTAGATATTTAAAGCAATACAAACTGTTGCACACAAAGTCATTTGTTAATTTTATCAGACCCTTTGGGCAAACTGCTAACATTTTGGATACTCTGTAATAAAATCTCATTTCAACATACAAATTTTTAATACATTCCAACTGCATTGCTGTGTGCATCCCTTTTATATGGATGTTAATCCATTCAAAAGAAATGGTTTGCGACTGCTTGAAAAACAGTACATTACATATTCACGTGAACTTTTGTCAATTAAGACCTCTTTAAATCTGCTTCAGTGCTTATGCTTAATGTCTGTTCACATTGAAAAGCTTTTAAAATTAAAAAGCTTTATAAAGAAAGTGAAAATAAAATGGATTTAAGTTATAAAACATGAAAGGAATGTATAGTGATTGTAAGGTAAAAAATTAATTACAAAACTTCTGTGCACACAGCTAACTGAAAGAATTTCATTCTGAAATATCACACTACTTATTTTAAACAAGTCAATGCCACATCCCCATTGTGTGGAAATAGTTTGATCAGTCTATCTGAAGTAAATGATGATTAAAGGGTTCTGACCTTTCAGCAGACAATACCACTGACCCAGTTTAGGCCCCAATCAATCAGCCACTCACCAGATTAATAGAGATGGTTAGAATCGATTCTTCTACCAAGTGTTCAAGCATCTGATAGGCTTCACTGGATTAATAGAACAGAAAATAAATTAATGGACAGGACGGGAATTTGCTCAATACTAGTATTACTGTGGCATTTATCATATAGCACATTATCTATAAAAGAACAAGACCTACTATTCCTGTACACTGATATTACGGTGCCTGTGAAGGAGAGCAAAATAAGTAGTTTAACTGTTTGAACATGTAGACAACACAAGTTTGAGATCTCTAGTTTATTTATACTAAACCTTGTCACTTCCCCTTTCCTTTATGCTTCCCAATGCTGTAATCTGCTCCATGCTTTCTTCGTCCAGCAGGGAAGGTGGACAGTCTGGGCTGCTAATGTCTATGTGGCTTTCATTAATGCTGCCCCATGATTAAGCTGTCAAAAGATCCATTGCTACAAGGCAGCTTTGCCATTTTCTTCCTACCCTGGAAGAGAAACATTTGACTTAATGAAAGGGTAGGGCAAAGAACTAGAGCAGTTCTCCTGAAAAGGGGAAGCACACTCAAATAAGAGCTTAAACTGAGATTCATTTTTACAGCTACCAAACTGTCCTAGTTACTTCTAATTTTGCAGGATTTTTCTGTCATTTTATGCTATTGTTGCTTGAATTTGGTATACGCTTGTGCAAAATATTGCACTGTCTGTTTCCAAGGCTTTGTTATACTGCATGTTCTTTGCAGCTTCAAAATACAGTTTTATTCTATGACAACTGATCTTCTCTAAACTTCTAATGTTAATTATTATCAAGTAGAATTATTAGAATGTATGGGATAAACTCACCCTGTGTAAGGAGCTGAATGTATTTAGTCTGTTTCCAAATCACTAATGACTATTATCTCCCAGGAAATGAATGGCAATCTGTGGTCATGCTTCCCCACTTTGAGAAAGTAGCTTGCTTTCTTACAGTTATTGCATTATGGTCCAGCCAAGATCACATAATTCTTTAACCACATTAAACATTTTTTTTGAAAGGGAATCATTTTTGATCCAAGAAGGAAGAATTGATCTGTCATAGCATAAGTAAGATTTTATTCATTCACAGGATGAGGGCATCGCTGGCCAGGCTGCATTTATTGCCCAGATGGCAGTCAACCACATTGCTGTGGGTCTGGAGTCACATGTAGGCCAGACCAGGTAAGGATGGCAGTTTCCTTCCCTGAAGGACATTAGTGAACCAGATGGGTTTTTCCCAACAATCGGCAATGGGTTCACGGTCATCATTAGACACATATCATTAGATATTTATTGAATTCAAATTCCACCATCTGCCATGGCAGGATTCAAACCCAGGTCCCCAGAACATTACTTGGGGATCTGGATTAACAGTCCAGCGATACCACTAGGCCATTGCCTCCCCATGATTGTAATAAAACATATAAAGTGTTTGTACTGGTTCACTCCCGGTGTGGAAAATGTGAAAGCACTGTGCTAATATCACTGGCTTAGTGATTCAGGAGTCCTTTGGGGCATGAGGGCTGCTTGATGAAATTTAAATTCAGTTAATAAAATCTGAAATCTATTCTCAGTAATGGTGACCATGAAACTGTCAGCAATTCATACAAAAACCTATCTGATTCACTAATGTCATTCAGGGAAGGAAATCGGTCCATCCCTGTGTGGCCTGGCCTACGTGTGAGTCCAGACTCTCAGCAATGTGGCTGATTCCTAACTGCACTCTGAAATGACCCAACAAGCCATTCAGGTCAAGGGTAGTTAGTGATCAACAGCAAATGCTAGCCTTACCAGCAGTGTCCACATCCCATGAGAGAATATATTTTTAAGAAGTTTGCAGATGACACCAAAATTGGAGGCATACTGGACAGTGAAGAACATTACCTCACAGTACAACAGGATCTTGACCAGATGGGCAAGTGGGCCGAGGAGTGGCAGATAGAGTTTAATTTAGATAAATGTGAGGGGCTGCATTTTGCAAAGGCAAATCAGGGCAGGATTTATACACTTAATGGTAAGGTCCTGGGGAGTGTTGCTGAACAAAGAGACCTTGGAGTGCAGGTTCATAGTTCCTTGAAAGTGGAGTCGCAAGTAGATAGGATAGTGAAGAAGGTGTTTGGTTTGATGGCCTTTATTGGTCAGTGCATTGAGTATAGGAGTTGGAAGGTCATGTAGTGGCTATACGGGACATTGGTTAGGCCACTTTTGGAATCTGCATGCAGTTCTGGTCTTCCTGCTATGAAAGGATGTTGTGAAACTTGAAAGGGTTCAGAAAAGATTTACAAGGATGTTACCAGGGTAGGGGGGGTGGTTTGAGCTATGGGGAGGGGCTGAATAGACTGGGGTTATTTTCCTTGGAGCATTGGAGGCTGAGGGGTGACCTTATAGAGGTTTATAAAATCATGAGGGGCATGGATAGGGTAAATAGGCCAGGTGATTTCCCTGAGGTGGGGGAGTCCAAAACTGGAAGGCATAGGTTTAAGGTGAGAGGGGAAAGATTTAAAAGGGACCTAACGGGCAACTTTTTCCACGCAGAGGGTGGTGCATGTATGGAATGAGCTGCCAGAAAAGGTGGTGGAGGCTGGTACAATTACAACCTTTAAAAGGCATGTGGATGGATATGTGAATAGGAAGGGTTTAGAGGGATTTGGGACAAATTCTGGCAAATGGGACTAGATTTATTTAGGCTATCTAGTCGGCACAGACAAGGTGGACTGAAGGGTCTGTTTCCATGCTGTGCAATTCTATGATTCTAGATTCTGAACTTTCAAACATGGCTTGTGTCTGGACGGAGCATTTTAAAGCATTGAAAATACTGGCAACGTGTTGTTGGTTATGGTGAGACAATTTGAGGTGAAATCATGGAGGTATTTCATGAAATATTGAAATATTTCAACTCATCTTGAGATTTTTCAGACAGCACATTGTCACTTGGTTGATTCAGATATGGGTATCAATACAGTCAAATGCTATTCTTATTATGTTGGCAATATACCGGTACCAAACTGCTGGTGAAAAGATCTGTTACTTTATTTTACTGTGTGCTTTGACTTAACTTCTGTTTATTAAATGAATCCCAGCTTGGTGCAGTAATACTACCTACAATTCACAAAATGTGCTCATCACTAGGATGATAACAGTTTACTTTACTCTTCCGCGTCCCATTTTCTTCGCTATTTCCATTAAACCTTTCACTTTCAGATGGCCTAGCCTCTTTTTTTTGTCCTGAATTAAATTTCCTTCCACATGTCATTCCATGAATGGGAGATCAAGACATTCAAAAAGATTGCCAAAGGCACAAATGCTCTGAAGATGTACACAAAATCGACCTTCTCACTAATTTCATCATTCTTCATCACTCACCTTGTGAGTACAACCCTGGCTTACGTTTACAAACCTTTGCTATGGCAAAAGCAGATAGAAACCCAGAAATTCATGGGACACTGTGTTGGAGCTTGAACAGTACACACCGTCCCACCTCTCTCAAGCCCCTTTCAACCCAGCAAACGATTACGGTGACATATATATATTTAGTATAAAGAAAAATTTTAGTAGTTGTTAAAGAAGTTACCAAGCTTAAGGAAAAAGCATGAGGTGAATCTTACATTTTTTTGGCTACGTATAAGTTGCATTCAGTTTTTTTTT
>NC_063354.1:22677583-22775313 GCF_021869965.1 Rhincodon typus | reverse complement strand
AACCAAAAAAGAATCCCCCTCGTCCTCACGTACCACCCCACCAACCTCCGGATCCAACGCATCATCCTCCGACACTTCCGCCATCTGCAATCCGACCCCACCACCAAAGACATCTTTCCCTCCCCACCCTTATCTGCTTTCCGGAGGGACAACTCTCTCCGTGACTCCCTTGTCCGCTCCACACTCCCCTCCAGCTCCACCACACCCGGCACTTTTCCCTGCAACCGCAGGAAGTGCTACACCTGCCCCCATACCTCCTCCCTCACCCCCATCCCAGGCCCCAAGAAGACTTTCCACATCAAGCAGATGTTCACCTGCACATCTGCCAATGTGGTATACTGCATCCGCTGTACCCGGTGTGGCTTCCTCTACATCGGGGAAACCAAGCGGAGACTCGGGGACCGCTTTGCAGAACACCTACGCTCGGTTCGCAACAAACAACTGCACCTCCCAGTCGCGAACCATTTCAACTCCCCCTCCCATTCCTCAGACGACATGTCCATCCTGGGCCTCCTGCAGTGCCACAACGATGCCACCCGAAGGTTGCAGGAACAGCAACTCATATTCCGCTTGGGAACCCTGCAGCCCAATGGTATCAATGTGGATTTCACAAGTTTCAAAATCTCCCCTCCCCCTACCGCATCCCAAAACCAGTCCAGCTCGTCCCTGCCTCCCTAACCTGTTCTTCCTCCCACCTATCCCCTCCTCCCACCTCAAGCCGCACCTCCATCTCCTACCGACCAACCTCATCCCGCCCCCTTGACCTGTCCGTCCTCCCTGGACTGACCTATCCCCTTCCTAACTCCCTACCTACACTCACCTTTCCTGGCCCCATCCCCGCCTCTTCGACCTGTTTGTTTCCTCTCCACCTATCCTCTCCTCTATCCCTCTTCTATCCGCCTCCCACTCTCTCCCTATTTATTTCGGAACCCCCTTCCCCTCCCCCTTTTCTGATGAAGGGTCTAGGCCCGAAACGTCAGCCTCTCTGCTCCTATGATGCTGCTTGGCCTGCTGTGTTCATCCAGCCCTGCACCTTGTTGTCTCGGATTCTCCAGCATCTGCAGTTCCTACTATCTCTGATTCAATTTTAACCCCTATCTTACATGCATTGTTTTTGGAATGACTCACTAATAACGGGATATCCCAGAATTAACTGGCATCGCTTGGGGTGCACGCCTTCTTTAAAAGCTTGCCATGGACCGGGACAAGTGCTGTTAGTCTGGAGTTGCCCTGCACGGTTCCTGATTTGTTCCCATGTTGCGGGCGGAGACCTGGATCTCCTGCTGGACAGGGTAGTGCCCGGGAGATCCTCTTCCCTCACGACCAGCAGTGGAAGCTGCAACACCAGACCATGCCAGTTTCAGGCTGACATGTGGGTTAAAGCAGCCTCATGTCTGGAGGAACACCCCACAGTGGATTAAAAGTGACCAGTCTGTTTGCTCGCTTTATTTGGCACTTTGGACTGTGAAGACAATTAGTTCAGTGACATCAAGTCAGAAAATATCAATGTGCTTCAGTTATCATGGGGTATGAGGGCTTGGTTCAGGGAGAAATATACTAGGACTGGATCTGCAGGGATTCATTGAGGTTACTAACGGCTGTATGAAAAAACAGATGTCCTCAGTAAGGAACAGCTGACTAGAAATGAATAGGTAGCCAACAATTGTAAGAGTTGCAAAAGGAGAGCATCCTTTTAAACCCACACACTGTTTATATGGTAAAACAAGAGAATATAAGTGAAAATAATAACAAATAAAAACTCTAATGGCTCCAGTAATCCTTATGTTTAGGGTCTGCTTCAGATCAAATCCTATGTTTGCTTGTCTCTGGATTGACAGTATTGGATATTTCCAGTTTTAATTTCTAGTTATTGATTAAAGGAGAGGCAGTGGAGTAAAATGTGAATGGATTTCAAATCATCTGTCTCGTAAATAGGCTTATTATTATATATAACTTATTTAGAGACTTTTACTTTCTTAAAAAAATACAATAACTATTCCAAGGACTGTGGATTTCTCACACTCATGACAGGACATTTTGAATACCTCAACACTAACTAATTACCTCAAGACAGTTTTCTGAATTGCACATTATATTGTGTTAATCAGACCCTGAATAACAGTGCATTAAAATGCATCAAACTGTGTTTCTGTAATGAGGAACATATTTTAATTCTATAACATTAATGCATATTGAAGAAAGCTTCCTTTAAGACCTCTTTCACCTTGTTGGCAGAACAGAGAAGCTAATCATTCACTTGTTACCTCTATTTTTCGGCTTCACTCAATGCAGCATTCTTTCAATACTGTACTTTAAATTATGGGCCAGGGTTTCTGAGGAGTGACAGTATCACACAGAACACCAGTCCATCCCGTTTCTAATGAATCGGCATTGCTGACGAGAGATTCTGATCAGGGCTCCTTCAGGAATGCAGAGCTGCACTTCCATTCTGCCTTTGATAGTGCTGACTTGGCAGAGGAAGGCTAACCACGCTCCCTTTCACACCAGTCAGTTGCGTATTCTGAAATGTAGAGATCTTGACAGCCACTTTGATGGCTGCTGTCAGATGATAAGGCTGGAAGTGAAATGCTAGGCTGCTGGAAGGGTAGGGTGCCAGACGGATAGGGATTATGATACCAGTGGGTAGGGTGCATGGTAAATAGTGTGTCAGCTGAATGGAGGTTAATGGGCCATGGGTAAAATGCCAGCTGGGTAGGGGGTTAGGTACTAAGGTCAGTAGGGTGCCACGTGCAAAAGGGGTAGGGAGCCAAGTGGGTAAGTTACCAGGATGCACGGTGGCAAGCTGACTAAAAGAAGCAGTGTTGAGGGTAGGTCAGGGAGAATGGAAGAAATCAGGTTCGTCAATAGCGGCAGGAAGGATAAGTGTCAAAAACTGTGGAGAAGGGAGGATACAGCAGTGGGGGAGTGGGTTTAGCAGCCAGAGAGACATAGAAACATGGAAAATAGGAGCAGGAGTTGGCCATTCTGTTTTTTGGCATTGCTACTCCATTCAATATGATCACAACTGACTATCCAACTCAGTCCCCAGTTCCTGAATTCTCCGCACACACTTTGATCCTTTTAGCCCTAAGAACTATATCTAACTCTTTCTTGAAAACTTAGAATGTTTTGACCTCAGCTGCTTTCTGTGGCAGAGAATTCAATAGGCCCGCCATTCCCTGGGTGAAGAAATTTCTCTCCAGCTCCATTCTAACTGGCCGAGCCCTGTATTCTTAGCCTGTGACA
Organism: Rhincodon typus; assembly: GCF_021869965.1. Lineage (NCBI taxonomy): Eukaryota > Metazoa > Chordata > Chondrichthyes > Orectolobiformes > Rhincodontidae > Rhincodon > Rhincodon typus. Next base: position 22,772,067 of record NC_063354.1, on the reverse strand, counting down.
CTGTTAGCCTGATTGTTGAAGCAGGGAAAGGGAGAAACATATTCAATGGCCCAGGGAAGGGATTTGAGTGGGGAGCTGGGGGAGGGTTGGATTAGGTCTGGTTTTGGGGTTAGGGACATCCTTTACAGAGGTCAGGGGTGGGGGGGTGCAGGAAGGGAGGTCTCAGAACCAGGAATGAATACTGGTGTTATCGGGTGTGGAGCAGAGTAAGGGGCTCCCAGTTGTCAGGAAGTGTCAGACCAGGATCTGGGGGGTGTAAATGGTCAGGAGTAGGTGTCATTGGGAGGTGGGTGAAGTAAATATGGGGTCATTTAAAAGGTATACAGGAGTCAGACTATGTACTTAATAAACTAACTTTTCTTGCGAAACTATTTACTTAATTACTTCATACTTGCTTAATTTCTTTGATTTAAATTGAGACTTTTAGAGGATTTCAAGCATAGAGGAATTACCCAGCAGAGTCTTCGATTTCCCAGGCAATTCTTTCAGAGTCTGCTGTGATGAGGATTCTGTGGTGCCCCCATGCGTAACCCTCATCTGCACTGGAATAACAACTGTCTGGCTAGTGGAAAAGGAGGCCCATGTAATCAGTCTTCTCATCGCACTAATGAAGAAAAACAAAGATAATGAATGCATATGTTTAATTGCCAAACTAATTTTCACACAGGAAAACAAAATAGCTGTGTTACAGGGAATCCAGGAATAACAGAGGGGGGAGCCTCAGCAGCGAAGAATTGAGAACCCCTGTGTCGGAGGCACTTGTACTTTTACTGATATTTTCCTGCCTGTGGAGTCCTCCCAGTTTACAGGAGAGTGCTCAGATGATGTCTGCTGTGCAAGCAGCAGCAAGATGCTCCATAAGCAATCCCACAGATCAGCATCCTTCCCTGTCCTAGATGCTAAATGGGAAGCATCCAAGCTGGGACAATTCAGTACCAGCTGAGTACACATCATTATGCTCATCATAGTTGTGTAACTGCTGAGGTTAGCCTGTTCTTAGAGAGGGATCATCAAGATGAAAGATTTAAAAATATGAATTTTTACCAATCTTACTTTTTCTGTCCTGTTTTAAAACATTAAAGTCAATAGAATAAATGCAATATTTCACCATAGCAGTGTATTTTATTCATGAGAAAGATCTTCATAATTTATGATTGCCAAAGGCAAGTAAGTTATGGATCTTTTATGCTCGGCAGATAAAGCGAGTGATTCACCAAAACCAGTCCAATATCCAAAATAAATAGGCATATGATTGGAGGCAAGTTATTATTGGTTACATACAGTGAAACATTTATGTCTTGTTAGGACGGCTAACATTGAGATGTGTGTGTACGTGTGCCCCTGCTTTTCTCCAGTCTGTTTAAACTGAAGTTAAACAATTGCTGCCTGCATTCAGTTGCGTGCCCAGCAGCAAGGTGGTTTTGTTTCTGTACCTATTTCACATTGTAAACAAAAGTGATAACAGCAAAGATTCAGTTTGCTTTGCAACTTTTTAAAATAAATAGATTGGATCCTGTATTTGTTTATGTTATATTGAATCTTCAATCATTAGCTTTAACATTTGGTGCTATCCTATTACATTGGTATTAAAGTTGGTCTTTCATGAACACATGGGAGCCATCCTTTCACACTCGAGTATTTCATTCCTTCGAGCATGTTATGCTAAGAACTGGCCTTTATTGGATTGTAAGATGCCTTGAAACCCACTTGGAGAAGTAAAGGAAAATGATTTAGGAGAGATCAGGAAAGGAAAGATAGACTTGTACAGCATAGCTGCAACATTCAAGGAAAGCTGAGGAGAGGCCTTAAGTCATCTCCGGATAAGAAAAGTCACTAAAAAGATCTTTAAAAATGAGCACTGCTGTAGGTGAGCTCAGGAGACATTAAGATCTAAGTCACCTTTGAAGTAACACTTTAATAGGATTGCTTAGAACTGGATTGGTAAAGACAATGGCAGAAATTTAACTGTTAAACTTTGAGCCTATTGTTAAGGAGTAATCTGGATAGTATGGATGGCCTTGAAAAGGAATCTTGTGGACTACAAGGTGTTGACCATGAAAACCATGCAGGTGACTTTTTTTTGTGGAGAGAATTTTTCTTCGAATCGATGACAATTCAAATCGGGACTGTATAATTCTACATTTCAGCTCTTTCTCTGACAGATTCCATACCAAACATAGACTATTACTTTTTTTTCAAAAAAGTGTAAATGTACAGAATACAACACAAAGGCAGCAACACTTACAGGGAAATGGGGAGGAGGGGGACAATCCTGGACATGCAGAGAGCCGCAACATTTTAATACTTAAACAAAAACAGAAAGTGCGGAAGAAACTCAGCAGGACTGGCAGCATCTGTCAAAAGAGAAACAGAATTATGTTTCAAATTGAGTTCCGCTCTTCTTTGGAACTGAAAGGATTTAGAAAATGGTTATTTTTATGCTATTGGTCCTCCAGTTTAAGTCACCGCTTCAGTAGCCATTGCTTCTAAAAACAGTTCCTCCCACAAAACGTCACCTGCAGAGTTTTCATAGTTGACATCTTGTAGGCAACAAGACTCCTTTTCAAGGCCATTCAGTACTTTCTTCCTCACACCACTGCACTATCCAGATCACCCGTTATCAATCAGCTCTCATGATAGCAGTTACATTGCTGCTATTATCTTTACTAATTCAATCCTAAACAATCTCATTAATGGTTTGCTTCAAAGGCAAGTTGCATCTCTTTCTGTCTCCTGGGCTCACCTACAGCAGTGCTCCTCTTCATAAATCCAGTTAAATGATCCGTTTTTTTTTCCCCAGGGGTGACTTAAGCCCTTTTCTCAGCTTTCTCCGACTGTTGCAAGTGTGTCCGATGCTGTGCAAGTCTATCTTTTGTTTTCTGACTTCTCCAAAATCTTTTCTTCATTCTTTTCAATGAGGGGTTCTTTCTGTGGCCAGTCTTTAGCCTAAAAACAAGAATCATAACAGTCTCAAAACTCTGTTTCTCTCTCCACTGATGCCACCAGACCGGCTGAGTTTCTCCAGCATTTTCCGTTTTTATTTCAGATCTCCAGCATCTGCATTATTTTGCTTTTATTAGATTATTGTATTTTCTCCTTACCATTTTTTTCCCCTGTTTCCCACCTGAGTGTCAGTTGGATTTACAAGCTGGCTTGCCAAATGAGGCTACAGCCAAGGGACCCAGGAAAATGTTGTAGGTTTGTTGTGACTGAGGTCAGTATGGGGAGGTTTTGGACGAGAAATATGAACAGGAAATGGAGAAACATAGCAGCGTTGGTGATACCAGGGGAGGGTTGACATTGACAATTAGAAGGAACGGAGAACTGTGAAACATCTCATGATAAATGATAGAAGAGGCCTATCTAGCAATTCTAGCGGGGTGGTGGATAAATGGTGTTAGATCCAAAATTGTGGGTAAATGAGAATTATGAAATATTGCATGGTTGTGCGGAGTTGGATAGACAAATGGGAGAGAACGGGAAGGCATGAAACATTGTGGACTGGTAGGATATGGGACAGGAAGGGGAATGATCACAGGAGAGAGGGCAGGAGGAACACTGGCACTCTTCCTTGTTCACAAACAGTTCAATAAAAAGTACTTAATCTTGTGTTATGTCTCACATCTGCAATACGTCTTTAAGGGACATACTCGTGATCTCATCATCGGATCAAGGCTTGAGACCTGATGATACAAAGGTTTCAGTTTCCATCTTGCTGAGTTCCCTTCAAGCATGACATGCTGAGGGAAGCATGCTATAGCTGATATCCAAATTGCTTAGTTTTAGCTAAGATGTACAAGGTCCTGCGATTGTAATGTATGTCATTACCAGGAGCTGTCATGAAAGTCTATTGAGCCCTTCAATATTGCATAACGTACATCTCATTCCTCTCCTATGGGAACTCATGTAAGTAATACCTGATCAGGTACAAGTTCCCTGCTGCTGGTAAAAGTCCCCACACCTGTGACAAATTGTGATGGCAGAACAGATCTCGGTTAGTAGCAATGGGCATTTATAAAGAAATGGCCCTCAGATTCCCAAATAGCACAGCATCTATTTATTTAATCCAGCTTCTAAAGACTCACTGTAACTGTCAGGTTTTTGCAGAATCTATTTGAATCATTTGGAAAAGGTTACAAACAGCAACTCATCTGACAGGCCCATTCTTCAAGCAAGTTGTTTGGAAATGCATCGGGGTTAATGCAGAAGCAGGTTCATTCATGGCAGTTTGGGGTGGGCTTTGCAAATTTAGGGATTCAACCCATATCCTCCCTGGCCCTCACTCACTTGTTATAGAACCAGGGATAAAATTACCACCAACAACCATTACTGGCAGAATAAGAAGGTTTGTTGGCTGGAGCAATGACAGATCTAAGGAATCATGATTATTAATTTATTAATACATTGAATTCTTTCAGTACCAAATGATTGCTAAGTATGTCATGATGAAAACATCAGACCTGAAGTTTGTAATGGGTACCCATACTGAGTTGACAGACAGATGAATTATGAACATAAAATTAAACGATTTATTTGAAAACATAAATATCTGATATTCAAATGCATTATTTGATTTAATAAATGACAAAGCATACATACAGAATGGAAAGCCACATATTGTAAGTGTACAGCTCCATCTTCCAAAGTTCCATTGTGCATTAACAATGCATTTTGCATATTTTATCAAAAAGATCCTATGCCATTATGCTGGCAGTTTGACAGGTACACATAATTTGTCCAGGAGCCACAAAAGAATGCAGATAGCTTTATATAAATACAAATACATACACATATATCGAAGTCTCAATGTAATACACTATGAATAGGTGTATAGCACCTTATAGCTGTTATTCTAATTTGTAATGTGAATTGTGGGAATTGTGAGAAATGTGTGAATTAATTTCTGTCAATTCAGTAGAAAGCACATAAAACACACATTTGTAATGTTGGGTAAGTATTTACATTCCTGAAGTAAACCTTTGGGATATGAATTGACTGCATTTTACACCTGAGTGGTAAGAAAGAATGCATTTCATATCCTTCGGCCAAAGTGCTTCACAAGCAGCAAATTACTTTAGAAGACTAGTCGCTCTTAGTTTGTAGATAAACATGGCAGTCAATTTGTGCACAGCAAGGTCCCACAACTTCCAACGAGATACACAATCAACCTATTCTAATGGTAGCGCTTGATGGAGGATTAATGTCCAAGATGCTGAGACTTCATTTTGTTTCTTCCAGAAAGTGTTATGCTTTTAAATACAGCTGGGTCCTAGCTCAATGTCTCATCTGACAATGCAATGGTCACTTGCAAAATCATGTGTCAGTTTAAATTTATGTCATGAACAGCTAAAGAGGGGCTTGATCCAGTGAACTTCTGATTGAGCTGATGTGACTTTGGTGCTACATTATTGGGTACAAACCTGAATCCTATGTAACGTATCCATTTTTAGACATGGAAATTGTTTTCATACACAGTCACTCTTCAGTAACATTGCTCAATGCTAGTCTGGAATTTGTAGGTTCGGTGTAACATTTAGTGCAGTGTCTTTTCAATTCAAATAGTTGTGAATTAGAGAGCGAAGGAGTATAGGGAGGTGACCTTGGTCCATTGAGACATTACTGAAATTTAGAGTGCTCAGTACAATGTCAGGTGAGACCTCGGAGTAGTTGATCAAAATTTGAAGATGGAATCTATCAAATCCTGAGAGACAATAGGGACATGGTTTATTTAATATGTCAAGGATCTGGGAGCTGGGATGACAGATGTTCTGAAATTTTGCTGATAAAGTTCTTACTTCCCCAATTATAAATCTGGAACGTAGCTTTAACGCATGAGAATATTTTCTTGTAATTGGCAGTGACAGTGGCCTTGCACTGAGCTATGGCACATTTGCAGTTTTAAAGTTTTTGCTGCGCTGCCCTGGACAGTGTTAATTTAGCCATGATTTCAGGGGAGTTGTCCATCACCTTGATATTATACTGACTCCGGTGCATTCTGGAAATTGTAGTCCGCTGTGTGTCACTTACAAAACAGTGCTGGGAGTTTCTGAAAACCAACTTCTAGTTCCTCATTTAGGAAAGCTTTACATGCACTGTGCACTGGGGAATGCAGCAGAAGAGAAACCTTAAGCAGCAAAAGAAAGATTATGCTTGCGCAGAGTAAACTACTATGATGCACTGCCAGCATTTGTTGCTGTAAGTATTTTCAATATCCGTGCTGCAGTGATTTGGAGAAGGTTCCTATTTTATTGATGGAATAAGGCTTTCCTTGATTGGTATGCCATCCTACTCACTGTCGCTGTCAACTCAGACAAAGCAAAGCCATGCAGATCCATGTTTAAACATACACAGAGTATTGTTCTCCAGCTTCTATTTTACTGGTGGAACTTCAACGTTTAAAACAATTAAAGGGAGTTCAACAAAGTGCTTACAGACATTTTTAAAGTATAATTTTAAGACAAAGCATTGTGAGATTATCACCTCAAGGTGGCCTCGAACTACTTCTGATGACCAACTTGCACTCAAGTTTGATTACCATAAACAGTAGTGATGCAACATTCTGTAAAACTATGCCAGATTGGTATAATCTGCCTTACTATATTATTACATTGATTAAAAACCTTCAATTAAAATCTTGTTAACTTTTAAACCATTGCAGCCAAGAGAGGAAAGATATTAAAAGGTATACTTGGAAATGACCATACAATTGAACCAGTCCTCCATTTTGAAGCATTCAAAACAAGACAGGAGTGTATATTATTCACAATTTTTTCTTCCAGGAAGTCCAGAGAAAAAGAAGTAAATGAGCGAGAGCCACAAGAATTGAACTGACATTTTTAAACAGGCAGCAACTCCCAAATTTGATCATTAGCATTCCTTACATTAATGAAACGTGTACTTCTGCAAGTATATTTGACTCGCACAAACCGATTTCTGTATATTTTAATATTAAACAGTTTGATTTAATATATTGTACTAAAATGCAGAATCTACGTAGTCTTTATCTTTCTCTTTATCTACCTAGTCTTTATCTTTATCAGATATTCTTGATCAATTGAATTGATACAAAGGTATTTGCTATACATTGTTCTGCTAAGAATCTGTATGGCAATTGCACATTGTACCTGACATTATTATTAATAATCGTCATTTGCTGTTTATAATTCCTACTACAAGGAGATGAATAAATCCATTGCATTTCTTGGAGGCTTGATATTCTGGATTGGGTTTGAAAGTCATTTTTCTAATTATATTCTTGCATCAAATCTCAACAGTGAAAGTCCTGAAATGTGAAGGACAGTTGTGAGGGCTAGCAGCTCCTTTACTAAGTAGGAGACTGAAATAAAGAAAATATAGCCTAGAGAAATTGTATCACATTTTACAGATCATTTATAAGATCTGTAAGATTTATAACACCCACTGCAGCTCAGCATTATTGATGTACCATCCTGATCGTGGGCTGAATTCACGAATCACCGCGCCTTTAAATCAATCACATCCCACCTACCGCTAGCACAAAGGAGGCTGGTGTTCTCAATATCTGCCATTGTGCAATGCTAATTAATAACTTCATTTCATCAAGGTGTGAATGTCAGCATCCATTCGTATTAATGAGGCTATTTTAACGTGTGGGGTATTAGAGGCTGCAACTTCTGGGTATCCTAATATTGCCATTCGATACCAAAACTAATTCAAAGCTTTGCTCAAGACTCAGTGGAGGGAAAAACATTCTTGTTACAGTCATGCGCTGATGAAAAGATGGCTATAAATCCATCGGAAAAAAGAAACAGAAACACAATCACAAATAATTATGTTACAAAATGTTTGTTAATTTGTATTTTAGAAAGAAAGAAGAGCATTTTGATACAAACTTAGAAAGTCCTCAAAACATCCCAGGAAATAACTGTTGCTTGGATGGGAAATGCAGCAATTAATTCACATTAAGAAGAACTCGCACATTGTGAACATGTTCACTGGTCAATATCAGGAATTTTGTTTGAAGAAAGATAACTAGACCAAGGAAAAGACTGTTGGCTGACATTCAACTAGGTTGGCAAGTTTGTTCTTTTTCAAATATTCCATGAGTTTGGATGTTTAGCTGAAAAGGCAGGCCTGGGTTTTGCTTAACCAGAAAGACAAATGTGGCTATATTACAGTAGTATATAATAATGGCTTAAAGGCCTTGGATTATGTACTATAGAGCCATGTGGACTTAGTTAGAACCAGGCAAATTCTACAAAATAAAAAATAAAGGCTGGGTAGCATCCTTATTGGTATGCTTTATTTTCCAGTTTGGGATTGGGAGGGATGAGTTGAAACAACGAAAATAAAGGAATAAAATTAATGTCTTTTTCCCCCAAGAGTGTTGTGACCATTTGGAATATGTTGTTGCTTATTCTAGTGGATGCTGAGTCCCTGTGTACCTACCAGAGAAAGCTGAAACAGTTCCTGGCAGGGGCAATGATCAGATGCCACTTAGTCCACGTAACCTCCCGGTATGGTTTTGATTGTAGTATAATTTCCTTTCCTTAGCCAAAGGCTAGAGGATGATGGTGTGTGTTGTATGTACTGCAGCACCGACCACTACCAGCTAATGGTTGGAATACAGTGCTGCTGCCAACTTTCCTCTTTACAAATAAACATTAAAAAAGTTACACAGCCCCTGGTGGGGATGTAGTAACAAAACTAAAAACCAAAAAGTCGATAGAAACATATCAAATCTCAATTAAAATGTAACCTTTTGGTGTGATGATGCACTCCTGCCCCTGCAGCGAACACACAAGTCTCTGTTGTATTGGCAGACACTGCATGCTCCTCTCTATGGACCCCTGAGTGCAGTCATAGCCACAGAAGAGGGGCAGACAGCTGGGCACCATGACCCCACCCATGGCCCACTGCCTGGAGTTGTTGGTGGCCACCATGACCTGGCTTAGGATCAGACCCATAAAGCGCTCCTCTGGTCTGCCTACCCCCACTTCTCAATCTTCCTTTCTATACTGGGTCTAAAGGGCTATTTGGGATACCATGCTAGATGATGAATCATTAGTGAATCTTAGGAAGAAGAACCTTTTGCTTTAGCAAGAGGTAGTTTATTGCATTACAGCAATACCTACAGATTACATTGGCTAGTCAGATGTAATCACTAAGATTATCAGGAGACAATGAGAACACATTCATCTATATCGAGATCGTGAGCTAGACTTTTTCTTCAAGACTGCATCATCATCATACTTGGTGGTGCTTAATGCAGTCTCCAACATTAACCCCTTCAGAATCATTATATTTACCAAATGTGAGGGAGGGCAGAAGTGTTCAGTCATGCTTTGGCCATTATTTGGTGTTGCACACTCGATGGAGTGGTTTGCATCTTCCTGCCCATCAATGTCACATGTTCCAATCACATGCTGTGAAAGATTAGTGTGCTTTCCATGATTGCATCTTGGTATGGTTATCAATTAAAATAACAATAAATTAGTAACCTTGCTGTTCCAAAAGTGTCTACCATAAATTCTCCCTGCAGAATGATTTACTCGATAAAGATGAGGAATGGTGTCACCAGGTAGAGATTCAGTGTTTGTTAAGTGCCACTCATATGACTCAGCACAAAAGGTGGAATTACTTTTTGTGGTTATGTTGGAGCATATTAGCTCCTTGAAGAAATATTATGGAAGCAAACAATTAGTCTTGCGCCTCTGGGAACCTATGAAGTAACAATTGGGAAGTAGTCAATGTATTGTCACAGCCCATGAAAAATTAGGCAATTGTGGGTTCAAAACAATTTCCTCCAGTCTCATAGACCACAATACAATGTTTTTCGTTTTATTTTTCTGTTCTCCCAAGCTATTCTTTTTGACCTAAGAATATAATCACAATTCAGAAAAGATACACACTTTGTGCATGACTATGATATGATTCGAAAGTATCAGGGGAAGCTAACAGCAGCAACAGTATCAGTAATGTTTGATTTTGCTATTGATCTGCCACCACGATGTGAACCTTTGCCTCCAGCAGGGTCTCTTTTTACCTGATGAGGCAATACTTAGTTTGTTCCCATAACATAAGAATTAGATGTAGGTACAATACTGAAAGACTCAATGGATGTTTACTACAGCTTCTAATAAGTGTGTGATATATATATATATATATATATACACACACACATTTATTAGAAGCTGTAATATATATTACGTATAATATGTATATTATAGTCATTGGAACTGCAGTAACTCATCTAATATTAAGCTATTTTAGTGGCAAGTAGTAGCATGCTTCTGTCAGTGTATCATGAATCCATGGCCTCAGTTACATTTATATTTTATATGTATAGTTATATATTTGTAAAGACATTTATACTCTTGGGTTGCATGCCATGATACAGTAATGATATCATGAGCATCTCTTTTAAAGGTATACTGCATACTAGCTTTGAGACATAACACAACATCTGCCTTTTCCTAAAGGAAAAACAGATTGCCCAAACAGATATACCTCATTGTAAATAAGCAGATTTGTCTTGGAAGTGATGATCTGTTATATGATATGAGACTGTCTTCTGTAGATTTTACCATGGCATGCTATTTGCAGAGGTACATGTCTTTCGGGATGTGTTATGGTAATACATTGGCACTAACTGCTATTTTAATTTTAGCTTTTAGGGTTTGTCAACATGCCATTTCAGGACATATGATTTAATTGTTGTAAATGCCTCTAACTACCTTATATCCTCTAGTCCTGAACCTCAAGTAAAGAAAATCTCTTGTCAATCATCATATAAAATGTAGGTGAGAGCTTGTTCTTAGAATGGTGAAATTCATCAATCAAAGGCTCAAAAACATTTAAACAAGACTGGATGATTCATCTAACTTGGTTAGAAGGAAGAATCTTAAATTCATCCATTATGATGAAAATCAGTTCAGGGATTAAAACGTTATCTAGCTGGAAAAGGAGAAAGGATGTAAGCCAATGGGAGCTGAGGTTAGCTGTGGATTGATTATTGGAAAATAAAATGTTCATTTAAAGGACAGAATAAAATATTAGCTCAGAAAAATTAAACGGGCAATCATTTCTGTACTTTAGAATATGTAACCCACTGACTTGTGTTTAGACAATTTTGCTTTTAATTTGTTTATTACAGTAAAAGTCTTAAACCTTGAAATTTGCTGTTGATCTTTCTAATCATTTACTAGAAATTTAAATATCTTCCTAAAAAACTATCAAACTCTATGCAGATCGTAACACATTGTAGGAATGTAAAATTTGCATCTGGAGGGATAATTCTAATGGAAGAATTCTAATGCATAAAAAGTTATATTAATTGTAACAATTTATAAAATCCTCATGTTCCATTACTAACATTGAGTCAGAGATATTACTATGAAGCGTGGGTATTGAGATGTGGAAATCGAGCATATATAACATTTACTCCATATTTTTTATGACTGATCAAAAATTGTTTGTAATGTAGTCATGCTTCTGGGTGTTTTGATGACGTTGTTCAAAAGAAAATCTTTACTTCCAACTTACAAAACTGGTACCTACCTTTTTACAGCAGCAATTTTTTATCATTTGGGAAGTGAGGTTAAGGGTAAGGGGTGTGTTGTTGTGCATTTGCTGAATGGAATACCTTGCTATTAAAACAAGATATCTGGACTGCTTTGAATAAATTGCATTTGGTTCAGACAGATTGTAAGTACTGCTGGTTTTTGTTGTTTTGAGATTCAGAGTTAGGTTTGCATTTCAAGATTGAGCATTTTTCAGAAACATTTTCCAGGGACATTAAACTGCCCTTTCAGGCTACTCAACACCTTGAAATTAGCATTGTATGCAGAGTTAATTCATTTCCATGCTGTGAATGTTACTTTTATCTGTAGAAAAATCCAACATTGCAACTCAAAGCAACTTCACAACATTTTCCAAGTTGATTTAGTGGGTTCACTTTCTCATTTCAGCTCTTCCTGACTATTTTCATTTTTGAATAAGCTTGTTAAACTCATGGCAGTTCTGCTTACTATTTATTGGTTAATATTGTGCATACCTATTCAGCTATGCTTTGTCAGTGATTTATGAATATGAAGTTTCAGATGATGAAATGCAAGTGTGATACAGCAGTTGGCATGAGTTGCAATTGACATATGATGTATATCAATGAATAGGTGCTTTTCTAATATTAATAATATACTTCCTGTTGCTTTGCTCACGGTGAATCTGAGGTTGTTTTGTTTCAGTGGTATGTGTTAAGGAGCTAAGGAGGTTGGAAAGTAATCATACCTCCAGTGGGGGAAAATAATGGGATGACAAACTTTATTACTTGAGTTTGACAGAAAACTTCAAAGAGGATGAGGATTTATTTAATCAGTTAACCTGTCAGGAAAACCAGCAAACAAAAACAGAGAGTAAGTCAAAATGGAGTTTCAATGGACACTGTCCAGTAAAACATCAACAGCAGACAGGGTCAGCGTTCCACTGAAGTTATTGTAGAAGTTTCAGGAAACCTGACTGAGAAAAATGCGGTAAAGAAGTCATTATCATAATGCAAGACTGTGAAAGAGCAAACATTTCAAATGGTCAAATTTGACAAGGAAAATCAGCAGAAAACACTTATCAGCTACTTAATCACCATGCAACTTGGGGTCCAAAGGAAAAAAAAAATTAATGACCTAGGTTTGAAACATTACTCCAAAATATCTTCAAAATTACTTCTGAAGTATATTTCTGATCTGATCTGAAGAGCCACACCTTTGACCAATTATGAATATCACAATAATTTCTCCAGTATATAAGTTCTATTTTTGTATTGCAATAAAGTTTATTATTATTATAATGAATATAAGCAGCACAGTTATGCCACCTTGGATTAACTAAAACAGGAAATTGATAATATTTGAATGGGAAATCTTATACTATCTATTGAATGTTATTCTCCAACTGATTTTCAAATGATTGATAGAAAATAAGGAAGTCGTAAATGTTGTTGTATCATGAAGCAACTGAACCTTGCAGCAGAGACAAAGGAATTCATTCTGATACATGCTGGGAAATGTAGAGTTCTTGAGGCTTTTTAGGTTTTTAAAAGCTTTCAACAAAACCTTAATATTCACAGAATTCCTTCAGTGTGGAAGCAAGCCATTTGGTCCATCGAGTCCGCACTGACTGTCCGAAGAGCATCCCATCCAGACCTACCCATACACCCCTCTATCTCCACAACCTGCATTTTCCACAGCTCATCCACCTACACATCCCAGGACACTGTGGGCACTTTCCCAAGGCCAAATCATCTAACCTACACATCTTTGGATTGTGAGAGGTAACCAGAGCACCCAGAGGAAGCAGACACGGGAGAATGTGCAAACTCCACACAGACAGTCGCCCGAGACTGGAATCAAACCCCAGTCCCTGGCGCTGTGAGGCAGCAGTGCTAACCACTGTGCCACTGTGCCACCCTAATAATATTAGCATTCACAGATAAAAATTCCATTTTTGTGGAAAAGCATAATTGTGATATTATACATGTGTGTGTGTGTGTGTGTGCACACGAGTTATTTTCTCCCTTTTTACAAATTTAATTTTGCAAGTTTGATCTTTCAATTGCTGTGGCAAAAATTGCAGCAAATATTTATTTTAAACTTTTTGAGAAGTTTCATTTCTTATGTCTCAGGTCTGTTAGATTTACGTGAAACTGCAAAGCAGCAGATGAGTTCAGACAGCTATAGAGATATATTTTCAATCATTTTTGATTTAACTCCATCAAAAACTGTGACAAACCAGTACACGTGGTTACACCTGTGCTAACGCACTGTTGTTATATCACTATGTGAATATCAGTAACATCGCTTGTAAATCAGAGGATTTCTGTTTCTAAAAGACAGAAAGAAAAAGACATGATAAGAATATTATATCATGAAAAGTAGCATGTAAGATTATGATCCTTTAGGCTCGGTAGGGAAGAGAATATTTTTGGTTTCACCAAATGTTTGAGTTCATTTTTAGACCTGTCTGGAAAGGAGAAGCCTGACTGTGTATGGTTGGTGTGTCAATTAACAAACCATGGACAGTGCACATCTCCAGGAGGTAGAAAATATAAATGATTTTTATTTTAAAAATCATTATTTAAAAGTTTAAACTTTCATAAAGTTAGAAAAAGCTCATACTTATTTAATTATTTGTTGTTTCTTTTCATGCATTTGTCTGTAGTTTGGTACGAAAATGTGAATCAAAGTCATAAACAGATTTTCAGTCTCTAGGGAATCAGTTGTTACACACTGGAGGATAACAGTTTTAAAACAAGGTCTGAGCCCACAGTGAATGAAAGCTTGATATTCATTACCTACATTCCATTAACTCACGCTTCACTGATTATTAGGACCCACATTTATACAACCAATATCACCCAGTTAACACTGGGTTAATATTTCCATTGCTTAATATTTCCATTCTATTGCATCCCTTTAGAACTGATGAGATGTTAACTGCGGGGATATGAGGAGAGGTCAGGAATGTGAAATTGAGGAAGAAGATTAGCCATGATTATATTGAGTGGCACAGCCCAGACTCAAAGAACTGCATGGTCTTCTTCTGCTCCTATTTCTTTCCCATATCTTTATCATGTGGAAAAACCAGAACTCACAAATGGAAGATATACACTAATAATCCAAAACAGATTTGAGGAAAAACTTAGTAAACCAGAGAGTAGTAAGGACGGGAAATATGTTATCACAAGGAGTAGTTGAGGCAAATAGCATGAATGCATTGAAAGAAATGACCAGATGATGGAGAAAGGAATAGAGAAGTATGCTGAAACAAAAACAGAAATTGCTGGAGAAACTCAGCAGGTCTGCCAGCATCTGTGGAAAGAGAAGCAAACTTAACATTTCGATTCCAGTGACCTCTCTTCAGAACTGATGGCAGCTACAAAAGGTGAAATATTTATGCTGACGACAGGGATTGGGAAAGTAAAGCTGTGAGTGGATAGGTGGAGAGGGAGCCAGAGAGAGAGACAGAGAGAAAAAACAGCTAGGCAGATAAGGGCATGGTTGATAATAAGCCAGGGAAGGAGTAATGCTGATGATGGGGACAATGAGTAGTGGAAATGGATTGGCTATACTGAAAGCAGTCCATGGTGTGATATGGTCTGGGGTGTGGAGACAGTTAAAGGAGATTGAAAGAGAAGTTCAGGCTCTAAAGTTATTTAACACAATATAGAGTCCTGAACATCATCTTCCATGTCCTTTACCCACACCCCAGACCAAGCTGGGCTGAATGACCTGTTCTTTTGCTGTAATTGTTGTACAAGGTAAGGTGAACTAAAATTAAATAGTTAATGAATAAGAACTCCATGGAATTGTTACATAAGGATATAATTGAAAGCATGTGATCGATATGCAAACATTTTAACCACCTCTGGTGGTGTTGGACCTTTGAGACAGTGGACTGATTTTTTCAACAATGAAGAAACTTTTTCTTGCAAGAGTCAGTGCTTATTCCAAAAGTCGTTACTTCATGCTGCTAACAAGCTTATTACTTGATACAACCTCACTCCCTCCTTATAAATCATTGTATGCATGAATCCCAATAATAAATTTGCATGTCACCTAATAAAGTGGAACAAATTTAATTGAGGTGGAATACATTCGTATATCACATAGTAAGTTTGTTTAATTATCAGTAACAATCTCATATGAAGAATGCAGTAATCAAAAATAAATGGAAGTGGTTTAAGATAACTTCCTTGGCTTTGTGCTCGATGCTTCTTTGAATGAACTAAAGAATTCTATGTGCTTTTTTTTAACAGTCTTCTCACCTTATCCAGCAACATCAAAGATTTGTGTGCATATGACCCTTTGTTTTATTTTGTTCCTGCACTTCTATTGTCATTTGTACCATTTAGCTTAGTTTCGGCTCCTCATTTTTATTACAAACCCAGGGCCTTTCTTACTTCGCTGTGTTAAATTTCCACTGCTGCGGACAGGATTTTTCAGATGGCAGGCGTTGCGGTGTTGCTGTTGATAATGTCAGGAGGAGACACGTTCCTGTTGATGTTGGAATCCCAACAGCCATTTAACACGGGAGTTTTAACAATTGATGAGAGACAGCATTCTGGCCCTCACTTGGGAACAAAGTGCTGCCTCAAAATGCTGCTAGCCAAACTTCAGGTCCCTCCATAACCCCATCAGAAATGATGGCAACTGCTGTGAAAGGAAGTTGTCCTGCAGCCTACAGAAGCAATACCAAAGATAATTTAAAAAAACAAGAGAATTGCCACCAAGAGGCGAAATCTTTCTGAAGCAAAGCACTGAGGACATTGGTACTGCCTTCCCTGCTTATGCAGTCCATTCTTTGTTGAGAGAAAACACTTTCTATCTTGTACTGTTGCTGAGAGGTGACCTAAATTTAACTGGCAGCCTCCCCACCTGGCCCACCAGTCTTCTGTTAGCAAAATGCCAACTCCCTGGTAAAATGTCTCCTAATAGGGCCTGCCTATTTGTCCTTCGTTTATCCGTTCCTATCCACTTCATGTTTATTTTAGTTCAAAAACGAGTGCCGTCTGCAAATTTTGAAACACAATGCCCTGTATATTCAAGTCCAGGTTGTTAATGTACATCACCTTGCTCTCGGTAGTCATTCTTAAGGAGCTTCTGAAAGTTGAGAGGTAAAACATTTTAGGGAAGAAAATCCAGAACTTTGAGCCTGAACAGATAAAAGCAGGGGATTTAATGATAGTAGAAAAAAATTGTGGCAAGTATGAGAGACAAATTTTGGAGGAATTTCAAGATCGCAGGGGGATAACAGATACAGGGAGGAAGAAGTCATCAAGGTACTTGAACATAATTTTAAATTTGATACATTGCAGGACTATGATACAATGCAATTCAGTCAGCATCTGTGCAGCGATGGTGAATGGGACTTGATATAATTTAAGACATGGGGAATGAAGTTTTGTATGAATTGCAATTTACAAATGGTGAATGCCAATAGAAAGTCAAGTCTGGAGGTAACAGAAGCACACATAAGTGTTTTATCAGCATATCTATCTACTCTTCTGATTAAAGCAGGAAGCTGTAAAGGGCAACAGCAAATTAGGAGTCAAGACGCTTGTACAATAGAAAATTCTTAAAAGGGTTTATATAGATTATACCCCCATCTTCCACCGTTCTGCTGCACAAATATTATCCAAGCTGAAACCTGAGTCCTTCTTATAACGCAGAGTACTGCACCCAATCTCTTCAAGTCCTATTTTATATGTTTTCAATGCTTTTATTCTTTTAAAAAGAAATGAAGGAATTTTAATTCAATTTGTAGGAATAATTGGGAACGTATTTTTTAGGTGGATGCCTTGACACTCAAAACTTGATATATCAGGTTAATGACTAAGGCTATGGTCAGGTATTGGTTTGCGAGCAGTAGATCAGAGGGAATCACAGTCATGTGAATCACAAGAATAGATGGACAGTCTGTAATGAAAAGTTACTGGCACAATTTTAAGAACTCAAAGGCAACTGGGATTGCAAACAACACAATGCAATACCACCTATTTTGGAAATGAAACTTGAAGATCTCAGAGATAAATATGTCACCTACTCTGATGAACAATGATACAGAATTTAATTAATGTGTAATTAAAATCAATATGTAACCTTAATTTTGGCATTAATGTTTGATAGAGTGGAAGTGATGTAGAAGTCAACCCGTGTATTTAAATATTTCTTGTAATTGTTACACTTGTAGCACTTAAGAGTAAGACTTTGAAGAAATGAATCCTTGTAGAAGGCTTCTAAATGTAGAAGAATTGACAAATTCAGGTTGATCTTTGTTGTTCAGGTGGGAGAAGTGTCAAACAGATTAAGTGTAATTTTTAATTGGGTTTTTATAATGTGTTACATTTTAGCATGATTAACATCAATGTGTCATTTTTTTGTTGAAGTAGATTGAGATAAAAATAGAAACATTATGGTTACACATTTTTGCTTTTGGAAGTATTATAAAATGAAAAATTTCTACATCACTCCTGCTTAATCCTCTATTAAGGACACAGTCACAATAACTCCTATTTCATACTTGAATAAATAATAGCTGTTTTTTATCGAGTTTGATTCTAAATATCCATGGATTCTAGTAGCCAGAAACGTCAATGGACTAGAACATTGTTTTGTGATCAGATTTTACAAGACTTACTGATATCTAAACAATGGCTCTAGTTAACTAATCAGCAAAACACAATCAACATTCAAAATACCCACTGTTAGATATTTATCACTGTACAATGTGTCATCATCCCACAATTCCTTTCAGAAAATCTATTGGCTCAAATCTTCCAGAATTTATTTTAAAATTGGCAGGTAACTTTTGAATTCTGTGGTAATGGGGATGATGTTAAGTCAGCCTTCTGTTTTTAGAAAAGCCAGTCGCTGAAGGATTGCTTACCAGAGGAGCAATACAGTGCATTAAGATTCTAACAAGTTAGAGTAAATGAAGCAATTGCCGATTAGTTTCCAAAGTACTTATCTCATTAAACTAAATGAATTATTGATTTGGCAACACTCAAGCTTTTAGTGTGAGTTCCTACACAAATAGGATTCTATCTAAAGCTTAAACAGGCAATACTTCCTCTCTGAGCATTACATTATGGAGGTCTCAAATTGTTTTGCCTGGCATATTTTACAAGTTTTACATGATATTTCTATCATGGACTAGCCAGCTGGTCTGTTTTAAATGTTCAGTGCATGCGTTGTCTCCTTGGACATTTGGCCTAACAATGAGGTTGATGTCACATGATTGTTACAGTACAAATGCCACTTTCTCCTTTTTTGCAATATTATGATCCCATGATGCAGCCCAAACATCTGTTTCTTGCAAATTTCAGTACTGGCAACAGTTTTCTTATCTACTGCATTTCACAATTAACTCTACTGCAATTTTTCAAAGGTGAAGACTACATTAAATATGTTATCAAATTTGAATTTAATAGAGAATACTGCAAAATTAATCACTTTTATAATTTTACAATTCTAGAAGCACAGGAACATAGCAAGAGGAGGAGGTCATTCAGCCACTCGAGCCTGTAATGGGTGATCTGTGTCCTAACTCCATATGCCCGCCTTGGCCCATATCCCTTGATACTTTTGCTTAGTAAAAGCATGTCTATCTCAGATTTAAATTTAATAATTGAATTAGCATTGACCAGCATTTAAAGAAGAGAGTTCTAAGTTTCCACTACTCTTTGTGTGTAGAAGTGCTTTCAAACATCTTTCCTGAATGGCTTGGCGCTAATTCTTAGAAGATGTCTCCTGGTTCCAGAATCTTCAACCAATGGAAATAGTTTGTCTTTATCTACCCTGTCTTTCCCTAATAATAACCTGTAGACCTGATTAGATCACCCCATACATTCTAAATTCTAGAGAATAAAGTCCTAATTTGTCTAATCTCTCCTCATATCTTAACCCCCAAAGTCCAAGTATCGTCCTGTGAACCTCTGTTGAACTCCCTCCAGAGCCAAAAAAACATCCTTCCTAATTTGTGATATTCTTCTAATTTTAAAAAATCAATAACAGAAATATACAGAAATGTCTCTTGTATCATAATGCATTACAAAACACAAACTTGAAATTTCAATAGGTTCATACCCAGAAACAAATTCCAAAACAGTTTAATTTCATTGATTTCTTTTCATTTGAGAATATTATTATTAATGTGCAATTAGACTGCATGATTTGGTTCAAAATAAATTGTCCATATATGTGTTTAAGATGAATAAAAAATGTTATGGGAATTTAATCTCCTACTATTCATTTATTTACTGATCAAGAATGATGGCCTTACACTAACCCTGAGGAATACCTTGGTATTAGTCATTGACCTGAAGTGTTAACACTGTTTCTCTCTCTCTATAGAGACTGCCAGACCTGTTCAGCACATATTCTAGTTGAAGCCAGTCTGACAGCAATTACCAAATTAGTGTTGAATCCGTGGGCAGTTTATCGCTTTAATGCAGTTATGATCATGAATGGCACTGTCCTAAAGATGATCCACAATGTTTCTTGAGTGATCTCTTATGATGACCAGATCTTCTTTGTAGGTGAAATGGCCTTTGTTCTGTTTTATCTTGACTTAGTTAAAACCAGGGTGGAAGAGTTAAAAACACAATGCTCTAATAGATTTAAAGGAGAAACTCTCCCAACTTCATTTTAACCTGCTAACATCCGAAAGTCCATTATGTTTCCCATTGCTCTATCCTTATTTTAATGATGGGCTTGACATCTATAGCATAACCCTTGCCCCGTTTCAGCTCGGAACTTTTTGGTGGACCATTACCGATTTAAATTTTTAAATTCAAATTTAGATTTTGGGTTTTTTTTAAAACAAGTATTTGAAGGTTTTACAATCAGAGGACTAATGGACATCGGCACTACAGCCTAATGAAGTGTGTATCTTGATGAAAGCAATACTTTTAGACAAGTTAATTGATTGGCTGGTACTGAGGAGCAGTTCACTGGTTTAGTGAAAAATGCCAGTCAAAGATACTCAAAACGGCATTGAAGAATGTGGGAAGGGCATGGTTTGTTTATGTGGCCAAAAATGAATATTGGTATTTGCTGACTGCCAATGATAACACCACTTTAACTTTTAGGTAAAATATTAACATTTTATGTTCATTTCACTGTGACACTGTAATACATTTAAATGCATATTTTAATTAAGTTTTTATATTATTATTATTCATATTATTTGATATTCATCAAGTTTCAAATCAAAATAACATCTGCAACAATCTGGAAAATATAATTTGCATGATATTATTAACAACTACTGTTACCAGATTAGTATCTTTATAATACATATAAGCAATTCCACTACTGACTGTGTATGGTTTAGTTGTTCAGATTTGGCAACATAGTGTTAATGTTTATGCCATTGTGTAACCTTGGTGATACAGTTTAACCTGCAGTGGAATTTGGCAGTGGGTTAATTGTTAATGTTAGAACACACCAAGTCATTTCACTAAAGCTTTGAAATTCCTGATGCTCATGTGGATGTGAAGGGTGTTTTGATGGAATCAGTTGGATGTAGCCATTGCTATCATCCCAGAAAATTACAATATTCTCCTGATGTCACGTTGCGAAAGAAACATTCTGAACTGTCGTACTTGCCTGCATCTTCTCCATTGTGTGGGCGGTGAGTGTCTCCAGCTAATCTATATCTATGGCACATGCCAGGAAACCGTCACAAATACCTGCAATAGATTGATGCCCCTAGTTATTTGACTCTTGAAAATTACTCCTTCGAAATTTGGGTCTTTAAGCTTGTTTTCCCTCTGCTCTTTCTTCACTGCAAGGAAGCATGGCTGGCTCCTCCACTTCCATGCAGCTCCTGGTACTTTGTCTGCTGTCCTTTAACATTCTCTTGCTCACCGTATTTACATCCTCTCCTCTATAACAGTGCTCTGATAGCGTTAGTGATACTGGAGGGTGAGTTCTTGATCAGGAGTTTATAGGTTGTTCTTCAGCTCATTTTCAGTCATTCTAGATAACTACTTTGCATCTGGTGGATACTCTTGCATGACTTGGAAATGATTGAAGACTTTCCCATTAAGGTGGTGTTTTGATCCCCATAGAGACCAATAATTTCTGAAAAGATCCTTTGAATTCCTGATGACCAAATGAAAGAAATCAAACAAGATTTCAAATTTTACCAGAACAAAGAAACTAAAATTGACATTGACTAAGCACTTACTGAGTAAAGAACTAATACTCTAAACCATAGAAAAGATAATTCTTATTAATTTGTATTTCCAACTGATAACCCAAAATCCATGTGTATATTTTTGCAGCTCATTCTCTGTTGTATTAGGTAATGGCTTTAAAAGAGTTAATGTTGAAGTTGAATTCACTCCATCCAATCTGATGACCCAGTCTTTGGGTGGAGACAAGAAGTTTTACATTAACCATCTTCGGGACTGATGTATTCTGTAAAGCTCCTGAGAATCCTTAGTAATTATGCCTGAGTAGCAATGTGAATGTACATATTGCTATCATGCAGTAAACCATCTTGTTAACTAAGACAAATGTCGCTTCTGTCTAGACTCACCAGTCGTCAATCCTCTACCACTGATAGTTGGACAGGCCCTAGACATTGTATAGACAAAGGAGGATTGGTAACAGTGAATTACATCAAGCATACCTTTACCTTGTTATAAAAGCAAAATACTGTGGATCCTGGAAATCTAAAAGGAAAACAGAAAATGCTGGAGAAACTCAGCAAGTCTGGCAGCATCTGTGAAGAGAGAAACGGAGTTGACATTTTGAGCCCAGTATGATTTTTTTTTGCAGAACGGAAGAAGAGTCATATTGGACTCAGTGTCAATCCTTACCCTGTGGTACATATTCCAGAAGTGACAGATACCATGAAGTGCCAACAGTGACATTGATGGCAGATATCACACTGTCAACAGGTTTAGTTTTTATAGGAAACAGTCCAGAGTCACTCCCAGCTTCCAACAAGTTCGTACTTCTTCAATTTTCTGAGGTTTTTACCCTCAGACTCCTGAGAATTCCCAAACTGACTTTCAGCAGTAAGGCCCACTCTGGTGATTCCTTCTCCCGGTTTACCAGGCCAAACCTTCGTCATTCTTAAATGGCTGCAGCTTGCTTTACTTTAGCCACTGGACAAGCTTCCCCCAGCATTCTGTCCGGTAGCTAACAAGGAAAACGTCCTTTTCTCTCAGTAGACTGCAACAATCGTTGCAAGGCTCACTATCACTCTTTGTACCAAGACAATGTCCTTGAGATACAAAGTTTGCAATAGCAATAAATCTGCTTTTGTCTTTGTTTATTTTTGTTATACTTGGCATGTGCATTTTAACAACACCTGACCTTGACTCTGGTCACCATGATAACTGAGCCTATGGGTACGTGTTGGACAGAACTCAAAACAGATTACATCATACTCTTCATTACTCCACTTTAGCTTAAATTAAAGAGACAGTACAAAACACAACTAGATTTTAAATGCCCACATTTGTAACAGTGGCAGTACAATGACAACTCACCACAATATAAGTTATCTGCTTTGTTCTACGTAATGCTATGCAATCCACACAAAAGGCATAATGGTGATCCATATTCCACCAATTCCCCTTGCAGCACTTCTTTACCAACTTTTCTGTGGAAGACTAACTGGTAGAGTTAATATTTAATTCCACCCAGTTATCTCCTAATGTTTCATGTTGAACATGGCTTCTGGTGCCCAAAATGCAACGATTTCTTTTCATCCTTGTGTGTTTGGATAAGAATGCATCATACTTCTCATGACCTTTCACTACCCTTTATGGGTATTTGGACCTGATGACTTAAGGAGGACATGTTATAGTAAAATCATAAGTCAAATCCAAGGAAGCCTATCCACAAATTCATGTTAAATAGAGCTTTGGGATAGTTGAAAAAGCTTCTGCATAGCCCGATTTGCCTTCAAATGCACTCTGTGTCATTTTCAGAAATCCTATGGCCAGTTTAATGGTTGTTCTGGTGAGCATCCATTTAGCCCATATGCATCTGTGTGGGCCTCTCAAGAGGGGACAGGAGCCATCTCTTGAGGGACTGTCCCTTTTCTTTTCAAATCCATCCATGCACTTTGCAGGATGCACCAAGATTTGAAGCAATCTGGTGCAGCACAGCTCTTGTTTTGGTCTGCAGATCAGTTGGTCATTATAGAACTGGAAGCGCTTCCAGATGATGGACACCGTTGGCCAGTTACTGGGTAATCTGGTAACTACATGTGTGTTTAATCGGTGATAGCTTTCACCTGCAGGAATCCAGCAATGAAGGCCAAATTCAATACTTTCTGTCCCTGTGAGGCTGGGTCTGTTTTAAAGGAAAATGCTGTACAGCTGTGGTAGAAAGGGCATCAACATCTTACTGGATGCAGTGGTATGCAACCACATTTGGGATGCCTCTAAGATCTACAGCTGACCCTTGAATGGAGCTAGAAGGAAGACATTCATTGCCACAGTGCCTTTGACAACTGTTGGCGGAGCACAATGAACAGTGCTATGAGGAGACTGCGACACATGTGGTTGACCATCTACCTGGAGAGTCACCATTTCCTGCAGCATTTGGTCTCTGTCATCTCCAGGCCTCTCAATCTTTAGTGCACAATCTCTGTTGATGGTTTAGCCTCCATTGCCTTCCGCAGTCCCTCCTTCTTTCTGCCTTCCTGATTCCTGGAATTCTGTCCTTTCTGTGAATGATGTAACCCTCAGCGCCACAAGGCCTAAATATTGGCCACTGTGCCATTATTGCCCACTGAAGCCTTCCTTCTGGGCCAGTGCCAGCTTTCTACCAGTCTTAATTGGTCTGAATTGGAGAGAAAATAGTTTCCTTTCCTGTCCTGCTCATTGTTGCCTTGAAATTGGCACTGGCACCGATACTTCTGGGTCTCCCTCCCTCCACCTCCAATCCTTTCTTTGGGAGTTGTAAGCTCGAAAATAATCCTGTGGCCTCCAGTCTTACCAGATTTGGTAAAGAACAATTAGAATTTGACAAATTTGCAGCAGAGGGCAGCAGGGATGTCCATTAACTAGTACATTGCTTTATTATAAGGAACATGTCAACAAATTAAAGTTATTCACTTCAGATAAATTTGGTTCAGAAAATATATTAAATCATAGAACTATACAACTCAGAAAAAAAAACACACTTACTTGGCTGTTCATGCTTCAGCCAGTTTGTCCTAAGTTTCATCCGATTAAACCGACTGCTCTGTATCTTCCCCATAACTCAGTTTTTCTTTTCCTGTATAAAGTATTTATCCAATTTTATTGTGAAAAACTTCAAAGAAGAGTCATATTGGACTTGAAACATTAAGCCTACTTCTCTCTCCACGGAAGCTGCTAGACCTGCAGGGTTTCTCCAGCGCTTTCTGTTTTGAAATCATTAGCAAATACTGCCAGAGAGAGTGAAAAATTGTGTCATGAATTAGTGGTAACTTCACAGTTACTGCCAAGCTCCGACATTGAGGCAGGAAGAGAAGAAAATGGGTGACAATACTGCCAAATAGAAAGTGAAATTGCAGCTGTTGTTATCATTGCTCCAAGCTGTGCCTGACTGGGAAACTGTACTCATGGTGGATTCTCTGTGCAACAAGAGATAGAAGGAGTGTCATTAAAATCAAATTCTTCTTAAATTATGTGCCATGCACTATCTGAACAGATGTTGAATCTTTCAGTAGAAATAAAAGATTCCATTGATATTTCAGTATACAAAGCAAAATACACCACAGGAGTCAGAGGACAATCCACAGCTTACCAGAATGCAAGCCATACTAAAGTAAGTTAATTAATGACTGTACCTCACTTCCCCTTCTTCCAAGCTAAAGGAAGCTACATTCATGTGATTAATAAAACAAATTTGAAACTGCAAACATCTGAAGGGTGGGGAATATTTGTTTTCATAAACTGTTTTCAAACCAGAAAGTTTGGCTGTTTGCCTCTCTCCATCATCTCACCTTTTATAGAAATTGTCCTTGATGTCGCCTCTGAGTTAAAAAATTGAAAATTGAAACAACATTCTGGAGAATCTAGACTGACACATCAGTGCACTGCTGAGGAAGTGTTGCATTGTTGGAAAGACCTTGTGTTCAGATGATAACCATCTACTCTTTCAGATGGTACAAAAGCTCACATTTATATGCTACTGAATACAGAGTTCAAACTGCCTCCATTTTCACTAATAAAAGGACTTCAACCTTCAGTGAATGAGTAGCAAATCTTCTGAGAGATATTAAATGCTCTTGGAGAGTAAATAACGTTTGTGGGACTATTGTTGTCAGGCTAAATTTCCAGCCCTTTAAAAACTGATCGAAGCTATGTCTATGAGAGTTGGTACAAATTCTGTACCAGCAGTTTTAAAAGTTGTGTATTGACATAAATCGCTATGCCATTATTCAAGTTGCCTCTTTTCCACAGCCTAGTATTATCTCAATAGGGCACCATAAATTGACAGTTTGATTGATAGCACAAAGAGGTTATTAAAGAATTAGCTGCCTTTGATGTAAATTTTTAAAAGGGAGTAACTGGTTGAGGGATTTAAATGTCTTAAATGAGATTTTATAATTCAATGGTTTTTTGAATGCAGTGAAAGCTGTAACTAAAATGTGACATCTATTGTTCACAACATTATATGACTCCTGAGGTCTGCTCTGGAAGGATATTAGGGGAGTTGAAATGAAGGCCTTTAAAGGCAAAGGGTGGCTGGGAACATGAGTTGCCATTAAATTGGCTTGTGCCTATAAGAAGCCAGGGATGGCATGAATTGGCAGAGATGGTTGTGGAGGGAGAATGTATAATGGGTGAGGTCCACAGAACTTAATATTTATCAAAACAAATGAGAAGAAGTGCCAGAGAATCAAGGTGAGGGTTTTGTGAGCAGCCTGTTTCAGTACTTGGTGACCTCTGATGGCACTTCTAATATCATGTGTGTTTGGCAAGCCTGACTCCATCTGGCACCCTTCCCCCAAGGCTGGAGCACTGAGTTGGGAAATTTTCTGAGTTGAGCTGGCTGTCTCAGGCACAGAATTCCAGACCCATAGCTCTGGTTTTCCATATTGATAAAATTGGCAAAGATTATGACCCTGAATATCTTCATTGATGCATTCAGTAGCTGAAAATTGATTACCCTTGCCACACAGATCTCTGCTGTTAAATCTGCTGAATGATGCAGTGTCAGGAGAGGAGACTTAATTAGCAAGCCGTTGTTGATGCATATTTCATTTCAAAACTCTACTTCAGTTATTGGGGTTCCATGATTTGACCACAACCAAGTAATTCCCTCAGCAGAACTGACCTTCTGGAAGCTAGTGCTTCTTAGTTAGTGTTTCAAATACATCAGGGTAGCAGCCATTTCCAGAGCAGGGAATCCATGCCAATGGCTCTTCCCCTCTATATCAAAGACTTTTCTAAACCAAACCCCAGTTTAAGGTTGTGTCCCAGCAGGAATCTTACAAAATGGTGAAGTAAATTCAATGCATATATTAGGACTGTTGGATCATTAAGGTAGAGGTAATTACTCAGCATGTTCACCAGATGGTATTGTTCTAGGAATCATAGCTAATATTACTGATAGCTACTTCAGATGAAACACTTAAAATTTCTCTTTTATCAGTCTTTTTTAGAAAATCTGTAATGCACATTCCCCTCAAATATTCACTGTTACTCATTTATGTACCTTTATCCATTATGAACTGTAAATAGTGAATATGATTAAAAATGGGCAACAAAAGACTTAGGACAGGCATTATAATCTGCAAACAGTTTTGCCTTTGATGGAAGGAGATAAAGTGAATGCATTACTGTGAGAACGAGCTAAAGAAAGCAGAAGTATAAGGCAGGTGGAAATACTCATAGAAACAACACTGGACTGAGATTCATGAGAATACAACCACATCAGAATAAGACATGACAGCGCTGGAAGATTTTGTTCTTATATACATGATGAACTTTAACTCAGATACCTGACATCTCAAGAGATGGGAAGACAGCAAAAAGAATATAATCCTGAATCAAAGTCATGGAGTTGTAGTAATCTGGACCAGCATATCTGAAAATATTTATGATCATTTTATTCAAAAGGTCTTTTTGCTAATTTAGTTGAGTTAGGAAGATTTCAAAAATTGTACGAGAATTGCCTTTAGCAGGTAATAAGGCTCTTTTATTCATTAGCCTCTCCCTATACTACTTTGCACTTGTTAGGATGCAGTTCCATTGCTAATTGGCGATCTATTCCTTCAGCTTTTTGGAATTTTCAGCTTTCTCCTTGGCAAATTTGACTGCTTGGACTTCTTTCTTTATTGGTTTCTGGTGATAAGTGACATGTTCACAATTTCACTTTGTGCTATAACTTCTTGAATTCTTCTGAGTTAATTTGTGGATGAAAATCTGAGAAACCAATATCTAGCACTACATTCATATAAAAGATACTGCAGATGTTAGAGGTCTGAAGTAAAACAGAATTTGCTGAATTATCATACTCAACTGGAAATGTTAACTCTGTTTATTTGTCCACGGATGCTGCCAAACCTGTTCAGTATATCCAGCACTTTAACTCAGTATTTTGTATCTTGCAAATGAACTTTTGAGATATATTTATTAGTTTTTGTTAGTTTGTTATTGAAATACATGGAATCAATTTCCCATGAATTTGAGTAATACTGATGATAAGATAGTCATTAGCGTTTTACTTCAGGCAACTATTTATTTCATGAGTTATCAGCTTAAATATCAATTCTCTGGTTTTTAATAATTAGTAAGCCGTTGCAATTCTCCATGCAAAATTTCAGTTCCACATTCATCCTCAGACAATGCATATTATCGTCACTCTTCTCGAGCAATATCTGCTATGTCTGAATGGTACTTTCTTCATGTACAATGTGTGTTGCTCGACTGAAATGGAGATCTCCGCAATTGCTTCCGAAGGAAATGCTCTGCATTTTCCTCAGGGCTGAAGTTTAAGCAATAATGTCTAGAGAATAATAACTAGTCCACGAGAGGTGATTCATCTCTGTTGATGTTATTGCTTAAAACCAAACCTAATTAGATGGTGGCTTGTCTAGCTTGTACCCCTAGCCAGTTTGTTTCCTGGACTGCTCATGTGAAAAGAAATTGAGTTTCTTGCCTGTGGTAGCCAAAACCATGAGGGACAGTTTGGCAACAGAGAGTAGAAAAGTCTATATTTTAGACCTGACCGAGCAAATGTCGTTTGCGATGGAGCCGCTATTCACATAGAAACTCCGATGTTAGAAATATATTAATATCTTAATTAAGGGATCTGTTTCTCAAGGAAGCTGTCTCCTAATTTACAAGAGGTGAGAGTTTAGCTGAACAGCAATATTCAGATCTTAAGTTCACTTGGATCAACTGAATTTCCAGTCACAGTTGTGAAACTAATCTCCCCAAGCATGCAGGCTTTTTTCCCTGCGCTAAAGTATCTGGTTTAAAGATCCACAGGGAATCTGATATTCCAGCACGTTCCCTTTCAAAACAAAAACTGTGTGTGTAACTAATATCTTCGCGATACGGTTTCCGTTGTAAATCACTTTCTGCACTGATTCGACTCCTGATTTTGAAAGTTTTAGGCACAACTGTGTAAATTTCCGGGCCACTTCAGGGGACGGAGCCTAAGTGTACAACGACAATGCAAAGTGTCGGAGATATCCATCTGAGCGGGTCTCTCTGTGCAAGTATGAAGTTCACGGGACAGAAGGCGCACCTTGGGACTTGTGTAGCAGCAGTTACAAAGTCTCAAGAATCTGCCGTCACTTGTCCCGGAAAGTCATATTCCTTGCTTCCAAACCGAGAAATAATTGCTGAACAAGTCCAAAATTGTTGCACACTATTCATTTCACTTCTGACTGAGCTTTCTTACTGTAACACATCTGACTACAATTTTAGCCTAAACTGTCTCATCTGCCTTACACACCTGTGAAACAGGGAGTGGGATTCTAGGTCAAAGCGCCTCTATAGAAAGTTTATTGTTAATTCCACCTTCTAAGCCATTTACTCTACGTCAAATCTTCAATTTATGGGGCTGCGGATCTGCCTGTTGAAGGCGGATGGGGAGTTAGGAACAAGTTAGAATTGCAACAGAGCCTTCTATTGGGGTGTAGCATGAAAGAAATACCGCCTCAGATTCATTCTCAACGCCTTCTGAATGACTGATAATTCTCCCAAAAATTAAAATCGAAGGCTTTAGTTTCTAATTACGAACTTAAACTCAATATCCTCCCGCTGCACTTCTTACAATCCTATTATACCTTTCAATAACAGATCCTTGGAGCTATGGGGTAAAGATGGAATAATAAAAAGTTTGAGGGATTAGCAATCTTGGCAAAGAGACAAAATTAAGTAATATACTTATGTCTCATCTATTTCTTGTGTCACCTTTCTTGAGTGTTATGAACTGGCTTCTACATCATCAAATACCGACTCTCTGCACAGTCACTTGTGTCCCATTGATGCAATCTTGAGGTCAAATTCTGCTCGTTCTATCCTTTGCGAAAAAATATAAAGGTACTAATCAATTTGTGATTTGCTGTACAGCTTGTGTGATTGCTACTCCAAAACACTGTTTCCCAGCTATCCAAGTAACAGGAATAGCCACTGACACTTTTGAGTCAATTTGCCATACAAGAAGATCATGGCTGACCTGTACCTTAACTCTCAAGATCTGTCTTGACATAATATCATTTTATACTCTTGGTTAACAGAAAGATAGACTTAAAATTATTAATCCAGGCAGGGATCATTTTTTTGGAAAGCGTTTCTACACTTTTACCATCCTTTGCATGGGAAAGTGTTTCCCAACATCATTGCTTTAATTTCTAAGGTTATGTCCCTTTGACTTAGACTTAAACTGTCCTTCTGTCTACCCTATCAATTCATTTGCAGATGCTGAACATCTCAATGAAATCAGCCTTTAATCACTTTGTAGATTGCAATACATCAGTTACAGGACACTTGACTCAGTCACTGGAGACATGAATATAACTAACTTTGTTCTGTAACCTTAAATGTCAGTCTCCTTAATGACACACACATGTCCTTAAGTCCAAGTTAAAAAAAAAGTACTAAGTCAGAAATATAGGCTTTTCAAACCTTTAGGCTGTTTCTGGTATTTAAATAGAACCGACCTGTATCCTTGCTTCCTGTATCAGCTTGATTATGTAATCTTAATTACCAAGGAAATCTATCAACCTTAAGTAATTAATAAGTATCTTAGGGCGGAATTTATTGAGTTGTGCTGTGGCAAGATTGGAGTTGGTGGGTGTTTGATCAGGGAGAAGGGTGATAATGGGAACTCCGCTGCCTTCCTACCCCTGCCCTGTCAGAATCTGAAGTGGGAACACTCTTGGCCTGCCTTTCCTGACAATGCCAGTTGAGGCTCTTAAGTGGACAGTTAATGCTCACATTTGGGCCTGATATCATTGTAGTTGGAGGTCTTGCCAAAAAAAACCAGAAGACCATGAGACGTTGAAGTAGAAGTAGGC
Organism: Rhincodon typus; assembly: GCF_021869965.1. Lineage (NCBI taxonomy): Eukaryota > Metazoa > Chordata > Chondrichthyes > Orectolobiformes > Rhincodontidae > Rhincodon > Rhincodon typus. The sequence goes on along the minus strand of NC_063354.1, from coordinate 22,741,041 downwards.
CATTCAACCCATTGAATATCTCCACTATTCAATGAGTTCATTGCTGATTTGATACTTTTCCCTATCACCCTTGATTCCCTTACTGATTAAAATTTTGTCTGTCTCAGTCTTTAGCATCTTACTGACCCAACCTCGTCAGTCCTCTCAAATAAAGAATTCCACAGATTCACTACCCTCTGTGAGAAGAAATTTCTCCTCGTCTGTACCTTAAATATCTGATCCCTTATCTGAGATTGCACAAAATAAATAACCAAAGAACTGCGAATGCTGGAAATCAGAAAAATATAAAATTGCTGGAAAATCTCAGCAGGTCTGAGATCTGTGGAGAGAAAGTAGAATTAACATTTCAGGTCCAGTGACCCTTCTTCAGGAGCACTCTTCTGAACCGTCCATACCTGAGATCAGCCTAGCTAACCCTCTCTAAACTGCCTCTTATGCCTTTATATCTTTCCTTAGATAAGGGGGCCAAAACTGTTCACTGTATTCCAGCTGTGGTCTGACTAGGGCCTTGTACTGTTTCTGGTAAAAGCTCCTTTTCTTTTCTACCCCACTCCCTTCAAAATAAATTCCATTTTCCTTCTTTATTGCCTGTTGAACTTGAACACTAGCTTTTCATGATACATGGATAAGGATTCCCAAATCCCTGTGCTCCAAAGCATTCTCCATTAAATAATATTCAGCTCCCCTATTCTTCCTATCAAAGTGCATAACCTTCCATTGTCCCACATTATATTCCATCTGCCATGTTTTTGCCTACTCATTTAACCTACATACATTATCTCTGCAGACTCTTTATGCCATCCTCACTACTTGCCTTCGCACCTATTTTTCTGTTATCTGCAAACTTGGTTATTGTACATTCACTTTTCTCATCCATGTCATTAACATATACTGTAAATAAATGTGGCCCTGCTCTGATTCCTTGTGGTACACCACTAGCTTCAGGTTGCCAGCCTGAAAATGTCTCTTTATCCCAACTCTCTGTCTTCCATTAGTTAGCCAATCCTCAATTCATTCTCATATACTACCTCCAAATCCATGGGTTCTTATCTTATTAAGTAGTCTAATGTGTGGTAGGTTATCAAACACCTTCTGAAAATCCAAACATATTATATCCACTACTTCAACTTTATCTATCTCGCTTGTTACCTCCTCCAAGAATTCTAGCATATTTGTCAGGGATGATTTCCCCTCTATGAAACCATGCTGACTCAGCTTAATCATATTATGTACTTCTGAATGCTCTGCCATCCTTTACAATAGACTCTAAGATTTTCCCAATAACTGACATTAGGTTAATTAGCCTGTAGTTACCTTTTATTTTGTCTCCTTCCCTCTTTAAATAAAAGTACAGGAATCCTGAAAAGGAAATCTAGCCTGGGTTGCTTGTCCTCTCTTTGAGGCGCAGTGCCTGGTCAGACATTGGGAAGGGTGGGATCCACTGAGAGGCACCCCTTACCTTTGTCAAAACCAGCGCTTCTTCTAATTCCTTCCTTCAATCACTGGCCTGTGCCTGAGTCCCTGGGCTACAGTTGGGTGCATTATTGCCTCCATAAGGACACTGCCAAGAAATGAACAAATACCACCTTCTGATTTGCCGAGAGCATTCATTGACCATGATCCCACGGAATCCCCACTGCTATCTGATTGGCATTTAATATGATGGACCATCCCAAAAGGAAGTGATGCATGGCTTCTGCTGGTTCTCCAGCAGAGACAACTGCCTGACTGCACTAAATTCCATCCTGTGTGGACATTTCCAAAGCAGCTGGAGCATCTGCACACGATAAAGATTGTACCATCTAATATTAACTGCCAAGCAAACATCGGACTTGATAACAGCCTTTATCAGGCAAGATTACAGATCAAAGTTTAATTTCTTAGATACAAATATTTTTGCACAGCTTAAATTTCAAAGCAATTTCTCATTGGGAGATATCAAAAAGCGAATTTTTCTTATAATTTGTTCAAACCTCTAGAATCATTGCACATTCTCATCTTTTGCTACTTATAGATGATTATTGGATTGAGATCAGCTAGCTCTGCCCTGATTAGATCCATACCTGTAATTTTCTAGTCTGTATGGTTTGTGTGCTTACCGGAACAATGAACCAAATCACTGGAGTGATGTTCCATTTCCATCCTTGCTTACTAGTTTTCTGCAGGAAAAATAATATTGGCAGGAAAGCCAATTATCTTGAAATGTTTCTACATATCGATATTATTAAAGCTCATAATATGAAATCTTCCACTAATCTGCAGTTTCAGGCATGTTGTCCAGAAAATTCAATCATTTCACTCAACAGGTTTCCAAAATCAATATGAAAAGCTTTACAATTCTGCAATTATAGGTCTATGAACCTAAACTGGAAAACTGGTTGTTCCATGTTAAATAAGTTTGTTTAATTGTTGCAGAAGATGTTATCAATCTTCAGACTGTTTGATCCAACTAATCCATATTGATGATTGGCTTTGAAATGAGTCGCAATCCTAATATCAGTTGCTGATACAAAATAAAATCATGTGCTTGCCTTGATCTGACATCCAGATAAGATAATAAAACAGGAGGTAGTCTGCAGTAACAGTTTCAGCGGGATCAATTTTCACTCCTTGCTTGGCATTATCTACCTTTTAATATTGGCAATAATACCTCAAAATTAAGGCAGTAGGTTTACCATTCTCTTCACACCAGCGATGGTGCTGACTCAAATGTGGAAAGGAACCTATTATATTGTTGTTCGAAGTACTTTGTCAATTCAGACAACAGGTTCCTTTAAAGTAGAATTTGGGCTCCTATGGGGTCAAGTGACCCTGGACTGATGTTTTGAAAACATTATGGTGAACTGATAGAGAGAAACTATATTTCTGTTGGTGAAGATGTTTAAGACATAACACAAAACTTAGAGTCAGATCTTTCGGGAATAAAGTTAGAAAATAGAGAGGGTGGTTATAACTCTCTCTTATGCAAATGTTATTTCATACTGCAGGCCCTCCATAGAGGGACAGGGTTTTTTTTGGCCTCTCACTGATCAGGAATGAGTGGGAGAAGTGAGCACATGGGTTTGTCAGGCTAGCAGGATCTCCCCAGAGTAAAATATGTAACCAACTGTACTCACGGTTCTATAGGACCAATATGTAAATAAGGAGATGTTCCATATTTGTGAAGTCCACAACTCCTTTATCATCCAATTAGTAGGTGGCCATGACCAGGAGATACCCCTCAATCAATGCCCTCTGTATCCGAGTAGCAGCCATTCCCACCAGCTTTGAACCATTGCAAAGGACAAGAAGCTGGCTGTTGGATTGCAAAGACTACTCACGAGTAATGTTCCTGCAATAACAGTTGTATTGTCTGGACCATTTTGGGTTACCTAGACAGCACTCACTTGAATATAACTCGTTGTTAATTTGGTTTACTTGGTGTTGCCCAAGCTTGAGCACTCTTGAGAGGCTGCAGCTTATCACCAGGAATTTCAAGGTTATCTCAGGTGGAGGAAAACGAGGAGTAAGGGAGGAAGATCCCAAGATCCATTTTGTTCAGAAAGGCTGAATATGAACCGATGGTCAGACTCCAGTTCCTCTGAGGTGCCATCGCCACATCAACATTGCTCCATAATTCCCCATCTATCACATCATAGTGCCCTCAGCCCAAAACCAACAGAATTGCTTCATGATAACTTTCTCCAAAACCACTTCCAAAACACATTGAAAATTGGACTCTTCATGATAGTTCCTTTTGTGCCTGACTTGTGGGCACCAATGTTAGTGCCCCTGTACAGTGCTACCTCAGTAACAGAAGAGCTGGTTGATGGAAAGCTGCTGATTTTCAATGGGGGAAACTGCAGATGGCCTAAAGAATGACATTACATTAAGCAGCTGTGTCCATGAAAACCCAGCTTTGGATACCACCACCTTTGACTGGTACAGCAACTATTTGGCCTAGCCAGCTGAAAGATTTTGGTGTCAATGGCAGTGCTGGGAGCAGAAATGGCTTCATCCTGAGAGCTTTTGAATCATGGAGACACTGGCTGTGGGACAGTGTCTCAGCAATCTGTGTAATCTGTTAGAAAGCAGAGATTCTGCGTGCCCTTTTGAGCACTTATATCCACAGCCATGATATGGCAGTAGTTTGAGCCTGCATGGCCACACACACGTCGCTTGTATAGCATCATGCTTGGATCACATGATTTCAGTCTGGGACATTGGCTGGTTCCTGCTTGTGTTGCAATGGAAGCTGAGAAAGCAGCCAGCAAACTTACATGATGAATGGGTTGGTAAGTGCTGTCATCTTAACATCCAAACAGTTGGGCTGCAAGCTCTGCATTCTGCTAAGTCAGAGCTGGATTCCCCAATGCTCCTTGTGACTGACAAGGATGCTTCATGACAAACCTCGTGCTGTGCAAGCCCATCAGTTTTTTTTCTCTATGTCACCCCGTTGGAATTCTCATCAGCGCACTCTGCAGCAGAACTCATCTTAACCTTGCCCTCCTAAGAGCAGGCAAATGAACTATCCTTTGCCCCGACCTGTCTGCAGTCCACCTGCGTGTAGTGTCTCACCATATCCTGATCCAGATTATACTCCTCTCTCAAGACCATGCAGCGCCATTATGTGAGCTGGTGGCTGTCAGTGTTTCATCAAGAACTGGTGTTTTCTCATCAGAAGTTTGAGGTGCTGTGTTGGCCACACTATTTTAAACCAGAAACAAAGCAGGAAAGAGTTTGGTTGAGGGAAGTACAAGGGGAAGGATTGGGGGGGCTACAGCAGAAGTCAAAACATTTGAGGTCACACTATATGCAGCTTATGTTTTATGCACATTATCTGAATGAGATTACAGGAAAATGGGAAGGGTCATTAAGTAGGAAAACAACTATCTCTATCATTCTGGATGTTCTTGGTGATGCTGAATTCCAGTGTCTCAGTCACAGTCAGTCCATGAGGAGGAATATTGGCTCCTGCAGTAAGATCAGTTGATGCAGATTTGCCTGTCTCTCGATGAGTTTCTGCTCCCTGTGCAATTTTGGACTACCTTGTCTTGCAAGAGATGTGGGGGAAAGCAACTGTGTGAGTATTGCAATGTATTTGCGTGATGTGTCTGCCTGTAATGACCAGACCCTTGGGACCAGGCTCCCCAGTTCCAGAATTGTCATCCCAAATTGCAAATGAACTGGCTCTCCCTGTTTGGCTTATCACCAATCCAATTTGCAGTTTTCAAAAACCTGAAAAACCCATATGAGGCATTTGGAATCATGGTGGCCTTCCCATACCTCGTCAGTTGGTTGCAACAAGGTTAATTTAGAAAGGATCCCTTTCCTTGTTGATAATTTTCTTCTGGACTCAAATGGATTTGTTTTCAAAGGAGCAAATTTAGTCTAGCTATTTTGAACGAACTAAAAGTGTGGGTTTATTACTTACTAAACATGAGAAGAATTAGCAATCCAACACTTATACAAACAGATGAGAAATAAGAGGCAAGATCAAAAAGGTAACATTTGAAAAAATATACAGATTGGTCTCAGAATTGTTTGCAAAGAGTGGTTAATTGAATGTTGTGGCCATTTCCATGGAGGTTACTGGTAGTCGTGAAACTGATAATTAAACAGTCATTTTTTGAGATTCTTGATTTTGTAGGCTGATTGAAGTTCCTTTGTTCCAATTCCTTTTTTAAATCTGGTTTGCAGCACTGCCAGTGAGAGACTCTGTTTTACCTATAGCACAGGGGTAACTTAGCGCTAGTTCTTTGACTGTGACCTCCATAAAATGCTCCAACACAAGAGCATTCAGTACTTCTAATTTACTGCAGCAGAGTTAAAACCAGCTACCCTTGTGTATTTTTCAAAGGGAAGAGCGTCTGCGGTTTGGATATAATCTACAGGGGATGGCTTGCAGTTGAGCAAATGATTATCAAGTCATGATCCTATACAGAATTATTGTCAGCTAACATCAGAATTTAACTCTGTTGTTATTTTATGTCAGTAGCAGCCCACCTTTAAAAAGCATATTTTGGAGTTAAGCGCTAAAAATATTCACAGTACTTCGGGGTTCTGACCCATAGACATGACAGTGCGATAGCTGAATAGCTAGATTTGTGTAAACTGTAGGAGGAGGAATGACATTAATAGCATTGGTCGATGCATGACAGCGTGTCTGAATGTTAGACTTGAAGCCTGATTGCTGATAGATGAGCTGTGTGGGTAGTTACCAGTACTGTGGGTAAGAGATATCATTTAAAACTGCATTCACTGACCATGACCACTCATATGAGGTTGTTGAACTTTTTTGACACTGAAGCCAGGTTCTCAGGGCCAGAACCCAGGAACTGACTGCCTTGACCACCTGCTCCCACTTTCTTCTTAGTGAAATTGAGAGGTCCAGTGCCCCCAGCGAAACACAACAACGCTCATCCTTTCCACTGACTAACATGTCCAACACCAGTCCAGGAACTTGAGAATCTTCTATATGGCTAATTGCTCCATTTTCTGTCCTATACCTTCCATCCAAGGCTTTGTGGACTGTCATAGCAGTTAATGGGCAGAGAACATGAAGTTTGTGTGTTGTCTCTCCCAGTGAGGTAAGAAGTGGGCTAATCACCAAAACCATCTCAATTTCTGAAAACAAGCCATATCCAAATTTTCTCCTGATCAAACTGACCAATTTAGAGAATGAAATCACTCCATGTTCAGTAGATCTGTAAAGACAACTGCAAAGTTTTATGAATCAGAGTCCACAAGGATAGAATCAGTTCAGGAAAATCCATCATTTCACATTTTACAAATCTATCTAGTGAACTTGTAAAAATTCTTACTCCATGTTCAGTAGGTACAAATCTAAACACTCTATCATTTAAAAGTTGGGCAAATCCTGTGACTTTGTCTTCTGTTGGCATTGTACAAACAAAATGGAATAACTCAGTTACCGTTTTCACAGATCTTCACAATTAGTCTAGGAAATCCCAATTATTCTATTTCTGGAGCTATGGGTCATTTGGCTGATTTTGAGAACTGTAGATGGGGATTAGGCTCCTGCTTCTTAATGTAATGACAACACAACAGATTTTGAAACTGCGTGAATATGCTATGTAATGAAATAATGTCGAAGGAAAGCGGTGGTAATCTGGGATTGCTGCTTAGGAACATTTGCATAGTTATCCCGGTTCACATCTTTTATCTGGTTACTACTACTTCACTGTTTCAATTTAGACAGGGCAATGCTCAAGTTATTTTAGTAATAGCAATGTATTTTAGTTGCATTGTGATGGACTTTTTTTGAACCACTTTCAATTGCCTCTTGAGCTTGCAAGTTTCTTTTGCAGTAAGAAACTTTTGCTTCCTAAAAGTAGCATATGACCAGTAATCAAGAAAACTCAAGAGGTTCAGTAAGGTACAAAGACATATACAAGTGGCAGCCACATACATCACTTTTCATGGAATTATATCGGACACTATTAATGTGTATTTCAAAGAAGTAGCTTTGAACAGAAATATTTCTCTTTGATCAATCACTTCAATATTCCAATATGAAAGAAAACACACCTTTATAGAAAAAACATTTAAGCCTGGAACTGCACCGAAAGGTGTGGGCAGTCACCTACTGCTCTGTTGTTGCTGTTGGTGTGATAGCAATGTTACTTGGGGCATACCGCAATGCTCTAAGATCAAGTAGCCCCTGAAGTCAGGTGGTAAGCCCACTTAGAAAGGGAATCAAGGTCTTAGAACATGAGTAGGAGCTTGCTTGCTGTTTTGAACTGAACTGGCCAGCATTTTGCATGTTCTGATAAGTATATAGTGGTTAGGCAAAAAGCAACAGCAAAGATAACCCAGCCTGTGCCACTCCAGCTCTTTCCAGCCCTGCAGATTGGCAGACTTCCAAAAGCACACCATCTTCCAGCCTGGAGGTAAGCAGCCCTGACTGCCCTGAGGTACCTAGTTACAGGCTGAAACCCATTGGCCAGGTACAAACGTCAATGTGATCTCTCTCCTGGCAGGTGTACTGGGCAGTGAGCCAGTGTATTCTAGCTAGTACTCTGGAGAAACATCATTGCAATATATCTATGTTAGAAAGTGCATACACCATAGACTGACACTCTTATAGCAGTTTATAATAGGTTAATCATATTACGATTTGTGAAATTAGAATTAAGGTAGAGTTCTCAGAGAGGAATATCCCCGCCTAATAACACATCAACAAATTTCACATTAAAAGTTTCTCATGCCTTGGTTTTATAGGTGAAAAATCCATGTCAAATTGATGGTCACAATTGCCCTTATAGTTAAGAGAACTACTTTGCAATACCTGATGTCTATGCTCACTCTTCAATATTTTTTGATTACACAGGTTCTTAAATACAGCTTAACTGCTTTTCATAAAGGATCACTTTATCTAATGAGAATTGTGCGGGAATTAAAAAAAAATTATCCAAGTGCATACGACCAGTACAGGAGAATTTTACAACATGATTAATTTTGGCGATTATTGCCCATTCTGTGCCAGATTTTTCTCAAATTTGCCTAATATGGGTATATCGACTGGTTGACACCAAAAGAATAAGAAAGCATCTCAACAGCACTTAATTATTGGCTTTAACAGTCAATCTTTGGGGACTGTTAGTGCAAAAATGAAGGCAGATGCTTATTATTCATCCAGTACATATTTTAGCAACAAGGGAGAGCAGTTCCTCCTGTTAGAAACCATCACACCTATCTCGTGTTTGTAGTGGCTGTCAAAAAAAAGAACATCTCTAACAAGATTTGAACCCTTGACCCTGTGCTAAACTGGGATATTCATGTATGAAAAAAATGCATTAATATTCTAACTTTCTTGCCCTCAGAATTGTGATATGAAGATGACTAAATCCATTATATAAAGTGTGCAGTTTTCTAGTACTGCATATACTTTAGGATGTGAAAGCATATAATTCCCTGTATACTTTGTGTGATCACATTAATTTTGCTACCGTCTACTAAAATGTCATAAGGAAGGCAGGCCAGTGATTTGCTTCTCCTCAAGTCATTTACAAACACCGGCAATATGGTTGATTTCAGATAGTTCTCAAAATTCTGGGCTTTCCTTTTCTGATTATTCAGTCACGTCTGCACCACATTGGGTTTGAAGAAAATTTAAGTCTGTGCGCATTGGTTTTGCAAGAAAGGATGAGGGGAATGAAAAGACTGCATGAGCTGAGTTACTGTTCAGTCACATCCCAAGTCTGCACAAATTGTGAGTTGCATCTAATCAGTTGAGAGAATTGAAGCTGAATTAGGGCAAGTATGTCCATGAGGACTTAGGTTCCCAGTAGATGGTTTTGCAATAATTAGTACAGGGTAGCAGTAGGGCTTTGAATGGATTGAATACCTATCAACATTTTTGGCCTTGATTTGTAATCTATTGTTAAAGTATACAGTTTCAGCAGGGTTACTGTTATCATCACATTAAGTGTAAGAGAATGTCTTATATAGTTGTAACATTATTGTTACGATAAAAGTGGAGTTCAGTGTAAAAGAGTTGACAGGTTATAGAAATGTGTAATAGAAGAGTAGAGACAGGGCAGAAAGAAAGAGACTAGAGAGAGATTGGAGATAGAGACTGAAAACGAGAGATTGAGAGGGTGGAACATGACTTTAAATTGAGGTGACCCTTCTGTGCTATGCCAAGGGCTAAGTGTATCCCTTATACTGACTAAATTTAGTGGAGAGGGAAGCAAAAATAATCAACGAAAGGACAATAAACTACAAGCTCCCTAAGTGGTTTGCTACAAGAGGGAAAGAGGGAAATGAACATGGCTAGTGAGTGACTGCCTCATAGAGAGGATGCCAGGCAGTAGAGAGATGATGAAGTGTGCTTGGCTGGCCAGCGAGTTAATGGTTTATGAGGCTGCTTGTAAACTGCGCATGTATTAGCCAGGGAATGCCTTTGTGTGCATTATTAAACAGCATAAATCAGTTTCCACAGGTCCACTGCTGCATAGACTTAATTACTTCAGTTTCTCTGCAATATTCTTGAAAAGCTGTTTTCACAGAACAATTCAAAATTATTTTATCTGCATTTTCTTATGAACGATAAGAATCAGAAGCAGCAATGGCTCTGATATTTTACTATTGATTAATCTTAGCTAATATGCTGTTACTGAGGCTTAATGTTGTGATGCACTTATGGCATTATTCTGTAAGATCTCTCACCCAGCTCCTGCTGTGGAAATTATGTTGTACACATGAGAAAATGAAAGGAAAGCTTTGTGTTTATTAGTGGTCTGAACACACATCAGAAAACCTTTTGACAGATGGCAAAATGCATGCAGTGCTATTTCTGAGGAGCTAAAGGGAGGAAATTACATGGTCAAAAGTGAAATCCAAAATTTTATTTGTACAATTCAAAAGTGTGAACCTTACTTCATAAATCAAATCAACTTTTGGATTTCAGGAACTGCTATGATCCCAATTTCTTGCCGCTGCTCTTTTGATTTCTGTGAAGGGTTTTTGAAAATCGGTCCAAGTGGCAGGCACATTAATATTTAAATGAGACAAAGTGGCCCAAGAATGTACATCTATATCATACCAGCCATCACTTAGAAAATGGTAAGCTCTTTCCAAGTTTTGAACTCCCTGTCACATGTCAAAATAAAATCTTCAAACATTTGACTATGAGCTCCCCCAGTGCTCTGTAAGTTTATGTGCTGAGCAGTGAGCTGGTTCCACTCCTAATTCTACACTGTTATAAAATTTCATACAGAATGGGAGTGAAAGCATTGCAATTGGCCTCAGTGCCTTAGGGTAAGGAGGATTAGCAGCACTGGAGAATACAGGCAGAGTGGAGTAGTGCATTGGCATACTGCTATTTGAGCTATAGGGTTCAGAATTCAAACAAGATTGATGCAATGAAAGTATTCCTCACTGCAGGCTATAAAAGGCCCCGTGTAACATGCATTTGGACCATCAGAGTTACTTTGGGAGTGGCTGATATGGAATCTGGAAAATGAAAACCAGTACCACAAGCTAGAACAGATAAGAATAGCAGAACTCTCAATTGCAAACATTGATCATCAAAAACCGGAAGGAATTCCATTGTCCAAACCAGTGATTCTTCAAAATAGAAGATTTATGTCATAAAGACTGAAATTATCAGAGATGTGCTTTTTCATCTGAGTTATGTAGAACTATCTTTCAATTGCTGCATTTTCACCATTGGAATTACAAGAGCTGATCACATCATTTTTAAATTAATACAACAATGTTCTCACTTAAACTAGGATTAATTATTCTTAGGCTTCTCTAATTCTGCTTTTATGATATTCAGTGCATAACATTTTCAATATGGTGTGTATTTGGAAAGCTGCGAAGGACATTTTATATTCAATGAATTCAGAATGCATTACAACTCTATTTGAATGAAAAGAAGCGCACATGCAAGTTTTTCAAATTAACACCACTTAAAATGGGGGAAAGAAAAATCAATTACAAATTAATATATGGGAAACATTTAATCACTAGTATTTAATCCACACAAATCAGAATTTATGATTAACTTATGTCACACATTATTCAATGTAGTTCATGTCTGGTCAAATTAACCCTTTAAGATGAATATAAGAAATACCAAACTGGTGCCTTTTGGGCTGACTGAGCAATTCAATATGATCATGACTTACCTACAACCTCAATTCTATTTTTCTGCACCAGCCACATATGCTTTATATTCCCTTCAAATCCATAACAAAATCGATCAGGTCTCTGTCTTGAAGAGAGCATCCACCATTCTCTGGGATGAAGAACTTCAAGAGTCCTCAATTGTTTGAGTAAAGAAACTTTTTCACATGTCATTCTGAAATGATTCCATCTTGTATGACAGTGAACACCCCTCCTTATTCATTATTGCATTACACTGGGGACTTTGTGACATCTGGAAAACACCACTAGTTCTAAACATCATATTCTAATCTCAATGCTGTGTTACCGTTAATTGGTTGAGCAAGGCAGCATTCCAGGTGTTCCAACTGGGTGCAAGAGCAGTGGGTAAATAGCTGGGGTACCTGATTAAACACTGAATTATAGATCATGCATAAGTCAACATAATGGTTGTTCATTTTATGATGGGGAAACTGGCAGGATAGGGTGGAATGTCATTTTGACAGCTTGTCCATAATTACTCTGTCTTCAAGGGTAATATGTTAAAACACAGTACCTGATACCTAACTCACATTCCCATCTCCAATCCTATCAGTTTCCCAACTGACAGGTTAAGTTAAAATTGCCTCCCAGTGTAGCAAGATAGACTAGGTTCAAATGTGATGCCCTCCACTTGAGTAGGCCGCTGCCACACGATTATTAGTTTTACAGCTGAAGAATGGGCATTTGGGTGAGAGGATCACTAGAATCTAACAAACCTTCATTCAATGGGAAAAGATGGGAGGAAATTGAGGAATTAAAAATCCTGAAGAGATTGGGAATGATATTCCCGACTGCCAGCACTATTGGCGAAATATAAAAGAATCAATCTCTTGTTCAGAGTGACCACTTAAAATCTACTCAAAGGACTAAAACCACCTGGTCAATAACAGAAATTGAAGTGAACCAAGCAGTCAATGTGAAGTTAGTTTTCTGGGAGAGAGAAATCTGTACTTGCTATGAAATCCAAAATTTGAAACCAGCCCAAAGAAATTGCACAAGTTTTATTTCCACTGGCATAGTACCAAACACCTTTGTGCGATTAGCCGTAGATGCTTTTACTACTGTGTTGAAAGATCAGGCACATATTGAAACAAAGTCACCAGAGTTCTTTTACGTGTACCAAAAATGCTGAATATTTTTTGCATGATTGACGTTAAGTGCCATGTGCACACACACCGATTCCAATGAAGCAGTTGATCTGTTAGAGGAAATGATCTTTGCAATCTTTTTGGTGCAGATTTTCAATTTATTCTCGAGTCATGTGCAGCTGTCAACTGTCAAGAGCTAATTCACACGTGTAATTATTGTTTTTATTTTTCCCTTGTGTGAATTATCACTCTCCTGGGTAGTGAAATTATTGCTCATTTCCAGAAGGAAAGAAACAGCAATAACAGCACTGCCCCCTCCGCCTCTGCCTGTCTGACCTGCCCTCCATCCTGAACACCACCCCCCACCCCGCAAAACTCACACACACACACACACACCTGTGAAGGAGTTATGCGTGTGTTTATTTTCATATTTTCTGGGAAACTGGAGACAAGGCAATAAATGAAATGCTACCCGTCAGTGACCGAAAGTCGAATGTGAATAGTTTCCTTTTGTTCATTTGCATGGCATCTTAGCTGCATGTTGTATTCACATTGCCAGTGGCAGGAATCTCTGGAGCAGACCACAAGGCAAACTTGGTGAACTGCATGATTTGTTCTGTGTTCAATGGTTGCCGACAACCTTTTGAATCGTTACTACACACCAAGCCATTGCGTTCCGTTAGTCGATACACTCGCATCAGCATTTTCAATAATTCTCAAGAAGAAATAATGACTTAATGCATTCCGTTTCTTAGAAATTGAATTTTCCACTTTTGTTTTCAATCCCCCCGTCACTGAGTGAGGTGAAAGTTAAATATCTCACTATGCTGGACACGGCAGCTGTGTATAGAATTGTACTGTCTGCCCTAATCCCCCTTTGAGCGGGGAGCAACCTCTCCTGCCTTCGGTACTGAATTATTTAAAAGTGTTGTTTCCTTCATGCTTGAAAACACGATGCATTTCTGTGATGAGAGGGAAAACAAATGGTTCTAAGTACATGCATGTGGGTAATTCTGAGGTCGGCCCGTTCCTATGCTGAAAATGACATGGAAAGTGCTGACACAGGTTAAATGGTCCTGGGAGCAAGCGAGCCAGCTGGCCAAAAGCGGTCTCCTCTCCAGCTGACCATGTGTGCAGCCTTTCGTTTTAAAGCCTCCAGCACAGTGTCTGCACTCTGATTGGGCCGCTTGGAAAGACCGAGACTCGCAGCCCCATCATTTGAACAACACTGCAGGGGGTGGGGGGAAAGACTATAGTACTCAATTTAACCAGTGCTTTTAATATTATTTATTATTTTAATCTGTTCCATTTGTCTGCAGTTTATTTTACTGCATCCAATATCCCACCCCCTCCTCCCCGAATCAACCCATCCACCCACCCACCCCCAAAACCCTCAATCCCCCACCCTTCCAATTCTTTTCTCTCTCTCACTTTTTTTTATGCTCTTCTTGCTAGTTTGGAAACACAGCTACACAAACCCGGAATGGCTTAAACTGCTGTAAACTGTCATATGATTTCAGTTTCAACTGAATGATTTAGTTCTACCAATAAGGGACAGCAAAAAAAAACGAGAGCCATACGATCGACTGTGACCACACAAGCTCAGCTGTGAGAGACAGAAAAAAGGAAACGGTTGCTGCAGATCACAGCTAGTGTAATACTGCTGAGAGAAGAGAAACAAAGAGAGGGAGTGAGACAAGAAGAAAAAAAAAGGAAGAGAAACACCCTACCTTCAGAGGCAGGGAACACACCAACCAGTGAAAGAGATTCTGGTGTTCGCTGCAGTATCACTGCATTTCCCTCCTATTGAAGACAGTTTGACTATCCTGGGTTTCGAAATGATGATGTATTTCTGGGTAGGTACACCTTGGAACTGTTTTTTCCACATTAAGCAGCTCTCAGCTTTGTTCAAAAGACACTGTTAGCTCTGGCAAATGCTGAATGACAGTCTGTTAGTTTGCAGGAGAAAAAAGGGTTAATGCTAATAGTTGCCTCCTTTCAACCCATACATTTGCATTATAATAGATACCTAGGTTTGAAAACTAAACCTGCTGGATGTCACAATTTGATCTATGCTTTTTACCGTTATATTGTGTGTGCTGAGGGAAACTTTGTGAGTGTGCAAGAGTGCGCGATGCAGCAAAATTCCAGTGCAGTTGGAAGTTGCCAGTGAGCTAGTGCATGGTTAGATTTTGACGATTCATCTGAATGCGATTGATCAGTGATCTTTTGCTTTGGAAAAGAAACAGACTGTTGAATGGGAGCGGCATTAAAAAAAAGTTCCATTTTTTAATTGTTGAAATCTGAAAAAAATGAATCCCGGAGGCAGAGAAATCTATGCACAGGGCCTTCCATAGAAACATTAATTTGTTCTACAATTTTGGACTCAGTTAAAGTGTTGTGTAGCTGTCTGTAGGCTGTTAGTGTAATGTAGTTGGCTGGTCTGTGAGTGTAATCAAATGATTTAGCTCTTATTTTCTTTCTGCAGACATTTAAGCAGAGATTCATGGAGATAGTGGCTTCTTTGTTCACTGACACCATTTCTTGTGTTATTAAAGGGCAGGAGGGCAAGTCTGGCCCACTGAAATGTGTTAATTTGACCCACTTTTTCCATTTCCTTCCAAGGTTAAACCTGTCCCGAAATGTACTCATCTTGTTTTTCCGTATCTTTCATTCAATGCTTTCCAACTAGCAGCATGAAAGGCTTTTGTAAAACTGAGATAGGGTAGAAATTAAAATGACTGGTGTTGGTAAAAGTGGTATTCTAGTAGATCTTTGACCCCATGCTGCGCTGCTTTTATCATGTTCTTAACAAGAATGAATTTAACCTTCTGAAAATGCTTTCTAAAATTTATTACAGTTGTTTTGTGATCATGTCTAGTATATTTTTGTGCACAAATTTGGAAGAACTCTTTATTACGATTATCCATATGAGTAAAACATTCTGTTTTTCATGTGATATCAATAATTCACTCAGTAAAGTAATAAACTGTAAGGAAATTTTAATGTTAAAAAGAAAGTTTTAAGAATTTATGAGGTTGTTGCTGTTAATCACTCGGAAAAAATGTGTTTAGGAAATAATTAGATTGTCATTTCAAAACTGCTATTTTTAATGACAGATTTCTAAGTTATACCTGAATTAGATTTATGATGGTCACAGTGTATGTGTTTCTAAGAACTTTGTGTTACCAGTACATGTGCAGTCTACATACAGCTCTGCCAAAATACTTCAAAACTGGAAACTAGTATGGGAGTTAGTGCCTCAATAAAGTCAACAATGATCTTAAAATCAATCTGTGCTGTAGTCCTGACATGACAATGCTAGTCTGTACTGATGTATGCACCATGTCTGTCAGGACTTACCTCTCTTGAAGCATTTCACTTCATTGTTAATACTTCAACAGGTTTTAAGGTTAGTTTGAATAGGGAACTCTTTTTAAAAAACTTATGCAATGTATGATAAAAGCGTCAGTTCAAATGTCATAAGTTTTTGTTTGCCTTCTAGAGAATCTAGCTTGCAATGAGTGGTTGGATGGAAATATAAAGGTTGATAGCAGTGATGTGTCTGCCCCACAGTGTATCTGAAAATACTTTATTTCTTTCCATTGCAGTAATTATGTATGATCACTGTGTGTGTGTGTGTGTGTAAAAATTCTTTTTGTTCCCTTCACAGCCATAGCTTTCAAATTTACCTGTGGGAATACCGCACTGTTCTCTTTTCCTCTATGTATAGGTGCATAGTGAATACAGTGCCTGCAGTTATTGCATGGATAGAAGTGGAGATGTTGGTACTTTATCCATATATTGTTTATCCCTTTTGCTACCAGTCAGACTCTGTGTTTCTTGCTGTGCCTCAATTCCCCTCATTGTAATTCATTTAAAAACACAGTTTTCGGGGCAAATTTACAAAGTGAAAGTGGAGATTAAATTGCAAAGGATGGCAACATAATGAGAACAAAAAATAAAATCTCACTCATTTTCATTTGAAAAAGAAAAATGAGGGAAATCTACTCACTACTTGAAAGTGCCAAACTGGCTGTGAAGTGTGTGCACTTATTTGAAAAAACTTTGCGTATTTCAATTCTGCTCTTCGGCATTTCAGGATAAAACTAGCCTTTTTTCACAATTGTGGAAATTTGGCTGTGATCTTGCATTTGTACTTCTGTGTATCTATGGATACTGAAAATTGTGCCCTTTGGGATTTATGCTTTAATAACAAAACAGCAACTTTAAAGGCATTCAAAAACTCATTTGTTCTGAAATCTGTAACATATTTTTATTTCTATTTGCAACGTTGCTACTCAGTAAATGTGTTTTTTTCACCTTCAATAACCAACCTGATTTAGTTGGTCTTCCAGCCATGAATTGAATAATTTAGGAATAGAAACATTAATTATTTTTGTGTTCGGAGCAGCAGCAGGGCCCGGTCCAATACATAGAAATCAAAGTCTATACAGCATTATTGTGCTGAGCAATATAATGATGATTGCAACACTTCATCAATATTAACATTAGTGTCATAATGTCCAACCTGATAAAATTAATTGAAAACTTTTACAAACCCTCAGCTTAAATTCACTGGTCACTACAATATACACGTATTAGAATAGTTAGTGTACTGCGGTAATTTCACACATGCAACCATACACTGACTGAACGTTTCTGAATGATATTTTAAGAGATATTCTTTAAAAAATTAATTCTGCTAAACAATTATTATTAGTAATCAGATATTCCTAGATGTGTTAAGGAAGCAGCTTTTCTGTAAGATGTCAACAAGAGTGACTGTTCTATCAAGGCACTGTAGCACAACAGTACAGCTGATTACCAAATACTTGGGCTTTCTGTGTTTCTCAGGCAGCAATATGAAGCTACTTCCTTCACAAAATACGGAGCTTTTTCTTTATTAATATATGTTGATGGCTTTCTGTTCCTTTATTCTCCTGAATCAGAGGTATACACTGACATTTTATGATATAGGAAATATGGTCAGTTGAGTCATGAAAACCAAAGTCAGAAAAATACCATGAGACAGTTCTATGTTTGTTCTGTCCTTTTCTGTTGGTGCAGATCTGTGTTTCATTTGGAACAAGACTGTGAATGTCATCTTTTTTTGCCATGTAGAAAATCTATAAAACTCAGACAACACGCGATGAATTCAAACATAATCCTTTATCAAATGGGCATACATAATTTAAAGAAATCATGATTTTTCGGTATTATTGAGTGCATACCTTATGAGCAATTCATCTCCAGGTTACAAAATTGGCCTGCTTAAGGGTCAAAAACAGAAATTGAATTATGGTTCATGGAGAAGGTATACCAGATGTGTAAAAGTCCATATTTGTTCTAAAACTAACTCATGAAGTGTGAATTAAATTTTTAGTTTAACATTGGACATGTGTGTTAAAGGTAAAGTTGCCATACTTGTACCGCACCATAGGACCACTCTTTCATTAAAGAGAAATGACTGGTGGTCGTTCAACTTGAGGGTCACCACACTTCAGGCAAGGGGAGATATTGAAAAGGCAGGACATTCATTGTAACCTCAGCCCATGCAAGAATTGAACCCATGCGGTTGGCATCACTGCACCGCAAACTCGGTGTCCACCTCACGGAGTTAATCAACCCTCAGCCATATATGTGCATGCACCAAGAAAGGACTGTTAGCATCAGGAACTAGAATATCTCCATTCCCACCAAAGTTAGACTTCATAATGTTCCTTACTCTAATTCACTATCATAAAGGTCAAAAATGCCACAGCTCCATTTCTGTGCTTTTCCAAACTCCTCGTTGACCTGAAATGCTGGACTGTAGGTATTATATCCCATTTCCAGATCCCTCTTTCATTACACTGCTTAATGTATCCACTCAGGTTCCAATTCTGCTCCTTGACAAAATGCTTCATCAGTATCATGTTGCTATGTTAAAGAATGTCCTGGGATATGAATAAAGTGAATGAGGGAGAGAAAATTAGGGTGAGTGAAAGTGAAGGGGAGAGAGAGAGAGAGCATAGACACAGAATACAGATAAAAATGGAAACTTAAATTCTTGCTATTAAATTCATCAGCAAAAGTAGTCTAAAAACAGGAACCTCTTGGCTTTGTTTGACTTATTGGCTGCAGAGTGCAAATTGTAAGAAACTTCCAGTTCTGTTGTTAAGGCTCAAGATATAATATGAGCAGCGATTTTAGTGCATCATGCCATAATGTTTACAGTTTCCTGAAGTAATCAAACTACATGTCATAATTCATTTAGCATCGATTATCTGCTAGATTCTGACATTAGAGTGTGAAATTGTCATTCTGCTGCGAGCTGCAATTTCACAAAGTCTCTGAATGGTAACCTAATAGTACAAATGAACATTATCACAGCAGAGCTCTGAGCAAGAATGTAATCCCTGTTAACAGCGATAACAGAGTGACCTGTGGAAAGCCTCCAGATAGGATCTGTGTTTCTGAAAGCAGAATTTGAGCTTAGGGCACAGAGGGACAAGAGAAGGACTGAGTTGGAGAGATGATAACATGAGATAGTACTAAATAGTGAAAAAGTAGTAACGAGCTGCAAATAGCAGGAACATGAGAATCACAAAGAAAATGGCATTTCGTCATACATATATTTCTGCAAATCTGCATGACAAAAGAAGAGATATCAAATAACACGTTGCACAATAAACTGGATGTAATAATCCATTCAGTTTTTATTTTACATTTTTTCCAGTACAATTAACCTTCACTGTGTTAAGGACCCTTGTGCTGGGAAATGTTTTGCTTTTTCAGTTTGCATCATCCACAACCAGGGATTTCCACCTGAAATTGAATTAAGAGCTGTGTGAGAACACTGCCTAAATATCAACCACAAAGACCACCCAGTCCTACACCTGTTACCTGCACCATCTCTTTATATGATGCCAGCAAAATTCCTACATTTTGGCTTGTGTGGCAACTAGTTTTAAAGCAGTTTACAAGATCATCTTGCATGTCAGCTGGAGAATAGATTAAGACAACCAACACAGATGTTTGGCAAAGTGTTTTGCCATCATTTTTTCCTGGTTAGTGAGCTGAATTTGTTATTCCTTTGAAGTGTTCTTCAGAATTCTGTATAAAAGATTATTGTATCTGTTGTTGAATTGAACATTTTTGAATACTGACCGTAGCTTAGATAATCAAAGTGATGCTTCTCTATGAACTCATTAGGGACAAGTAAATAATTATTTAATTGAATAATTAAACATACTCTCGACTTAATGTTTTATGTAGTCGACATCTATGACAACTGTTAACATGCATGGTGAAGGAAGGTCTTTCACCATTATTTATTATGCAGAGCCTTGTGGGTTTTAAAAAAAGTTGTAGCATTAACAAAAATGAAAAGGCTAAAGTTTGTAAAGGAAAAAAAGAACAGCTTTAGCAAATGATTGTAGTTTGGAAATCACTGCGAGTTTATTACCTGCAATCTTCCAGATTGTTGTCCCATTAGTGGTTTCACTATAAACTCAGGTTTCTCAATTTTAAACTGCATTGGGTACAAAGCCAGATTAAGACTTGTGTCACAGCATAGTGACTTCAATCAGTGTACAGTGCTCAAAGCGTATATTAGAACTTAAGATGCATTCAAAAATAAAATGAGTGAGCTGTTGGTAAGATTGGTAAGCTGCATTCCACCTTATAATACAGTTCTCCGGAGACAGGCATCTGTAAGCTTGAATGATTAGAATATGATGATCTTTTAATTTCAAAAATATACTTTATTCATAAAAATCACCTATTAGGACATACAAAGGTTCTAAATCATAGCTGTACAGTCTTTGCAGAGAGGCAGAAAAACAAACAAAACATTGGAACTTTGACATTTCTCAGAGCTTTACTACAGTTGCAAAAAAAAGGCATTTCCTACTTATGCAGGACACTGTCAATGTCCATTTTGAGGCACCAGGAGGGTCTGACAACTGAACAGACCCTTGTTTTACTTTGTTAGGAAGACCCTAGACAGTGGTCTTTCCCCACTGCACATTGGTGATAGCTGCCCCAAGCTCTAGTGAGTCCCTCAGCATGTATCCTGGACCTTGGAATATACCAGCCTGTAACACTCGGTCGAAGTCAACTCTTTACACTGGAATGAGTAGAATATTATACTGAATGTCACATAATAGGTGAAATGTTAGGACCTCAGAACCTGTAGCCATTTAACCAGAACTCTGAAATAATAAAATACCTTTGGAATGATGCTGAGCTGTACTCACACTGTCATCTTTAACTTTCTGTAAATGATGAGGAAGGCCCACTTGAACCCTCTGACTGGGACTATGATGCTTGCAATTCTTGGACTGTTCAGTCACAGACGTGTATAAAAGTACCTGATTGTTGTGTTTTCCAGACTGCAATCTGTGTCTGTCCCTTGTTGGTAAGGTGAGGAAGTCCCAGCTTATTGCAAGAGCTTCCTCTTAGTCTCTGCTGCGCTGTTTAAGTAATGTGCTGGTGTGGAAGAGGATGACATTTTCAGCGTGTTGAGAAAAACAAATGATGACAGGTTTGATTAAAAGTAGCTGTTTCTGTTCTGACTCCATTACTGTTCAGCATGTTAGGGACTGTCACAATGAGATATTTACTCATTGTGGTTAGTAAGGACTTGGCAAAGGTGGAGCATGGCAGAACAAAGGAGAAAAGACAAACTGGGGAGATTTTACTGGAAGTTTGAATGTGTTAATTAGTGTGTTCTGGTATCAGGACAAGGCTTTGCTCATCCATAGTTTTCTGGGCTGTCACCATATGTTTATTTCTGAATTATTGGGTGGTTTATTTGCAGCTGTTAATTCAAATAATATTTGGTTTGTTCCTTTTAAACTGAAAGTTTTGTAATTTCTTGACTGCTGCAAAGTTAATATGTGTAAACATGATTTGAAATTGTTAAAAATAATAGCAAATATGCTACAATTTTGGACAATACAGAGTCTGTGATTTAGGTTACTTTTGTTCCCTTGGGCTTTATAGGTTAACAAGAATCTTGGATTGCAACAAATTTCCCAATCCCTATCCAGGAGAGGATTAGATTTCCTAGTTGATTTCATTGCCTCCAGACAAGTAGGAAAAAATCAACCAGGAGCTTCCATCTCTGCAATCTATACTTAAAACTGCAGATAAATGTGAATACAGGACATGATCAGTCTAAGATCTGAAGCCATCACTGATCACACTGTCTCTGACATCTTCCGTCATAGACTTTTACATAAAAAAGGCCAAAAATCTGCTGAATAAACTCATGTCACAGCATGAATTCTTGACCTCAGGAGAAAACTGAGGCAGAGGTGGGAAGAAGAAGACCAAGGGTGGATGCTAGCAGCTGTGTGTATATTTACGTAGCCTTTGGAGCTATTCAGAACCTTTTGAGATTTGTAGTTTCATTACCTCCTTTGCCATTTTCAGCACTTTTCCAAGTGATCTATGCTTTTTCCTAGGGTTGCGGAGTCCAAAACTAGAGGGATTAGGTTTAAGGGGACAGAGGAAAGATTTAAAAAGGACCTGAGCAATAACTGCTTCACACAGAGGGTGGTGCGTGTATGGAACGAGCTGCCAGAGGAAATTGTAGAGGCTGGTACAATTACAACATTTAAAAGGCATCTGGATAGACATATGAATAGGAAAGGTTTAGAGGGATATGGGCCAAATGCTGGCAACTGAGATTAAGTCAGATTGGGTTGGATGGAAGGGTCTAGTTCTGTGCTGTATAACTCAATTACTCTATATTCTGGTGCAACCCACAAATTCCTCATGAGCGTTTTTCTGTAACTGTACACAAATGACCAAATAATGAAAGTTTGAGAATCCTCCATTCACGCTTACGCTGGGTCTGAAGCATTTTAATTAAAAAGTGGTACCCAATTAGTACAATAGAGCAGGTCACATAAAACAAGCCTACAGCAGCACAGTAAAGGTTGAAGGTCAACAACCAGAGCAGCATGGAGGAAAAACTTTCCATGTTCACACTCCTGAGAGGACACTTTTATCTGAGGTCTTTCCCAACTTTATACTTAAAATCAGATTATTTTTCAAACTTTTGCTTCTTCATGTGAATATTGGAGGAAACCAGCCTCTCCTCAGTCCTGTACATTGACACATCTGAGCGCTACAGGTTTTGCTCTTGGGGAATTGGGCATAAACATTGATGACAGGCTTAGAGTAGAAGAGCAAATGTTTCAAAGGTTTGAAATGCTTTTGATAGATGAGATTCAGGCTGGTTAAATGTTACTCACTATGCGACAGAAATATGTTTTGACTTAGTATCAACATTGAGTCAAAGGTTTAAATATTAGGGCAAATTCTGTGGATGTGTTGCTGAACTCTCTACTTGGACAAGCTCAGCAAGTATTTTCACTGCTGGTGCTCCAGAATTTGCTGTGTTTATATTCTGCTGTTGGTTTGAGAATTGGGATATTTGCTGCTAGCTGTTGGGTGTGCCTGATGACAATGAGGAAACTACCTCTTGAGCAGATAATCTGCACTGCCAGGTAGCATCTTACTTATGTTTTACCATTAACAGCAGGGTCAGTGTCCCTCTAAGTTCCGTTCAGCAATATAAACATAGTACAAAAATACTGCTGATTTTAGCGAGTTACAAACAAAATTGCAAAGAGACTGCTGTGAAGTCTGTGGAATGAAACTTCGCTAAATGTTCAAATTGGAAAGTGAAAATGTTACATTTCTGACTTTATTTGGAAGCAGGGTTGGTGTTCTTTTTGATCTGGTTCAATTCAACATTTGCTTCATTACAGCCAGGTGAAAAGGGGTGAACCGACTCCCTTCTTTTTCACCTTCTCAGCTGGTTCGCAATAAAGGCTGGAATTTCCTTCAGCAGGAGGCTGTACTGTTCTCCAATTAAAATGAAATTCATAGTTTTTACTGACCTTTAATCAGCAATATGGAACCAATAACAAGTTTTCCTTGAGTGAAAATGCAATTTTATTACCTGCCAGTACTTAGTAAAATAATAGAAATGCACAATCAAGCAAATGGCCTTTTGCACCCTGCCCCACATATGCGCACGCATACACACACACCCTGCCCACCCACCACACACACACACACACCACACCACACCACACACACCACACACACACACACACACAAAGGAAGAGATAGGGTCCAGTACAAAGAAGACACAGCTTATAATTCTTTGTGTGTCCTTCAGGTTTTAACCTGAGACCACAGTGGAGTAGTTGTTATTCTTAAATGCCATCAGTAGTGACAAATATTGCAATTACCTTTTCTGTTTCCAGTTCTCTGATGCTTATACGGTGCTATTAAACTGGATACTATGCATCTAGATTGAGGGAGATCCTACTCAACCTGTGTTCACTTCTGCATTTGTAATGCCATTTCTGATCTATCAAAAAAGAATTCCTTGAAATAGCAGCTTGTTAGCATTTTCCATATCTTCTAGGGTTATGCTTCAGGGTTTGACAATTGCAGGCAAGGTATCATCTTCAACAGTGAACATTCTTGTAATGGTGTAAATTCAATAGGTGATGAGGACCTTTTCACACTTCCCACAGGGCCTAATGGATTATTCTTCCTCTGCAAAGATGTCAATTTCAGCTAACACAGCCTGATCTCATCATATCGGTTTCATGCAACCTTGCCAACCTGGGTTGATCAGATGATCCTGTGGCCATGTTAAGTCAGTGTTCTGGGCCCTCTTAAAATCATTTCAAGTGATGAGAGTCCCAGGTATTAAATCGGCTGATGGGACTTAGAAATCCATAGTGCATATTTTTATATCATCGTGACAATTTTTCTAAGTATCTCATTAAAGTGTCTGAGTATATTTATGACCGCAGAATAAGAGGACTGAACCTAACTAAACCTGATGCATTCCTTTCTCATGGTGACCAGAAGATTGAATATATTTTTCAATTGTCTGGCAGTTTCCTATTAGTGATCAGGAGAAAAAAACAGCTAATGATGTAAGATAAAGCTAAGTTTAGAGAGTGTCACCATACTATGAAATTTGAATGAATCTTTAAACATTTTTTAATATACCACCGCAAAATGCCATTGAGTACAAAAGCTGTACAGTCTTCGTCTGTTGAGGACCAGACTTAAATCACAGAATGCACAATCTCTGATGAACACAAAGTTATTATACTTTTATGTCCTGAAGTCCATGAACAGAGATTACTACATTCAATCTCTTTGAGTCCATGTATATTTGATCTCCTGAAGTCCTATGTTGCAGGTTTATTACATTCAATCTCTTGCAATCAGTGTGCACAGGCTATTACACTTGATTTTCTGCAGTCACTCAGGTGGGCTGGGTGGTGTTTGTGTGCAAGATTTAATGTGTTTGGCCATTTGGATTTTACCCAAGAGATTTTTCTGTATTTAGCCTCCCACAGTCCAGATGCTGTTCAGGCTCTATTTTTAGAGACTCTATACCACTCCTGTTCTATAAACCCAGTGTAACTGCACACTTGGGCCTTGGTAAATCCTGTACTAATGTTAACTTTCGGGTATTCAGAAGGAAAGCGGCATTTACAACCCAGCAAAAACACACACACACTAAGTACATCTGCTGTCAATATTTGGACAGCAATATTGCTGACTCCTTTATTTGACAGATAACATTAATGAATTTTTGGAAAAAACGTAAGATGAAGTTATAGGAGGGGTTTCTGTGTTGAAACTCAATAGTTCTTTTTTTAAACTCTCTGAATAGAATGGCATGTCTCTGAGTTGTAAACAGTCCATTGTACTTTGTAGAGGCAGCAATATGAAAATCAAGCCTATCAACTCTTCTGAATTTGACGGGAAGTATGGCAATTTGGCAAAAGGCAAAATGCCTTTTGATGTTGTTCAGTTCCTGTAGATATACTGTGTACCTGGTAATTCCCATTGTTGCTTTATTAGGTTAGAGGGTGGAATAGTTCAAATCCTCAAGAGAAATGACCACTCTTGAGTCTGCGTGAGTCATAGGGAAAGATTTTATTTTCGTATATGGAAGGGAGAAAATGCATCTCGGTTACTCAAATTACTTCTCAATAACACATCATTGCAGTATACATGTATAATTATCAACAGGCATGCAGGCCACTGTTATCTCGGCCCTTAGCCATGGTCTGTTAGGTTCTGTGTTGATTAAACTGTCCTGTTTTTCATTTGGTTCTCCTTCTATCCATTACGTTGCAATGGATGTTTACACAGACTTTTATTGTTTCAACAGCTAAACTATCATTCTCAAAATGACCCTTGGTCAAGTAATCCATCATCTCAGAAGGAAACTCACCATAACTATTGCATTTATTTGAACACTACTGTGCCCTTGCTTAACTAAAATTAACCTCATCCTCTCTCTTTCAGTCCCTCCTTTTTAATTGTTAGACAGTTACAACATGACTCAGTTGGGATGTTCCCGACAGTATCTACTCACTAATAGCTGCAGGGAACAACTGGATCTTCAAATTCACCATTTCATTTGGTTTCACCCAAGCCTTAATGACCTGCACTGGGCCTAGAACTGCTATTTGCATGAGATAGCAAAATCTTCATAAATGTTTCCAATTTTCATATTCCCTAGGGTAGAGGGTCTTGGTTGAGGTGAAAATAGGGGTGTATTACTCAGTGTTACTATCAGCCTGTGGCAGCAGCAAACACAATGCTCCAGTAATCTAACCGCACCCTTGGCTAGGTTTATCTACACCCCACCCTTCGTGATTGACTGATTAGATTTGTTCGATGTTCGTCTTGGTGATGGCTAGTGTCCTTCCCGTTGCCAACTGGGCAATATTTCCAGGCATTGTCAATATTTAATGAAGTATTACACCATGCCATGAATATGTAGCCAGTGAGGGCCATGCCTGCAAGATGCAAGTCTCCCACAGTTGGTGGGGGAGGTGGGGGGTGGTTAGTGCTCGGTAAGCAGAAAGTGGGATTATTGTCACACTCCAGTTCTCATGAGAAGAACATTGTCCTACCTGTCAAAGAGCATCACAGCATCAGGGAAATTTGGACTGCGTTAAAGGCCTATTCAAGGGAACAAATCATTCCATTATGGCGCAGTTGTCACTGGTGGGTTTCATTGTGGAACAGGAGCAGATGATGTAATACTGCAACTCAGTAGAGCATTCTCACTTTGTCATCAACAGGGTGCCATTCACACCCTGGAGCTGTGTATCCTGGAATCCTACCAGGTACACCACCCAAGCATCTCTACATGCAGCCTGATGTATGTGCTGGGGTTCAGGACCAAGTCTTCTGTGCTCAATAGCCAGTGTAATTTTATCTGTAAGATCTTGATGCAACATGTAGCATTCAGACTACTGGAGAATCAGTTGTATTAATAATGATCTAGAATGGTAGTTGTAATCCTTCTACGAATCCACTATCCCCCCACCCCCGCCAACCCTCCAGTTGGTCAGTCTGTAAGTGCATCCCCAATTGCCCAGTGAATTGGGTGATGAACCAGAGAATATTACCTCTCAGGTTCTACTTCTTAATTTGTTGTCTAACTCTTCATACTGATTATTCAAATCTGCTTACCTATGGCATTGGTAACTACATGGACCACAACAACTGGATCCTCCTTTTTCCCAATCAAAGTTCTTCTCAAGCCCTGAGCAGATGTTCTCAACCCTGGCACTGGGCAGACAGCACTGATGTCTAGACTCGTACAGTTTGCTACGGAGAGCAGTACCAGTTCCCCGACTGTACTGTTCCTTATTACAATTATTACAATTTTTGCTCCCCTGACTTGAATGGTTTCCTCTGTCACAGTGCCATGGTCATTTTAGCTCATCCAAACAAGCTGAAAGAACCTCAAACCTATTTAATGAGTGCAAAGGTTGAGGCTCCTATATTGCTGCTTTCTGAGTCCCCTCAATTGCAGTCACATTTCCCTTTCCTTGACCAGTGCCAAATCAGGAGACCCTATCCTAAGAGATGTGATTGTTTCCTGGAATAAAGTGCCCTTTCCCTGATATGCCACGGTATCCACAGCTCAACATCCAGCTCACTGACTCTGAGCCAAAGTTCCCACAGGCATCAACATGGATTTAGACAGAGATGCATCTTTATTCAAAGCCATACGATGAATTGTCAGTCTGTATGCTCCACCTGGTTTCAGGACACACCACATGGGTAACATGGTTGTGGAGGTAATCTTTGCAGCATCCTTCTCTCAATTAGTTCTTGAGCTGGGACCTCAATTTGCTGCTTCTGCTCCTGGCTTAACTAGATACTGCCAGTGAGGTTGGTGTTCCTCACCAGGCATCATTACTGCATTTATTCCTGCATTTCCACAACTTTGTTTATACCTGGCCCACATCCCTGGGACCTGGGGACTTAAAATGCTACATACGTCATCTGTTGTCCAGTTTTGTGTGGTGGATTTTACTGCCACTATTGGGATTGGGTTAGCTACATTAACATGCTGCCCCATCAAATATTATTCCTGTCCCCTTGTAATGACATGTTTCCTCCAGGGATCCTTTCGAGCTCCTATCTCACTTGACCCATCTATTCCTAAATTTGTACCTTCAATGTTTGGGCATACCCAAAAATGTGAGCATCATATTCTTGATCTCCATTAATTGTCCAATGATTAATTTATAATTGACACTGAGGCACCTGTATCTACTAAAACCAACATTTCCCTAATGCAGCTATTAATATTCATGGATCCTCTCCTTTACCAGCTCCAGGGGCAGATGCTATTTATTGATCTTTTCTGGACACTACCTTGATCACCTCCAGGACCTGGTCATCAAATCAGCTTGTCCTGTTCTCCTGTCCTGGGACCTGATGGAAGCCACACATCACTTCTCCATCCCCACCACCAACAATCCTCTGCTTTCCCCAATTCCTGCACTTAGTCTCTGCTAGTTTATTTCATCTGCAATCTCGCACACCAGCTGGACCCAAGATACAGCTGCTATTTCATCCCTGCTTCAGTGGTCTCAGGGGCACACTTACCTTGTTTGAAGTCTATTCCACTTGCCCACGTTAGGACGGTTCACTAAACATTACCCACCAAAACACCCAGATCTAGGGTTTCCTTTTGCTGTGGCGGTTCTGACTGAGCCGTTCTAACAATTTAAGATATTATTCCAGGTGGAATTCTGTGTTCTGGAGAATTCCTCATGTCCCCGCAACTTCATTTTGGCAGATTTGCTGGAGTTTCCTTTGAGCTTTGGGTGACCCCTATTAGTGCTCCTCTACTGACCTCTCAATGCCCACATCTCCATGACTTTGTTCATCAACTGATCATATTGCTGTTAGACTGTGCTATTCCCTGCTGTTATGAATGATCAGGCTTAGATATTAGCTGAATGTGCAGTTTATTGCATTTGGGGGCATTTTGCTCCACTAGGATGTGTATGTTCTTCATGTATATGCTGTGACTTTTTTTTCTCTCTTAATCCGTCCAAAGCCCATGGCTACCATTGGATTGAAGAGTGACCAAGTCCTTGAAAATCATTTCATCCAGGCTAAATGGCCATGGTCAAGGTCAGATTTTGTCTGGGACATGTAGGACCAGGCTATTGTTTTTTCCAGGCTTTGTATTCAAAGGAACCTGCAAACTGGATCCTGGACTGTAACCATCCCACTTCCATACTGAAAGGCTCCATTCGCTACATTCCCCAAGTCTACATTCAAATCTGAATTGACCTAAGGGAGTAGTTGCCCTGCAGAGGTCCCAGCTGTCTTTGGACAAGGCTGATCCACCTTAATCAAATGTATTTCTTGCTTCTTTAGTAGCTTGCCAATCTTTTGAGTTAACCTACCTACCTCAGGTTTCCCTGATTGACCACAATGGTAACACTGGGATGAAAACATTGTTCCCTTCTCTTTCTTTGCTTTCAACAACCTTGCCCGCTTCATGCTTGTCTGGAAGCTTCACAGCTTTCTTTAGTCATTGACACCAAACATTTTTGTTTTTATTTACCAAAAAGACTGATGGGTGATCCCCTTGTCTGCCATGATTAGAGTTTGGTTTAGTTTTATGTCTCTTGCTTCTAGGAATTATATATCTCTCTTGTTAGCCTGTAGCTGTTCATTAATTGCCCTAGTTTACCCTGAGAACAATACCATGCCTTTGGTCATGCCTCAGTCCTGCCACTGTGCTGCTTCACCTACAGATTCATCCTTTGGTCTGGGTCCTCAGATTGACCTCATCAGTTCCTTGTTGCAAAAGCCATCCACCCTTTTCGGTGAGCAGTAAATATACTCACTATTGCCCAATGCCAACATTTGAACAGTGCAAATGGTTAAGTCTCAGATTCTGTCAACTACACCAGTTGTTGGGGTAATAAAGGACCGTTCTTGAGCCTCTGCGAATCAATGAAACAAAGAATTCATATATTCAACCACACGCAAGGGAGAAGATCTTGGTTACCCAAAGAGCTTTACAATAATATAGAATTTATTGCATGTATCTCAGTTCTCAACTTCATGCAGGCCCCTGTTATCTCAGCCTTCAGCCTTGGGGTTGCAGCTTTCCACAGTGATTCAACTACCCAGTCTGTTCCCTTATATCCTTGTTTTCAATTGCAGTGATTGCTTACTCAGGCTCGTGCTGTTATGACTGCTGAATTCACATTCCCAAAACCACCATTGGTCAGGGAATGCCAGAAGAAATCAAGCATAACTATAAAACTTACATCAAGACTGTCATGCGCTTTAACTTAAACTCAAGGCTCCTGCAACTGTTTGAAACAGTGACCTAACTTTACTGTGCAATTGTCTCACTTTCCCAAAATCTCCAGTGAAGGAAAGAAAGAGAAAACATAAAGAAATCCCACAGCAAGATGACCTGCAGAGATAGCAGTGGAAGAAAGGGGAGACAGAAAAAAAGTGGGAAGAAGAGGAAGGTAGATAAACGAGTAAGACAGTATTCCCCCAATCCATCCTGGTGTTTTACATGTCATGCATTTTGCAATTTCGAAGCTTCAAGTACAAACCTGTGGCAAAAGTCCAGTGGTACTATCCCTGGCAGTGGGAATGGGACATAGGAGAAAGTAAAATTTGAGCATGCTTTCCCCAGAATAAATGCATGAAGGTTTTGCAACAGCATTATAAGATACATGTCTCAGGAGCTGCATAATCTTGCAAACACAAAGTCACCATTTACAAAGCATGAGTTGCATAATTACAGAGCTTGTCAATATTAGAGAATTCCTTCTTTAGTTTCAAAATGTGGTTCATGACCAAAGAAATAATAAAACAAGATAACAAAACTGCTTTAAAAAGGTTAGGGCTCCATTTAATGAGACCAATACATTAAAATAGGTTGCATTTTAAAACCACAGTGGTGGAGCCTCAATCAGAGCTGATAAATAATCAGTTGTGAACTTAATGTAGCCAATTAGACTGTGACTCTCTTCTAAGGGTACTCTTGATGCCTATAATTAAAAAATGACAGAAGAATTAAGAATGATGTGCAGGACTTTCTGATATCCAAACTTCATGTAAAAGTTATGTTTAAGTTGACATTCAGGTTTAAAACAGTGAGAAATATGTACTAAAAATTATCAGACATTTTAATTATTATATTTTGTAATTTGATTGATGGGAATTCTATAATTCAACCCAGAAATTCTTGGTGTTATTATTCCTTTCACAATTGAGTTCCAGGCCACAAAATTTGGCTCCATAGTTCGAATAGTTTCTGATACTGCTGTTTTAGTGCCAAAATCATACCTGTGCTGCTTCTGTTCACTTCTGGCATGACTCACAGTGAAGTCTACCTTAGTCAAGACATTAACACAGCCATTATGATCACTTGGTGAAATGGACAGATTGTGACTTAAATCTTGCCATTCACGTGCCCACCCTGATTATCCTTCTGCCTTAAACATGAACATTCAATAACACAAAGTACCCCATTTCTCTCAATCCCAATGCTAACTAAAGGGATCATCAACAACTTAGGTAATTATTTCGTCCTTCTGGCTCTGATAGGGTTTGTGGCATTGTTGAGTGTTCTGAGGAATTTGAGGAGGGTGTTGGCTCTGACTGCATGGTGTTTAGATGCAGCACTTTCTCCTAGTCATGGACTCCATAGAAGGAGTCCCAACTGGGCTACAGCAAGAGAGGGAGATGGTACAGAGGTGTGAAATACAAAGACAAGCTGTTTACAGAAAGGGAAAGGCAAGAAGGGCTCTTGGCATTAGACCTCAATTTAGGGTCTTCCAGAAGCATTTTTCTTACTTTCACCTGAGCCAGGAGAAATTTGTTCAGTAACTTACCAAGAAGGCACCCACAGTTCTCTGCCATCTCCTGCAAGAGAGAAGGAAGCATCTCTTTGAGTATGGCACAATGTATTTGTGCAATGTGCCTGCCACAGTTGAATTGCTGACTGTGTGTGTAAGCTTTGAGATGTGGGAATAATTACTACATTTGTGAGGTGAGCCCATGGAAGTGAGGTATCAGCCATGATCGATGGAGGTTGTTAGCTGGTGAATGAAGACGTTGTGATAAATTGAGCAGTGTACGTGTGAGCCTGGTGATACAACCAGTAAGATATGGCAAGCACATTCTCTCACCTTGAGCTCATTGAACTACTTGTGGCAGTGCCCCCAGGACCTTGGGGCTAAGCAGCTGACATTAACCACAAGGGCTACCTACTTTCACTTTCTTCTTAGTATTATATCTGCATGGAAGGGTCCCCGAACCCCTGAGGGAAGAGGACCAGTTTCCCACCGTACAGCCTGCTCCAATAAAACCTTCAGCCTTGCATCAGAAAATGTTGCAATATACTCCCTGGCCTGATGTGCCACTTTTCAATGTACGTCCTGTTTTTTACCTCCCTTTTTCGCCATCTCTAGCTCCTGCCACATGCCTTTGCCTTTAAGAAGTGCAAGCTGGTGGAATTATTGCTTGCCTCTCACGAATGTGGCTGCACTGCTTATGCACTCAGCCACTCAATGGCTCATTCATTGATGGGTTGCATGCAGGAGGTATGACATTTGTGTGATGTTTGTGTTACTTTGAACAGATGCACACTGCAATTCCATGCACAATTTTAGAGAATATCCAATTTACCTTCCTTGGCATTTTGGGATGTTGAAGCATGTGAGGCCTTAGAAAAAGTCGATTAGTTTTGGTGTTTATACTTCCGCGGACAAGTCAGTGTTCTTCCACGTCACCTACGTTTCAGTGCTCGCCAGCAGTTTTATTCCACAAGCTTCCTGTTGATTTGATATTTGTATTTTGATGCCGGTAATCCTCATAAAGAATTGGACAATATTCCAACAGAGCATTCATAGTATCTATGCACATTATCAAGAAAATTCAGACAAAGCGCAAAATTCAACACAAGTCTCAAATTTCCTCAGTTTTGTTTTACAACATCTAGCTAAGTCATTTCAATGCAAATTTTCAACAAATTCTGCTTATATTATTTCATGTTAACACTTCTGTATGACATTTTAACTATGCAATCTTCTCCCACCAACTAACAGCAAAAACCTGGATTAAACTGAGCTGATCAGGACGGCATGATTATAAACCAGTAGACCTTGGAGCAGGATTACACAGCGGCCAAGCAGCGAGAGGGAGATTCCTGCCTGTAAGAGCCCAGAGGCAGAGTTTATATTGCAGCACGAAGTGAAATGCAGCTAATGAGCAGCATGGTGGCTCAGTGGTCAGCACTGCTGCCTCACAGCACCAGGGACCTAGGTTTGATCCCAGCTTTGGGCAACTGTGTGAAGTTTGCACGTTTTCCCCGTGTCTACATGGGCTTCCTCTGGGTGCTCCTGTTTCCTCCCACAGTCCGAACATGTGCAAGTTATGCTAAATTGACCATAGTGTCCAGGAATTTGCAGGACAGGTGGTTTGGCCATGGGAAATACAGGGTCACAGGGATGGGGTAGTGGGTGAGTCTGGATGAGATGCTGTTCGGAGGGGCGGGGAGACTCAATGGGCTGAGTGGCCTGCTTCTGCACTTTCGGGATTCTATGATTCCACGATAATCTGATAATAAAATTTACTTGTCCCTTAAACCTCTTTCATTCACATGTGGTGCAATATTTGGGAGCCAGCAATCCCTCATCACCAAACTGCTCCAAAACAAGAAGGAGATAAATTGCATCCTCTCGGAACTGGTGAATTGTCGCTGTGAACACCATGCAATTCACCAAGGTTTAAAGGCAGGTTACTCAGCTGAACTCTGGGCCTGAGATAGCGAGTGTAGGAAGAAAAGAAAAGGAAAAAGTATTAATCTTCAGAAGTAAAATGGTACTGAAGTCATGAACAGATCACAGTAGGTTTGTGTGCAGTGGGGATAGGTGGTGAAATTCTGGGAGTGAACCTGATAGGATTTTGATATAGGTAACTTGGGAACAATATGAAGGATTGAGGATTTTCACACAGACACACACACATATTCTAGCAAAAAATCCCTTTGACACAACTTGAAAACAAAAGTGCACCACAGTTCATCGGCTGATGTTACACTGAAAATTACAGGGACCTTCTCTGGACCATTGTATCATGAAAGGCTCCACATTTCAGCTTGTTGCTGTTACTGGGTGATAAAATAAAATATTCAATTTGCCTGCATTGTCATCTCTAATACTGAAAGAAGCATCAAAACAATTTCACTGGACTCATAGTGCTTCCGCAAATTTTTCTTATGACATTGGATCATTTGCACATTTTATTTAATTTATTTTTGAAGGCATATGGCAATATATGATAGAAAAATTAATAAAATGTGGGCAGAATATTGAAGTAAATATTTTGCTTGTGGTTAGCTAGTTTTCAGTTTAAGTGGATTTCTTTACCATTTGGAATTTTAAAATTGCTGTATATTGCAGCTTTAATCTTATTTCCTATTTGAAAAGGTTTATACCTGAATC
Organism: Rhincodon typus; assembly: GCF_021869965.1. Lineage (NCBI taxonomy): Eukaryota > Metazoa > Chordata > Chondrichthyes > Orectolobiformes > Rhincodontidae > Rhincodon > Rhincodon typus. The sequence goes on along the minus strand of NC_063354.1, from coordinate 22,706,444 downwards.
CAACTCAAAGCTTGATCATTGTACCTTTTTTGAATATGTTAGCTTGGGATGGATTTTCCCTACTAAGGTGGAGAGCTCAGGTTTAGAAATTTCCAACAATCACAACTAAATATCACATAAGGAAGGTGCATTAGAGTCAAGCTCCCTGAAGCCAGAAGCAAATCCTGGGTGGCCATAAGAGCAGGTGAGTGACAGGTACGCTGGTTAGAAGGGTCGCTTGGGCCTCTGGGACTTAGCCCAGTTATTTTAGAAGCTGTTGGGTTTACTTGTCATCACTCCCTTGTCCCAAACACCCCTCGTGCCTCGTCATGCTCTTGTGCCACCTCCATACCAACACATGCTTCCAGCTACTTCTCATGGCTCCAAATACCTCCATGCCAACCCATTCCCTTTACCTACTCCTGCATATCACCCAACAGTTCCCATGATACCTGCATAACTACACATACAGTATCCACCATGGAAAACCTCAGGTGGGGATGAAGAAAACGATAACAATACAATTCTCAGTTGTACAAACTTGATATTGAAAATATCTTGCATTCATGTAATCCATTTAAAACTTTTAAATATCGTCGAATTATTAAACTCTTTTAAACAAAACAGCAAGCAATCTTCTATTAAGACTCCCCATCAAAGACAGCTAATCATTTAATAATCTTCATAAAATGTCAATAAAACTACTCATTAGAAACTCTTGCTGAGAAATTCTAAGCTTTTGAAACTCCACAGGGGGTCAGAATGAAGTGTCAACAGGACCTCGTGGACAAGTGGGTAAAATTTTATCTCCGAACCATCATCAGACTGTCAATCGAATTAATCTAATTTTTAAAAAAATTCTTACAAAGCTTCAAACATTTTAATTTTATTTAAAGAGCAGGGAGCTTAAAATACTTTGAATCATAATACTTAAACAGATGTTTTGCTCCCTTTAAGAGCATTTACATCTCTGCCAACAATTCACAATTCCCACAATCTGAGTTAAAGCCATTGGCTCAACCAAAATAGAGCATTTCTGAACTCCGTTCTAAGTTCAAATGGCCATACTGCATTTAGGTTTCCTGTCTGCATGAATTATATCTTGCACCTTATCCCCATCTGCAAAAGTATAAAGTTGTTCTATTGGAAATGAGTTGTGATCTTCTGCATCTGGGGTCTGCCTAACATTTTTAACAGGTTGGCTGAGTCAGGAACACTGTGTAAAAACTACCACTTTATCTTTCTTCAATGTTGGTTTTAGTTCCCCTTAAGCCACAACCTTTTCTCTTATTAATGGGGCAAAATATCTAGCAAAACACTCTGAAATGGAATGGTAAAAGACAACAGATGCAGTTGAACTGACCTTTATGTTGATTCGTTTTCCTTCTCTGCTTATTGCAAATCTCACAGGTAGCCCAGGATTAGCCAGTGCAGGCAACCGGTCCATATATAGGTATTCTGCCACTTACACCATAATGGCCTTCCCATCAGTGTGTGCAACACTAGGCCACCATTTGAATTGACATGCCATTTGAGTTTTCAAATCTGATTTCTCAGAGAAATCCCTTAGAGTTAGATTTATTCTGTAACCCCTCATGCTGGTAAGAGTGCAAGCTAATACTTTACACAGTGGACCAGATCTGAGTTCCTCAGTCTCACAGGATTGTTATTAGTGCAGAGGGAGATCATTTGTCCTTTCGCATGTACGCTGGCCCTCCAAATGTGCAGTTTGCCTAATGTCATTCTCTTGAAACTCTGTACCTTCTTCCTTTTTAGGTAACTATTCAGTTCCCTCTTGAATGCCTTGCTTGAGCCTCCCTTCACTCGGCTTTCAATCAACTCATCCTAAATCTTAACCACTCACTTTGTGAAAAAGACTGCATTATTTCTTTTACTATGTATCTAATTGCTCAGACATATGATTCCTCGAAAGAACATACCACCTGATGTATTATCAATATTTCAGAAAGCACTCTGTGGATTACATAGAATTAGAAAGAAATAATAATACTGAACTGGATTATCTGAATCATGTTGTTCACCAAAAGTCTTCATCCCATGTACTCGTCATGCTTCTGGATCTCTTCATTACCATCTCTCCTTCAACCACGCATGAAACTTTTCTTAAAAGTTGGCACGATCCCTGGTTTAATAATAAATTCAAGTAATGCTTTTCACAACTTCATTGTGCTTGGCATTAAAAAGTTTCTCTGACTCTCCACGCTAGAATTTTATCTATAATCTTCTCATTCTAGATTACAGGGTAACTGAAAGTGGGAAGTAGACTGCGCCCCCATCTCTAATAATGTTAAACACATCTACTAAATCATTCTATAATGAAACAAAGATAACACGGTGTAGAGCTCGATGAACACAGCTGGCCAAGCAGCATCAGAGGAGCAGGAAAGCTGACGTTTCGGGCCTAGACCCTTCTCCATTTCTGAAGAAGGGTCTAGGCCCGAAACGTCAGCCTTCCTGCTCCTCTGATGCTGCCTGCTGTGTCCATCCAGCTCTACACCTTGTTATCTCAGATTCTCCAGCATCTGCAGTTCCTACTATCTCTATAATGAAACAACATTGATCTTTTAGAGATTTCTTTCTAATTGTATTATTCATACCAGGCAGCAACCTATTGAGTCTGCACAGTACCTTTTACTTCAATATCCTTCCTTTAGCATAGAATTTAAAACTGCACACTGTGAAACTATTATTACCTAATTAAAGTTTAATATATATTTACCACAACTTCTCAACTTTAACATTCTTGTGTTGCATTTTACTGCATCATACCATCAGTTACAATTATGAGGTGAAGACCATTGTGTTTCGGGACTGGACCTTAAATTTAAGGTAAAATGGAGGGATTGCTGACCTGTTCTGACATCTGACAGCTAGATTGGTTAAGGGTTAAGGAGGATACAGATAATTTTACTCCAAAGGATGGGTAAGGTTTTTACACTTGGATACAATGGCAGAAGACTGTGTACTAAAAGTGGATATATTGTGACTCTCCAAGGAATTGACACTGTCAATTTTTAAACGGTTGTGCTTTAAACTGTCCATTTGCTTCCGAGATAAAAGACTGTCTAATTAGCATTTCTAGCTGGACGTATGACCCATGTGATTCACATTGCCATGGAGGTGGGCTTTCAGAAGGGAAGGGGTTATCATATCCCTAAAATTTCACAGCAAAATTATTCCGTCAGGATCTGGGAGAGGCAGAACAGCTGAAGCTAGTGTGACACTGCTTTTCACCATGCAGAAGTGCAAGTGGGAGATCATGCTCAGATTGAAAAGATCAAATTCATTAGAGGTTAAGACTAGGCTAGATAATTTGCCTAGTTGGGCTACAGGAAGAATATCTGTGGGAGTGTAGGGTATATGGGGGGAGCCTTGTGCAAAAGACTGTTCTGAAATTAAAGGTTCCCAGGCTGAGAAAGGAAAATAATGGAAGTAAACTCTTGGGAACCACAAATAATTTTGAAGCGGTTTCAGGAGAAGCAAATGTCTATTTAAAGAACTGTATGATATTTACCTGGAAATTATGTTTTTTGTTGCGCTAAAAGAAAAAGGGGAACATTACGTCTTGTAGTTTAAAGTGCAAATGGCCTCCAGAGAGTGTTTAGTCAGTGGTGGTTTTTATCTTTTGTTAGCATGAAAGTCTTAAAATTGAAATCTTGTCACAATATAGTTTCAGATATTAAGCAGAGTTTCTTTCTGAAAGTATTCGATCTTTGTAGAGATCCTAACACCTGTAAGGCCCTTGTAGACTTGTTTTAATTTTTGTTTCTTTCTAACATCTTTACTTATTCCCAAGATGCTTAAAATTTGAAATTGTTTCTATTTTTAAGAATTTATACGTTTAACTCTCTACATTCACCTCTGCTTTTCAAAAACTCAATGTCAATATCTACTTGTATCTCCCAATTTACTTAAAAAGTTGCTACATTGTCAGAGGTGCTATCTTTCAGCTGAGAGGTTAAACAAAACTAACCGTATTCTCTCCAGTAGGTGTAAGATATTGTATGATACTAGTTGAAGCAGACCATGATTGTTCTCTCCACTGTCCTAGCTAACGCTTATCCCTCAGACAACATTACTAAAAACAAATTATGTGATCTTTTAGCTCCTTGTAGCTTGTAGGATTTTGTTTTGTGTAAATTAGCTGCTGTGTTTGCCTACATTACCACGAAATGCATTTTCACTTTGGAAGCATCTAATTGGCTGTGAAATGCATTAGACTGTCTTGGTCATGTGAAAGGCATTATAAAAAGGCAAGATTTTTTTGCTGTCCTCCATGAATAACTTTTCGCTTCCTTATTTGTGTATTTTCCAAGTCATTAGCCCTCTTCCTGCCGATACCTGTAAAATTGGTCCTCTTTCTCCAAATCTTATACCTATATGTAATAGAGTCAGATTCACGCCGTTGCATTTGCATTGACAAGTGTCATTTAAGTGCGTCTTTTTTCAGATTCTCATAATCAACAAGATCGTGCTAATGAAATATTAAAATCAAAAACATGAAACAAAGTCTGAAAGAAATGTTAATTTTTAACTGCTGCTGTTTAGGCAAGCTGAGTAAATGCAGCTTCGGTCTGTATTTTAACATAGTCGGGCTTCTGACGGCATCATGCCACTTGCATGTTCAGAAAGTAAAAATAAAAAAAAATTTAAAATGTTACATTTTAAAAGTCTCCCAACCGCAAGTAATAGATGAAGGCCGAAAGGAATGAGATTCCACGTTTGTAATAGTTAATTATCAGACCTGAGAGGTTGATCACTTTTGTAACTAACACTTGCAACATTGCTAAAAGAAAAAGCACCCAGACTTGAAATAAATAGCTTAACTTTCTGTGGCAAGTTTAATTCCTTCTTACTGCAAAAATGCAGCAATTTCATACCATTTGTGGCAGATAAGTTGCCACTTTCGTTAGCCTAAAAGCACAGCAGTGCAAACTTTGGATATTCACGATTAACCATGCATCTGCTCTTGACAAGTAAACAAATGTTTTTATTATATGGCTTTATTTTTTATATATGTGTCAGGAGCATTGACACGGCACATGCAGGGAAAGTTTTTCAATATAATTAGAAATAGCAATTTCTTTAAATTTGGCTCAATTTAATAACAGCACAATGCTTTCATCAGTCTTCCAGACATTAATTGTATCAGTCAAAATTGGCACACACAGGCTGAGAATACTTAAAAATTTCCACATCAACAAAGAATAAAACCTTCCAGAATGATTACAGTGAAGCTCGCAGCTTCTTGCTGTAAATTCGCTGCGATAAAATGCCAAACTGATTCTGTTGGTTTGGTGCTGAATACTACACATTTCACAGCGGGGATGTAGACTCGACAGTTGGACAATTTGCCAACCTGATGGCCAGCCATGAGAAAATAGCACTGTGCACCTCAACAAATCTCACTGTTCGGGTAATGAGCTGGGAGAGAGTTCCCCAGAGTCTGCTTGTAGCAGTCGGCAAGCAACTTGCCTATTAAACTCGTAAAAAAAGAGGATTAAGTGCTTTCACTGAAAACACTATCTGGATTTTATACATTTCTGTTTGTGTTTATAAATGTTTGTAATTTAAATTTTAATGAATTGAATATCTCAAGGTTAAAAGGTGTAGAAATTAGTGGCATATAATTTGCTTCTCTTGCTGTACCTTTTTTTAAGATGATTGTTTTTCATAAATGGCTCACCACAGTAATCATAACACAGCCATTATAGCAAACACCATTAAACTTTAAAGAGTCTCACTATCCATCAGCACATTTCTTCCATTTGGTGCTGATAACATCATATTCTTCACTGTATTTTTAAAGCTGTGAGCAGAGCAGTGAATGTTGAAACCCACATCCCACAACAAGGCCAAGAGAAATGATGTGGTGTTAAATGTTTTCTGAAGAAGGGTCTAGACCTGAAACGTCAGCTTTCCTGCTCCTCTGATGCTGCTTGGCCTGCTGTGTTCATCCAGCTCTACACCGTGTTATCTCATTATCATAGCATTTGTGGATAGGTGGTGCTAATTCTGCTGATAATGTTAATTGTCCTAATTCTGTCAGTGGTAGCTTTGTGAATGCTGTTCTGAACAATTGATCAAGTTTCTTAGTTGGCTCTTAATCCCAGAAGTGATGTTGACCACCAATACTTAGTGCCTCCTATTTAAGTTTAATGCAAGGACATACCAATCTTAAAAACTTCCCAGAGGAAATTTTTCTGTGCTATTACAAAGTCATTGACTGGCTTTAAGGCCACTTTGACATAACAAACTAACCATCATCCCTTAAATTCAATGGTATTACCAATGCTGACTATTAATATCAATTGGTTACCATTGATCAGAAATTGAACTGAATTAGCCATATGAATTGTAGCTATTAGCTCTTGCTACAAGGGCAAGTCAGAAGCTAAAAAAGTGAGTTAGTCACATCATGATTCCCCAAGGTCTGCCCACCATCAACAAGGCACAAGTCAGGAGTGTGATGGAATACTCCCCATTTGCCTGGATGAGTGCAGCTCCAACAACACTCAGGAAGCTTCACACCATCCAGAATTAAACAGCCTGCTTAACTGGCAAAGCATCCAGAAACATTCATTCCCTCCATCACCAGAACACACTGGCAGCAGGTGTGTACCATTTTACAAGAGATTCACGAAGGCTTCTTCGCAGGCAACTTCCAAACGCATGGCCATTATCATTTAGAAGGACAAAGGTAACAGATACATGGCAACACCAGCACCTGCAAATTCCTTTCCAAGCCACTCGCCATCCAGTAATGTCCATATCCCTGAATGATAGAAACATGCCAGAGCAAGACCACACAATAAAAAGTGATGAAATATATGTACCTCATCCAGAGTCCACCACAGGGAGAGTACACATCACATGGAAATTAGCTGTAAGAATACAGGTTATGATCTACACTGCACAGAACCCTTGGAAAACTCATCACTTGTGACCCATCATCATGTGGAGAACTTACAGTCTAATACAATCTTTTGTGTTATTAAGTGTCGATGGGAATTTACTGGATATCCCTTCCTTTCCTCTTTGGGCTGGGAGAGGTGGCCCCATTATCTTTTAGTGTTGAAGAAGGATCAAAATAAGGATTTTTGTTTCGTTCCAGTATAGAAGCTGCCCAGTAAACATTCAATATGAATGTGCACCGAGAATTAGCATTCTTAGGCATGTTCTTGCTGCTTCTGTTGTGCACATTTGCAGATGGTCATAAATGGTCATGAGTTTTGACGTTTAAAAATTGTGCATTCTGACCTATCAACTGTAACTTGTTTGGAACGAAAGTTAGTTTGTTTACTTTAAAAGCGTTATTTATTTTGGCACAAATATTTCTTAAACTAAACACATCCCCACGTGTGTAAGTAGGTTGAGAACATTCTCAGTCACTTTGCCCATTACTTTCTCTCCTGACATTCCCTCAGTGTTGAAAGCTATGATGTACAGTAGTACTGATCATCCTCTTTGAGGAAGATTTCTTCTTGTCGCCTGTGATTTTGTAAAGATCATTGCATTTATATTAAATTCTTTAGTGCACTGTTTTCATGAAAATGGAACATTTTTAAGTAGCAAATTAAGGAATTCAAAACAGTTGTCAAAGGTCCTTATCTGCCAACATTCGAGCAACATAATATCAAATCCCAGGTGCTTTGTCGTTGCTTCATAGGCTAATGATGAGTTTGTCATCTTAACAACTGAACATCTTTTCATCTGATTCAGTCCAAGAAATGTTGTCAGATCTGTTTTACCAGCTGCATTTATGATTTGTTGCCTTGGACATACAACTGGTCCACTGAGGCTCAACTGCAACCAAATAGCACTGGCTCTCGACAGTGTTAGCACTGGATTGACAACCAGAATTATAATCCAACATCAAGTTGCAAACAATTCCAAAGAACCATCACACTGGATTTGAAATGTTAACTGTGTCTCTCTCTGTGTAGCTGCTGCCAGGATTGCTGAGTTTCTCCAGCATTCTCTGTTTCAGATTGCAAACTGCTGAATTTCTGCATAGTTAATAATTACTGTATCACAAATGGCATGGGAAAGGAGCATTGAGCTACTCTTTGTAGAGTAACCACAAGGTTTACTTTGCCAATGCCAGCCACCAGATGGGGAAAATTGCCTGAGTTATCAAAATTCTTTTACGGACAAAATATGCCAGATTGTTAAAGCTCATTTAGAGAACTCTGTGCTTGACTCCTTCATAGCCCAGCATTAACTGTTTCCCATAAATGAGGCTTAGGCCGGATGTAAGAACATGTATATGATAGAAAGGAACAGCGCAGCTGATTCATCAAACCTACCCAACACTCCATGATTTGTAACTAGACACCTTGAACTCCACCCTCACCTCAGAGCCTTGTAATCACCTGGGAGAGTGAAAATAAATTGAAAACCTCAGGAAATTTTGTCTTCACCTGCCTCAGGTGATACATGCTATCCTAGGAGATGACATGAACGATAAATGTTAACTTGAGAGTCATTTCAAAAGCATTGACAGGAAAAGTTTGCTTGGTTAATGTTATATGAGTTGTTGAAAGTGAAAGCATTTTCATTGCTGAAAACGTAACTTCACTATATGCACACTTCATTATAAGACTCATACTAGAACTGAAATTGCTTTTTGCACTGATGCATCAATCTAATGTGTAGTACATAAAGCATCTTAATTGAGATCACTGAGGAACTAAAGGGTCACTTAACATCATGGTCAGTGCTTGTTTATAATCAGCTGTTCACACCAGCAGATTCCTCTTGATCACTAATTTCTACATGAACATGAATTACATATTGCAAGAAAACATGGCCTTACCTCAGTTGTATTCCTATACTGTCATGGTGATGCATTTTTTGTGGAGAAGAATTGCCTGTTTCAAGATCCACCTGTGGGCTGTTGCAGACAGTCCGATGATTGATTAATTTTCATATTCTGTCATCAAAAGTCAAAAGATAATATCACTCAGTGTGCACTAAACGCATGTGCTGCATGTTCTTACAGCACATGCCAGTTGTGGAGAAGCTGTGATTTGAAGTATTTTCGTTCTGCCAGCGGTGGGGAAATCCAACTTCTTGGTGGTCGGTTTTAAATCTGTCAACAGCAACCACAGTCTTGAAGTTATATGGCACTGTTAATAAAACACATAGTACAAAACATAAAGGCATTGGAAATGGAGCAGGAGTCGGCCTTTTGGCACCTTGAGCCCACTGGGCCAATCAATAAAATTGTGCTTGATTTGAATGAAGCCTTAATGCCACTTTCTTGCCTGTCTCTCCATAGCTTTTGACTCTTGTCAATCAAAGACCTGTCTAACTCAGCTTTGAACATATTCAATGACCCAGCTTCCACTGTTGTCTGTGGTGGAGAATTCCAAAAATTGATGCTCACATTGCTCCATAGTCATGATGAACATGTTGACCAACAAGCAGCTATACTGATAAACGGGTTTTAGATTATGATAATCAATGTCAAAAAGGCATTTAAAAAAAAAAGGCGAGAGAAGCATATGGCAAGTTGAAACAAAGAAGAACATTTAAATGTTCACAGAATGTGTGCCATAAAGTGAAACAGAGGAAGAACAATACAAATGGAATCCGAATGTAAAGAGATTTAGGTGCAAACTGGAATCTAGGATTGAGAATATTGTGCAAGTTAGGCAGGATGAAGGCCATTGAGTTTAAAAAAAACTCAGTTGATGATTGCCTTGGCAGGGGTAATAGGGCAGCTAGCCTGAAGCTGAAAAATAGCTAGCCTGAAGCTTTGGAAAAATACTCTTTTCAAAAAAGGGCTGAACAACGGAAGTCTCACTCCAAGCACAGTAGCTGACCGTTGTTGCAAGGGCAGAAAAAGGGAGTGAGTCATATTTTGCTTGTTACATTATGCAGAGGAAACTACCCATTTAAATCTGGCAGCTGGATCTGTCCAAGTCTGTATTTGGTGACCCAGGTGTATGAAGCATGATGTGTGCACATTAGTCCTGAAAGGAGCAGGTTAAACTTGGTGGATATACTTAGATTGGCAGGATACCTTTTTGGCAAGGTAAAGCACCCCTGTGGGTATGGTCCAGTCAGAACATATGGGGAGAAGGTGAGGTGCCCTTTTAGCGAGGTACATTGCCCTTTGGAATTGCTAAAAGAAGACAATGAATGTACATAAAAAGTGCATAAACACATAGGAACTATGAAGCTTATTGGAATTGTCAAAAGTGTAAAAAGGACCTGTCATGAGAAACTATTAAAATTCTCGGGAGAAACTGTAAAAAGCAACACTCATTGCGCAGTGGAGTTGGGATGTCACGTTGTGGTTGTACAGGAAGTTAGTAAGGCCACTTTTGGAGCACTGTGTACAGTTTTGGTCGTCCTGTTGCAGAAAGGATATATTAAATTGGAGAGGGTTCAGCAAAGATTTACCGAGCTATTACTGGAACCGGAGGATTTGAGTTATAAGGACAGGCTTGATAGGCTGGGATGTTTTTCACCGGAGTAAAGGAGGTTGAGGCGTGACCTCATTAGAGGTTTTAAAACCATGAGTGGCATAGATAAGGTGAATAGCAAATGTCTTTTGCCCAGGGTAGGGGAGTTTAAAAATTAGGGGCATAGTTTTAAGGTGAGAGAAGAAAGATTTAAAAGAGACCCGACTTTTTCGCACAGAAAGTAGTTTGTACGCGGAATGAACTGCCAGATGAAGTGGTAGATGCAGTTACAGTTACGACATTTAAAAGACATTTGGACAGGTACATAAATAGGAAAGGTTTAGGCGGATACAGGCCAAATGCAGGCAAGTGGGACTAGTTGAGTTTGGGAAACTTGGTCAGCATGGACAAGTTGGACCGAAGGATCTGTTCCTGTCTCTGTCAAGGTGCAAAAAACATCCAACCTTCAATTTTTTGAAAAAAAAACTAACCCTGGTGTTAAAAAAAGTTGTTTCTCAGTATTTCATTCTGTCTGTTAATGTGAGCCTGAGGGCTCTAAGGGGTTATGCTAGCAGAGGAGGACATGAGATGGCATGAGTTTCTGTGGATGGCAGCAGGGAGTTGGGAGGATGAGAGATCTGATTTATGTTCTATGGGTTTTTCGAACAAACTTTATCACAGTGCTGGGCTTAGCCTCCTCTGCAACCCAGATCTGCATCCAGCAGCTTTCATAGTTTTCTTAGGGCCACACAGCTGCTCCAGAACAAAGATCCCAACTTCGTGGGAAGTGTCCTAACTCTGTGTAAAATAAGGTGCCAGCAAATGAATTTGGATATATTATAATTTGCAAAGGGCAGCATTTGGGATGTCCACAAGTAAAGCACTGGAATAATGCAATGTATGTTAGTCAGAGCATGGATATATGTTTGAGTGGAAATAAGGCTGAAGAACATTAATAGCATCTGAGGTGGGAGTAGACTAGATTTCATGGTGCTGAGGATGTAAAACAGCTTAATGCTGAACAGAGCTTTGTTTGTGATTAAACATTGTTTCCTGATGGAACACTTCATCAGATGAATGGAGGTGGGTTGGGTACTAAGATGTGCAGTTTGAGATGAGAGCTGAACAGAGTTGCTTTGCTCCTGCAGATGTTGAGTTGGAAGAAAGTTTGCACATCTGAAAGTTGATGCCACCTTATTAAGTTGAAAAGAAAATGGTGGTTAAGCACCAATCAGTTGTTATGGAAGAAACCATTAACAGATTATCATCTGTACCTTTCCAAAACTGCTTACATGGTAATAAATGTTCCTGCCAAACAAAGAAATAAAGGACTTCCAAGAAAAGGCCTGGCATCTATCTACAGTAAGTGTATAGGTGGTAAGAAAACTATACATACCGATACTAGTGACTCATGGGCTTTATTGGGAAAGGTAATAAATAGAACCAAGCCAGGGAATTGTCATTAAAAATGCCACAGAGAAGGAGCCATCAAGGTACGTGAATGTTTTTTCTTTATTCGTTTGTTGGATGGGCTCGCTGGCTGACCAGCATTTCTTTTTCATCCCTATTTGCCCTTGAGAAGGTGGTGGTGAGCTGCCTTCTTGAACTGCTGCAGTCTTCCTGCTATTAGGGAGGGAATTCCAGGATTTTGACCCAGTGACAGTGAAGGAATGGCGATATATTTCCATGTCAGGATGGTGAGTGTCTTGGAGGGGAACTTGGAGGTGGTGGTGTTCCCATATGTCTGATACCCTTGTCCTTCTAGATGGAAGGTGCTGTCTGAGGATCTTTGGGGAATTTCTGCAGTGCATCTTGTTGATAGTACACACTGCTGCTACTGAGCGTCGGTGGTGGAGGGAGTGGATGTTTGTGGATGTAGTGCCAATCAATCGGGCTGCTTTGTCGTGGATGGTGTCAAGCTTCTTGAGTATTGTTGGGGCTGCACTCATCCAGGCAAGTGGGGAGTATTCCATCACACTCCTGACTTGTGCCTGGTGGATGGTGGACAGGCTTTGAGGAGTCAGGAGGTGAGTTACTTGCTGCAGTATTCCCAGCTTCTGAGCTGTTTTGTACCCACGATGTTAATGTGGTGAGTCCAGTTGAGTTTCTGGTCAATGGTAACCCCCAGGATGTTGATCGTGGGCGATTCAGTGATGGTAACACCGTTGAATGTCAAGGGACGGTGGTTAGATTGTCTCTTATTGGTGATGGTCATAGCCTGGCATTTGGGTGGCACGAGTGTTACTTGCCACTTGTTAGCCCAAGCCTGGATATTGTCCAGATCTTGTTGCGTTTGAACATTGACTGCTTCAGTATCTGAGGAGTCACGAATGGTGCTGAACATTGTGCAATCATCGGCGAACATCCCCATTTCTGACCTTATGATGGAGGGAAGGTCATTGATGAAGCAGCTGAAAATGGTTGGCCCTAGGACACTACCCTGAGGAACTCCTGCAGAGATGTCCTGGAGCTGAGATGGTTGACCTCCCACAAACACGACCATCTTCCTATGTGTCAGGTATGACTGCAACCACCGGAGAGTTTGCCCCCTAATGCCCATTGATTCCAGTTTTGCTGGGGCACCTTGATGCCACACTTAGTCGAATGCAGCTTTGATATCAGGGGCTGTCACTGTCACCTCGCCCCTGGAATTCAGCTCTTTTTTGTCCATGTTTGAATCAAGGCTGTAATGAGGTCAGGAGCTGAGTGGCCCTGGCAGAACACAAACTGGGCATCACTGAGCAGGTTATTTCTGAGCAGGTACTGCTTGATAGCACTGTCGATGACACCTTCCATCACTTTCCTGATGATCGAGCAGAGATTGATGGGGCGGTAATTGGCCGGTTTGGATTTGTCCTGTTTTTTGCGCACAGGACATACTTGGGGCAATTTTCCTCATTGCCGGGTAGATACCAGTGTTGTAACTGTACCTGAACAGCTTGGCTAGGGGAGCAGCAGAGTCTGGAGCACAAGTCTTCAGTATTATTGCTGGAATGTTGTCAGGACCTGTAGTCTTTGCAGCATCCAATGTCTCCAACCATTTCTTGATATCACGTGGAGTGAATTGAATTGGCTGATGACTGGTATCTGTGACGCTGGGGACCACTGGAGGAGGCCGAGATGGATCGTTCACTCGGTACTTCTGGCTGAAGATTGCTGTGAACGCTTCAGCCTGGGCTCTTCCATCACTGAGGATGGGGATATTTGTGCAGCCTCCTCCTCCAGTCATTTGTTTCATTGTCCACCACCATTCACAACTGGATATGGCAGGACTGCAGAGCTTAGATCTGATCCATTGGTTGTGGGATCATTTAGCTCTGTCTATCACTTGCTGCTTTCGCTGCTTGGTGTGCAAGTACCTGTTTGGTGGCTTCACCAGGTTGATGCCTCATCTTCAGGTATGCATGGTGCTGCCCCTGGCATGCCCTCCTGAACTCTCCATTGAACCAGGGTTGATCCCCGGGCCTGATGGTAATGGTTGAGTGGGGGATATGCCGGGCCATGAGGTTACAGATTGTGCTGGAGTACAATGGCCCACAGCACCTCATGGATGCCCAGGCTTCAGTTGTTAGATCTGTGCGAAGTCTGTCCCATTTAGCATGGTGATAGTGCCACACAGCACGATGGAGGTTGTTCTCAATATGAAGGTGAGACTTCGTCTCCACAAGGACTGTGCAATGGTCACTCTTACTGATACTGACATGGAGAGATGCAACTGCAGCAGGCACTAAGGATGAGGTCAAGTATGTTTTTCCCTCTTGTTGGTTCCTTAATTATAAGGCATGCAGTGCGCAATGGTCCTGTTACTGGACTAGAGGCCAGGCTTAATAATAAAGGAAAATGTGAAATCAAATTCCACTCCGGCAGATTGAAAGTTTGAATTATATTTTAAGAAGTTGAAATAAAATGCTGGTGCTTGTACAAATGTCTACAAAACTGGAAAAACCCAACTCGTTCATAAATGTTCAGTGGGAAAGGATACCTTGCCTATGTATGTGACTTCAGTACCATACCAGAGAGATAGACGAGTTGCATCAAACCACTACTACAATTATTACCTTCACACATGGATAAATAATAAATCAGTGCAGAGTAACAACACAAATTAAAATAAACAGTATCTTGGAGAATTGAATCAGACTAAGAGGGTCGTCCATTATTGTTTAGTCATAAAGAATCATTGAAGACTTTGATTAGAATTGTCCTAGTGCTGTGAGTAAGTTGGAAACTCAATTAAGTTTAAAAATGAGAGATGTACATAAATGAGGCAATACTGTGGTTGAGGAGATCTGAGAAGAAGCAGAGATTGGAGAAAGGGTGATAATTGGAGAGGACAGCAGGATCATTTGTGCATTTTTTTAAGAGAAATGTGATGACTGCAATCTTAAAGGGTAGAGGAGTCAGAGCAAAAGGGCAATTTGTCATGAAAGCTTTAGGCCAGGGAATGCAAGTGATAAGTTGCTCCATCAGGAAGCATTTACAAATGCAGCTTAAAGGGTATTTAATCCAGGTAATTGGTGTCTTGCCCCCTGACTGGAGAGACCCCTCCATTGGGGTAATTTACAATATTAAGAGTGATGGATTTAAGTGGTCAGTGGGGTCTTGCTGAGGATGAGAGAACCCAGATGCAGACGTCCATCCCTACCCAACCCCAGCCAGTTATCTGTCATTTGCATGTAGTAGTGCAGTGGGAAGACAGCGGAGTTCCTACCTCATACTCTTCCACCCAGATGAATGCCACCCTTACTTCCTTGCCTCAGGGAATGGCATTAGGGTTCACCCCCTGTGTCTCATTGAGAAGGTAAGCTGGGTAGAGGATGAGGGTGATAAGTGAGAGACTACGGAAGGAAGGGGTGTTGGTCAACAGTATGGGAAGATACAAGTTATGATGGTCTCAAAATCTGTAAATCACTGTATTTGCTGATGGAGGTTAATGGAAACAGTAAGGAAAATTTCAAAGAAAGAGATGCCTGCTGTTTTCACTATCCTCCATGATCATTTTGGACCTGTGAGAGAATTGGAATGTGGGGTGAGAGGCACGCTTTAGTGTAAATATTATACTAAATATGTGTAATATTTACCCAAATAGGAGAAACTTAGGAATTTTAATGAACATTTTGAAATTTGGCTTTGCAAATCAGTTGATTCGCATTTTATTTTGTATTTGAATTATCTTATCTCAATCTATATCTTTTAATGGAAGTGTTCTACCATGGTTATGACCTAAATGTGCGAGAGAGACTAATAGCTAAAAGTCATGTGATAATCTAACAAGCTCTAAAAATTGTACTTCACAGTCCTTTATATCATATAGTGCAATAAATGGTATTAAATACTGAAGACTTAATACAAAAAGAAACACAAGGACAATATCGTTAACATATAGAATGTAACTCAGTATGCACAACACAAGCTGAACCACAGCTTGAGTACTGCCATCAGATTGGTCACCACATTACAAGAAAGATTGTGGTTGCACTTAACTTTTCATACAGAAACCAAAACTCCAGATCTAGCCTCACCAAAGCCCAATACAATTGTAGGCAAACTATCTTACCTTTGCATTAAAGTCTTTGAGCAATTGCACAGGCCTCTGGTGATACTGCATCTGACGTACTCAATCCTGCTTCGGTCTCATTATCCAAGGATGATTTTGTGCCTTTCCCTACTGGGAAACTGGAATTGAAGACAAAGGTGAGCCATGATGCAATTAAATTGTAGAGTATGCTCAACGATGACCCACTCGTATTTCTTATGTTCTCAAAATAAGTTTTATTTTTTAAAGTACTCACAATACACAACTATGTGCTAAATGATAAATAGGAGCTCTGCTAATATGAAAGGTACATCTCAAATTGCAAATTTGAAGAGTTGGCCTTCGATTCATTTTAGTTGTAAAACAATGATACCTATTGTTGTGAAGCTCTGGTCTCTTCAAAAAAAAAGCTTGTTTTGAAGCACTGGATAAAGTGCTAAAAAAAAAGGATGGTAACAGAATTGGGTGCCTGGGAAGACTGAATAGACTATTTTCCCTTGGTGACTTGACAGAGGCTTTGTGAAAGTCAAGAAGTTTCTATTTGTGGCAGAGTGTTATACTAGGGGCTATAAATATAAGACAGCTATTAACAAATACGTTAAAGAATGCAAGAATTAGTCAAGGTAATCAGTATTGAGATTGAATTACTTAAGGTTATTTCAATATATTCAGACAATAGGGAAAATGTGGAACCCACTCCCTTATAGAACCACTGGGGTAAATGGAATAGATGTTTTAGAGTGAAAGCTAGATAAGTACATGAGAAAAGTGAATAGAAGGATATGACAATATAGGGAGCTGAAGCAGAAGGAGTGGGAGAAGGTTTGTGGGGAACATGAGAAATGTCATATGCCACCTCTTGATGTTCAGTGGTGCTATCATCACTAAGTCCCCCACTATCAACATTGTGGGAGTTATCATTGACCAGAAACTCAACTAGACTCACCACATAAATGCAGTGGCTATAAGAACAGGTCAGAAGCTGGGAATACTGCAGCAAGTACCTCACCTCTTGTCTGCTCAAAGCCTGTCTGCCATCTACCAGGCACAAGTTAGGAGTGTGATGGACTACTCCGAGTGTGATGGAATACTCCCCACTTGCCTGGATGAGTGCAGCTCCAACAACACTCAAGAAGCTTGGCACCATCCAGGACAAAGTAGCCCGCTTGATTGGCACTACATCCACAAACATCCACTCCCCCCACCACCGGCACTCAGTAGCAGCAGTGTGTTCTATCTACAAGATACACTGCAGAAATTCGCCAAAGATCATCAAACAGCACCTTCCAAACCCAAGATCACTTCCATCCAGAAGGACAAGGGCAGCAGATGGATGGAAATATCGCCACCTTCAAGTTCCCCTCCAAGAAATTTGCCATCCTGACTTGGAAATATATTGCTGTTCCTTCACTGTTGCTGGGTAAAAATCCTGGAATCTCCTCCCTAATAGCATTATGGGTCAACCCACAGCAGGAGGGCTGCGGCGGTTCAAGAAAGCAGCTCACCACCACCTTCTCAAGCGCAACTAGGGATGGGCAATAAATGCCGGCCAGCCAGCGATGCCAGCTTCCACAGATGAATAAGAAAAGAAAAAATAATGCCCTGTTTCTATGCTGTATGAAAATACTTCTTGTAATCATTACGAGCCAAGTTGTTATGTAGAAATGCATAGAAGTTTAAGAAATTTGGTCATTCAAACTGATTAGTTGTTTTCCCTCTATGTAGATAAGTAAGCTTAATCATGCTTATTCACCTTGTTCACCCATCCCTTCATCTTCTTGGCCTCGATCCAATTATTTCCTATCTAATGTTCTTTGTAGACTTAATTTTCCGTACCAGCTGCTAACCCTGGAAGTTAATTCACAGCTTCACTTTCGCTTGCTTCTCTTTTGTAAATCTTTAAGCTCATATTTAGGACTACTTGTGTTTAATCTCTCTATGACTGGAAATGGGAGGAAAAGTCTCATTCTACCTTATTTCATATATTACATGCTTCTATTATATTATCCCATATTCTGCATTGACAATGACAAAGAGCCAGTTTTCAAGTTTTCCTTTGTACTTGCATTTCCACAAATCAGGCATCATCCTGATTAAATTGTTGTGTACCTCAAGAAGACCTTGCTGTGTGTTCCATAGGCCTGGAGTCCAATGCTGCACACTGTACTTGAACTGAGCTCTTACAAAGATTTTAAATAGATTCATCATTGCCTTTTGACTTCTAAATATGTCGGGTGATAAAACGTAGGTGCCACAAGATAACATGGCTTTCTACCTGAATAAGAACTGATTCTAGTTGTGCTGCATAGAGAATATTATGGAATAGTGATAATGTCACTGGGTAAGAATCTAGAAGCCCAGCTAATGCTACCATGATGGAAGCTAATGGGACTTAAATTCAACTAATTAACAAATATAGAATTCAAATCTATATCTGGAAATTGGCTGAGTGAGGAAGACTCTGTACACCATTAAAAATGTTAGTTTGGACCCAGATGTGTAATTACTACATCAGTATCTGACATGTCCCACTTCTGCCAATGAAGGAAATGGGACTGATCATGATTTCAGCGGGAACTTTATCTGTTCCAAAAGTCTGAACCCACAGTTTTGGAATCATTAGCTGATGGAGTAGACATAGACAGTCTTGAGGTCTGTTTAACTCTCAGAACCTGAAGGTTTTAAAATCTTTAAACAGAAAATAAGAAACCTGGCTACAGTTGTCACCAATTTGTTTTTTTCAAAAAATCTGCTGGATTACTTTGATTGGCAGGCCAGGTGGTGAAGCATCTGTTTGAGCAGTTGCAACTAAAGTTCTTTGTTGACATCTCCCAACTTATTCTGTATGCTTAGTTGAGTTGGAAAACCTATAGTTGTCACAGTGAGGTGTTTTGAGTTCACAGCTTGGCAACTTAATAAGACCAATTAAGGAATGAGTCACATGAACAAAAGTCTGCTTGTTTTTGTAAGAGATACTTAAAAGATATTTAAAACTTTGGTGCTTTCATAAATGTGAGTGTTTTCATTATCCTACATTAGTATTAAATTTTTAGAAGTTTGTTTTCATTTTACATGTATCCTGAGGCTGCCCATGGTGAATATTGGAAAAAGTGGCATGGAGACCTGTGATGATTTATAGGGAGTAGGTGGGGCAGGACTTAGCTTGATAGTGAGGCCGTGAAGGTTGATAGAGGCAAGAGCCACCCGTTTCGTTAGCACGGGGCCATGAGAAGCTGTGATGGATTGAGTGTGTCATGACAGCATCTGAAGAATGAGAGGTAGAGGACCTAAAATCTTCTGATAAAACCAAGACTTAGTCTCAAAGAACCAAAGTGGGTTTTCAACTTGTCTGACTTGGTGCTGTCCTGCCCTATGACCTCTGAGTAACTGAGCAGCAAGGCTGAGTTCATCCTGTATCCATTCCCTCAGGGAAAATCTTGCAATTTGGGGAATCTTTCGCTGACACAGCTCCAGTAAATCGGGAAATCAAACTACGCACCTTAGTTGGCAAAACCTAGCCCTTTGTCTCAGTAATGGTGACCATCACTCTCTCATTGATTGTATTCAAAAAAATTCTGCTTCATTAATGTCCTTTAGGGAAATAAATCTGCTGTCCTTACTTTGCCTAGTCTATATGTGATTCCAGAAACTCAGCAACATGGTTGACTCTTAACTGTATTCTGAAATGACCAAGCAAGCCACTATTCAGTTGTACCAAACTGTTACAAATACTTGTTCAAGTGGTGGTTCAGGAAGGCAGTTCACCATCACCTCCTTGAGAGCAAACACTGGCTTTGCCAGTAGTGCCCACAGCCCGTAAAAGGATGCAGCTGCGTTGCCAGTTGGACCTAAATGTCAAATCACAACAATACAAGGTACACACTTTTTCTTTAATTCACCCGTGGGATGTGGGCATTGCTGGCTGGGCCAGCATTTATATGACTGCATTATTAAGGTGCTACCAAGAACTTGGTGTTGTTGTGCTACATTTTACAGGTAATTGAGTTTGAAGGAAATTGTTGTTTAAGGTTTTATATTCCAAATGAGCCTTAAGAGTATAATTTTAATAAAAGCACTCTTACAATCAAGAAAGAACATAAGAACATAAGAACTGGGAGCAGGAGTAGGCCGTCTGGCCCTTCGAGCCTGCTCCGCCATTCAATAAGATCATGGCTGATACTTTCGTGGACTCAGATCCACTTACCCGCGTTCTCACCATATCCCTTAATTCCTTTATTGTTCAAAAAAAATCTACCTTTTTTTTAAAAACGTTTACTGAAGTAGCGTCAACTACTTCACTGGGCAAGGAATTCCATAGATTAACAACCCTCTGGGTGAAGAAATTCCTTCTCAGTTCAGTCCTAAATCTGCTCCCTCTAATCTTGAGGCTATGCCCTCTTGTCCTAGCTTCACCTGCCAGTGGAAACATCCTCTCTACTTCTATCTTATCTATTCCTTTTTGTGTGTCTTTTCATTTTCATTTTTGTGTGTCTTATACATATTACAAAATCGTATATTTCCATGCATTTAATTGGAGCGTTCGTTTAATCATTGTAGTCAAAGCTTCTTTAAATCTATAATACATATATATTGGTAGAATTTTGCATATTACTGCAGGGCTTGGGGGACTAAAACACTGCTATTTGGGAATAACATAATTAATAGCACTATTTTTTGGCATAAACAGTATAACATTGGAACTGGAAATGTGCAATTCAGTGAGTTTTGCAATTAAACTGTCTCAATTGAAATAAATGAAAAGTCAGTCACAACCTCATATGACAGTCGTTTATAATATACATCCACCTTGCTGTATTCGAGCTGCTGTTTTGATAAACAATGGTTAAAAATTATGAAACAAATTTATTTCACATTTTTCCTAATGCTTCAATATTGATATTTTATATCCTGCAAGTTAATGTGTCGTGCTGTCCTATCTCATTAGATTAATGCTGATTTTCAATGCTGCTGCTTGGATCAAGCATTGGTGCCGTATGGAATGGTGGGACACGGAGTTGATCCAATGTACACATTTTTATGCAAAAATGCAGTTTGTTCATATAAATGAAGCAAATTGGATAGGACATAAGAGGAGCACAAAATATGCAGCTTTGCAAAAGACCATCTTGAAACCTAGTCTAAAGCAGCCTTGGTCTTTTCTAATTTAAAGTTGTAAAAGTAAAACAGGGTGGGAGCAAATGATTATGAAATCTTGTCGAGCATTTTACAGCTACCAACAATAATTCGGCTTTAGACAGTTAATGGTGCTCTATCACTATATTTTAAAACACTAACCTTGTCATATGTGGTGATTAAGCACTAAATTACTTTAATGTTTTGGGGGGCGCGCGTTAATGGTATTTTGTTAATAAATAAAAATGCTAACCTTGCAAAATAGTAAATGTAGTGTCCTGGTACACTTGTATGCTTGTTGTGTTTATAGGATTAGAAGTATTCTGCTTGAATCAAATTACAGGTAATGGAGCTGGCATGGATTGACATGCATGGGTCAGAGTGTTGGGTACTGCCATGGGTAATGCTTATGTAGGTATACATAAGGGCGCTGTTTGAATGGACCTCAGTGTAAGTGGTTTCTGTGTATTTTGCAGGTGCTTGCTATTAGTATACTTCCAATATGGATATGAGGTGTTTTCTGGTCGGTAATGTTATGGCTGTTTCCTTTTTAGGGAGTAATGAGGGAGTTTCCTATATGGATATTAATGTGGTGTTCCTTGTCTGATTATTAATCTGTGTGTGTTATTTTATGTGGATATTGCTGGAATGCTTCCTTTGTAGTTTATTTTCATGTAAGCACCCTTTACTATTCCTCAGTGATCACTAGGTATCGAGAGGTATTATGCCTAAGAGAAATACCTTACCAGCCCTGGTACATTTGAACCAAGTGCGGTGAATGCACTAGCAGAATACTAATCTTCATTTTTTTGAAATATCAAGAGTATCTTACCAAATGGCCTCACTACAGGGCAGATTTTGGCAGATGATTGACACTGTACAGATTTTCTAAGATGGTAGATGGGATCCAGATCTGGAAGTCCTATGAGCATTTTTGGGAGATCCCATTTTTACTGGTAGGGGAGATGGAGCAATGCATGAGGTTCACAGACTCAAATGACTGATCAGCTGGACTACTTAAAATCCGTGGATAGGACAAGCAGGTTGGATTTTTTTGCTCCAGAAATAGATTCAACCCTTGGTGTATTTTCTACCAGTTTATAGGGAAATGTAAATACTTTTAAAGGGTAGATGAGGTTCATGGGACTATCATGCTGGAACTTATTTAAATGCCCCGTTCTTCAAGAATTAAAAATAACTGCCTATCTGTGTTGCATAAAGAAAATAATTTAGATACATCACTTTCAATCACTGTTTGTTCAGAGAATACTAAGTGTTATCGTAATAGCATTATTATTGCCTGACTGCTTTCCTCAACCTACTATTATCACAGTGGGGACATCAGTCACAAATTGATTGAGAGTTAAACAGAGTTTTTAAAGGATGAACTACATTTGAGGTAGAGTTATAAAGACAATGCTTGATTTTATGAAGAGTTAATCCTTGAAGGGATTTAAATGTATTGAATGGGAGTTCATGATAGGAGAGTTTTTGATAAACTGAACTCTAATTAATAAATGTTGGCAGCATTATCTTATTTCATTTCAGCAAGACTTTTGAGATCTGCCAATGGTGGACACCATATGGTGAATGAGTTCGCATTGAAGGTGTAAGCGCCAAGGGTCCTGAGTCAGGGTATGGTTTGTGGTTAGCCTAGATCTGTAAGGAGCTATCAGGGTGTCTGGAGCAGCATGAGTTGATATGGAGGGCATGAGGTGTCTTTGTGGCTGGGGTGGGTAGGCAAGAAGGGCGTAAGGTGTATATGAGGTCAGGGAATATGTTAGAGCGGATGGTCATAGCAAGTGGGTGTGGGATGAAGAGGTGTGAGGGATGAGGGTTAGAGGACCTAATATTTAACAAAACAATTGGGATGAAGTCCCGGAGAGCCAAGGCAAGCTTTTTAATCAGCTCACCTCAGTGGCCTGCGGGGCTACCTCCTATCTGCAGTCTATAAGCAGGGCCAGTGGCCCTGAATTCATCCCACAGCCCCTCCGGAAGAGTGAAAATTATAACATTTGGGTATATTCCTCCTGAGGTGGGTGCACTGAACCAGGAAATTTACCAACTTGAATTACCATCTGCAGGAGTGAAATTCTGGCCCAATCTAGCTGCATGTCATTTTTACGTAGATTACTGATATATTCAGATTATGTAATCCCATGTTTAGTTTGATGCCAGTTCATAATCAGATATTACTGATCTGTTCACTCGTTAAGATTTTCTAGTGTTAGCATTTTGCAACGGCGCACACACGTGATTGATGTGTGGTAGTTGACACGCAATTTTAAACCTGTGCAGATGCAAATGAAATTTGTGCAGATACTGAAGCTAACGAGTTGATCTTAGAAATTTATTTCAGCTTTGAGCATTGAGGGTTTTTAAATCTGAAATACTCAGTATGCTGGTCAGATTTTGATTTGGATTCAAATGAGCCTCCTATTAAATCTAACTGCCTCGACCTGTCTGAATCCATATATGCCTTAGAAGCTATTCTAAGAACTTCAATACTTCCATTTCAGCAGCCTTTGTATTGCTAATTTTGGTGAGAGTGATGAAAATGACAAATTAAGTCCAGTATAGATTTTGGGAAAAGTGACACAATTGTATAAACTGGGTGCTATGCCTAATTTACAGTTGGTTTCCAGTTGATGTTATGTAACTCAGAAAAACACTTTTGGCAAACCTTCCGTCGACCTGCTAAAATATGCTTTTCTACAAATACTGCATTTGTTGTAGTATATCTCAACAAATTAACATTGGCAGAAAAATTGTTGGAAGTGTGGTTGGGCTTTACTTAGTACAGATATCAGTCACGTAACTCCAACAATCGGTAATTTGTGAAAAATTCTGAGGAATTGAACCGGGAATGGCAAATGTCAGTTAAAATGCTAAACCAACAAAGTCACCAGATATGGTGGCCTGGTTCTCAAACAGCAGTACAAATTGCCAAGAGGTAACAGCAAGTGAAGTCTGGCTTAGTTAAGGTGAAAAGGCTAGAGATGCTGCACAGGAATATATTCTGGTATTGTGCTGAATAAAATACTTCAGAAGATTGTGTGAAAAGGTTCAACAGCTGCAGTGAAATTATCCACTACAGTGAAAAATAAATGCTATCCTATTTCAGACAAGAAGTTTATGAGGTGCACTGATAGATAATGTAGCAGCGCATTTAACAGTAAATTGTTTTCTTTAAGTGTATCTTGAATTTCAAACTGGGTTCAATATAATCTTGTCCACCACTTTTTTTTTTACTCATTCATATTTATTACAGTGTAAAAAGAAGCTATGAACAAAATAGACTGAGTGACCTGATCACCACAATAATTCTTCCATTCATAAGCTCTCTTATCCAAATAGAGTTAAAAACTCTGTTGGAAAAAAGATTATTAGCTGTTTCTTTGTAATGAGGATTTCATTTAGCTGAACTGGTAGCATTTTCACCTCTGTACAAGAAAGGTATAGAATTAGAAACTTAACCCCACTGATAGCTTCTACTGTGTTATAGTCAAAGGCTTGCATTACCAGCTGTGCTTTCTAATGTTTTTTTCTGTTCACAATATGGGCTTGATTTGTACACCCTGAGTGGGTGAGCAAGAAAGAATCAGAAGGTGCATAAATCCACAGTGCTCGCTGGAATGCCAGTTTCCCAGTACCCTGGGCCATTTTCTCAGAGAAGGAAGAATGAATGCCATTGAAAGACTTTTTCTTTTAATTCATTGAGGGGATGTGGACCTTGCTGGCAAAGCCAACATTCGCTGCCCATCCCTCATTGTCTAAAGAGCAGTGAACAGTCAATGACATTGCCGTGAATCTCGAGCCACAGACCACATGTAGGCCAGACCAGGTAAGAACAACAGTTTCCTTTCCTAAAGGACATGCCAAGGCCTGTATCATCAGTCAATGGGTCCATGGAGGTTTTGGGGAACAGTGCAGCTGCCTGAAGGTGCCCGACCTTGGTCCTGGGGAGAGGTATGACAGCTCAAGGCAACTTTTTAGGCCCGACCTGTCTTCAGCAACTGCCACAGCCAGCTTATGATGGGATTACCACTCTACGGTGACCATTTCTTCCAGTCTGGAAGGCTTCCTATTTCACCATCTTGCCTACTATTCTATTGGGTAGCGAACCCACTCTCTGGCCATTAATTGGCCACTTCAGGGAAAACCACAGCTGAGGCACTATTCCCCATAATTAACAGGGCTTTGACCCCAAATTGCCTTAAAACCAGGCTTATAAAGCCCTTGGAGAAATCCTGCATAGATATTTCAGTTTTTTTTTCTTTATTTAAGCAGCATATAATGACCTATAGTCAGTTAATACTGGAACCGAACCAAAATTCATCAGTACAGCGCTACAGCATGCTTTTGCAGTGTTTGTTTTATCATAATCCACAAATTAGTCACTTGTCTCCTTCCCAAATTCCCAAATCTTCAGCCCAATTATCTCTAAGAATAAGAGAGCTTGAGCATCGATCTGTGTTGTGCCTTTCCTGTGTGTGTACCTTACTGCCATAGCATGAATTGTGTTTACTGAGGGAGGTACTAAATTTAAATTGTTGTCATAATCCATAAAATTACCTCATCTTTATGCTTGAGTTAAAGAAAATTTAAATGACCTTTTATGTTCTGGTTGACTTTTCCTGGTTCCATAATTACAGGAAGAAAACAATGGGAAAGAGCATTGAATGTGTTACAGCATGTGTGTATTTTTACCCTGTGTGTTCTGAATTTCCATCTGCTTGTCAGCTCAGTCTTCTGCCCTTGTACTAGAGTGTAATTCTACTTAGATCAGATCCTCTTGATTATCTTTCAGAGTATTTATTTTTCGAATTGCCCTCAAAGTAAGTGATGTCATGCAGTTTATCATCAGAAACATTGTAGCTAAACTCAATCTTGTCATCAACCAATGCTTAGGGTTTTCAAGCAGGAATCAGAGATGAACCGGCAGGGATGTGAAAAGTTGACTAATGTTCCCTTGCTCTCCTGTACAGGGAGTGGGGCTGATATAAGCACGCTGTTACAGCTCTCCCTATCTGACATGAGCAGGCTTACCATAGATCAGAGAGGACCTGCAGCTTCCTATTTTGCGTTGTCTAGTTCCACACTGAAAAGTGCATTTATCAGCTGGGACAGTAGCTTTGGTCTGTTCAACAATGGATCTAGTGGAAAATGTGTGACCATCCTCACTGACATTTAATTATTTCAAAACCCACATTTTGTGTCTGGGTGCAAGACATCACTGCCAACGTTAATGCCAATTCTGAAGACGATTATGAAACTGTGTCCCAAGCTCCCATGAGTCTATGCTTTGAATATTATTTCTTGAGTTATCTATCCCATTATTTTCTGTTTATCAGATGGTTTGATGTTTAGTTGAGTCTTCTAGTGAATTGTTGATAATAACACCATCAAACTAGACATTATTTCAGTGTAATGCCTGACACTTCAAATGTACAGATTGTAGAAAATATTAAATCCAACTGTAAAAGATAAAGTATGTGCTATCAGCTAAAATTGACATTGATCATCAAACTTAGAAACATTTGGAAAATCCAATCCAGCATAATCCAGAAGGTAAAATAACATTTGATATTGGAGTAATGCTTGGACATCACAGTGTTTCATTAAAATAATTGATTTTTATAAATACATGGGTATTAAGTTTGCAAGTGATTGCAAGTTGACTTCCCACAGTGGTTTAGCTTAGCCTCAGTCAGTTCACTCTGTAGGGTGGATGTGGCAACACTGATGTTGATCTCATGATAGCTTTTGAGTGTGTGGAAAATGTAACTTGTTATGTGAGTTGACAATGGTATAAAATATTCAGCTGTCTGCTGTTAAATATTTAGTTAAATGCACTGAGTGTGGTTTCAAAATAGTTTGCGTCTTTAACTTTTGTTCATAATTCAGAAAATATTCATTATTCTGGTACTCCCACAGAAAATTAAATTATATGGATTTAACCCACATCATAGGGCATATGCACTGATCCATTAATTTAAGTAGGTTCTCTGACAACCTTCTTGGAGAGTAAGAGTGGGTTGGGAATAGTGCTTCAACATTATAGATTTCTCCAACTTGTAATCTCTTTGAGCTAAGTCCTACTGCAGGGCATAAAATGAATTTATCCTTATGCGTATTGAGCAGGGCATCAGTATAGTTTTATTGGTGTAACATATGGGGGAGATTGTTTAATGGTTTGGTCCTGTGTCTCCTGAGATATAGCTTTCCAGAGTACAAATAAAACCATCAAATATATTGTTTAAAAAAGCATTGGATGGTTTTGTAATGCAAAGAACTGCATAATAGGTAGGTCCACCGCCTCCCTAAATAAATTATTAATCTGATAAAATTCAGTGCCATCACATCACAGCAATCCACTGTCTAAAAGGAGGCGTGGGAATGAGCTAATGTGGTGATTAGCTTGGTAATTGGGAACTCCATTTCTGGATCACAGGCACAAATATTGTTTTATAAAGAGTTGGTCAAGGCCTATGTGAAGTGCAGAAATATGATTTCTGTGAGCCTTTCCTGGAATTTACCTTCACTGAAAGAATGCAACACGGCAACCGCTTTTTTTTGTGGGATCCAATGGGCGAAAGGGTTTTGATCTCTACCTGTGATTCTTTTAGCAACTTATGGTGAAACACACCAGAATCAGAGTAGCGATGAAGGATTGAGAATTAATGCGATGTTCAGGTGTATGGAATTGATGCACTCCAAGATGGAACTGTTAATTGCAAAGTATTTACAGCACAAAGCTTGCCATTCAATTCAACCAGCCCACAACACTGTTCATGCTGCAGTGTCCGCATCTATCATTAGCTCCTTCAATTGCTTTCTGCATTTTCCCAGATTTAGCTTGAACACTTCTGTGCTATTCACCTCAATAGCTGGTGGCCTTGTACAAAATCTGCGTGTTTGACCAAAGTCCAAGAAGATCATTCATGCCATGAAATTATATCCTGAGAGTGGGTCAGCTTCTTAAGGGACAGCACAACGTTGAAAAAGAAAATACGAACAGTGAACCTCAAGGCGACTAGAAAAAAAAAACACAATTGGTAGAGAACACCAAATGGATTTGTTCCAAAGGTTTATTTCTCCGAATTTCACTCGATAAATGAGGACACTTAACGAATTGACAGAGGCATTTAAGACATGTTCACAATCTGTCATGACAGAATCACATGACACCAGGTTTTAATCCAACAGGTTTATTTGAAAACACAAGCTTTCAGCGCCTCGCTCCTTCTTCAGGTGTTAGTGAGAGAGGTGGCATCACACACAGAATTTATGAGTAAAAGAGCAAACTGTCACACAACTGATGAGGATGTATTAAACAAACCTAAGATGCTGTTAAATCTTTAATCACTGAGAAGGTTTTAATTGATTAATATGAATATGGAAATCCCTGAATTTCATTTAAGTCACTGTCCTGAGAGAACTGAAGGTTTTATCAGTGTAAACAAGAGGTGACAGTTTAGGGTCACACAATGCAGATTAGGTATGAGGCCTCAGTTAGAATCTGAGATAACAAGGTGTGGAGCTGGATGAACACAGCAGGCCAAGCAGCATCAGAGAAGCAGGAAAGCTGACGTTTCGGGCCGAGACCCTTCTTCGGAAATGGGGGAGGGGAAGGGGGTTCTGAAATAAATAGGGAGAGAGGGGGAGGCGGATAGAAGATGGATAGAGGAAAGGATAGGTGGAGAGGAAACAGACAGGTCAAAGAGGTGGGGTTGGAGCCAGTAAAGATGAGTGTAGGTGGGGAGGGAGGGAGGGG
>NC_063354.1:22663134-22677083 GCF_021869965.1 Rhincodon typus | reverse complement strand
GCAGAATGGGTATGTGTGTGTGTCTGTGTGTGTGAGATAGTTTGTGTATGTGTGTGTGTTTGTGTCTGTGTGTGATGGAGAGCTTGAGAGAGAGAGTGTGTGTGTGTGAGAGAGAGAGAGGTTGAGAGTGTGTGTGTGTGGGAGAGAGAGAGAGTTGGAGAGTGTGTGTATGAGGTGGAGAGTGTGTGTGTGTCTGTGAGGGAGAGTGAGTGTGTGGGTGTGTGTGTGTGAGGGAGAGTGAGTGTGTGGGTGTGTGTGTGTGAGGGAGAGAACCCAAGCTTCTCCTGACCTGGGGGCCCCAGCCCTGACTCCAACCTAACAGTCCCATCCCACACCACCACCCCCCCTCCAGCCCTCAGCACAGGATACCACCCCCATTCCCAACCTGAGCACAGCGCCCCCGCCCTGGCCCGGAGTGTAACAGCTCCAAACCCCACCTTTCCCAGCCTGAGCCATACAGGTCCCCTAGAGAGCTGGGTCCCAGTTGCTGTGCCATGGTAGTACACCCTATCTCAAGCACTCATTGATTGTATCAGGAAAATGACTGAAGTGATGAGATTCCCTGGACTTTTGTATCCCTCGGAGCCATTTTTCTCTGTCGTAGAAAGTAAAATCCTTATTAAAGCTCCAGTTCAAGTGTTACTCATCGGTGATTGTGATCCTTTGGCTTGATGGCTACAAATACAGGCATAAATCATGCTTTATGTCTCACCCAGTACTTACTGATTTCTCATCGATTGCCACATTGGTACCTTAGTGATAACAACTGCAATGTCTGTTTCTGTTTTAAGTGACAATGATAAAGACTCATGCTGTAGTGAGGGCTGTTTCTGAGATTAAGTCCAAGCGTGAGGACATTAGATGCAACATTCCAAGTTGATACACACAGTTATCTCTTCAGCTTTTACACTGTCATATGCTCAAATCAGACTAAATCACAATCACTGTGTAGCATGTTGTAAGAACACAGTATGTTGTGTAAATCAAATGTTTGCGTAATAAAGTAGATACTGTGTGTTTTACACTGACCTCAGATTTCACTCACCTTCCAGCCTTCCTATTTAAAGTAGCTTGAAAAGTCCTACATCATAAAGGATGAGCAAGTTTCTGAATGACGCTCCATTATCTGCTGCAACCTTCATCAAATTTCCCTGAAGACATAACAATGTAAAGTGAGACAAGTTGGTGCAGCAGGAAGAAATGTTGTGCTTTCATCCTGGAATGTGCTTTGTTGTTTGCATGATTGTTTTTTATTTCTGTATTCATCTCTTTGTTGACATGTATACAGGATAGTTGTCTTTTCCCTGATGTAGATAAGTGAACCCAACTTTGTCATGTCTGTACGTACCCTGTCCCCTTCCCCTTTTTTGTTTCTAAAGTCGTATAACTTCCTCCAACTCTTTCTATACAGTAAGCGCTTCCCTAGCTTAGTGGAAGCTCTCGTTTTGCACTAAAGCACTTCTGAAGTTGCTTCTTTATATCAGTGGTCAGTATTGATCTATTTTTGTGTTTAAAAAAAATAACTGCACTACACAGTTAGATAAGCACTTAACACACTGAGTTAAATAGTTTGTCAGTTATTGGGTAAGTGTTAAAGGATCATTTTTTGCAGGTGCATTGTGATTTACGGTTATTTTTCATTGCGAATAACAGTATTATATCCTTTGTCCCAAATGCCTTTACTGGATAATAATTTGCAATGGGAAAAAAGACATTATCAACAAGCAAAGCGAACAATGGCCCCTAATTTATATTGAGCTAAATCTTCTCCCAAGTACCGTTGCAAAACCCGAGCGTGGACCTAGTGAAATTTTAGTGGCAGGTCTTTTGAATAATTTTAGTGAAAACACAGCTGGCTGTTAGATCTGGTTGTCAGTGCAACAGTTGAGTATTTTTCAATATTTTTCATTTAATTAGTGCAATGCATGGTGAACGGTGGGTGGGTGCATGAATAATTCCATGAAATTTTCATGTTAGTTGTTGCTTTTGTTTCAGAAGCGGGGACTTTCTGCACGTAAGGGCTCCTTTTTTAAGTGCGATTAATAATTGATAAGAGAGCTGGGTTTTTTTCCGTTTAAATACGATAAAGAATTTTCTTGCACACCTTCTGAGCGACACCTTTAAACTCCACCACTGCAGGTGACTCTGAAATCTGATGGCCACTGCAACCAAGTGTGCAACTCTTTATTATATACGTGTGTCAGAATGTCTGATATGTGTTCAGGGAGTGAAGAGAGAAAGTCCTCTTCATTAAAACCTGCTTTTGGGACTTTGATTGAAGCCACGTCCACAAATGGATGAGCTGAAATTGTTGATAACCTCCATGACTTGGTTTAAGTGCCGTGAATGACTTCCCAACTGGCCCTGAATCCATACGGAACGTCTTGTACACACGTGTGACAGGAATCTCTGTATAGACTGGACATTGACTCCACCCAGAAAAGGAGCGTTAGCCCTGCTTTGGGGTGGGGCAGTGTTAAACTCTTGAATTGCATTGCTTCATTCTCTCTTCTCCCATTGCAGCAGGGAACTGAAAGTGACTGGAAATCTAAGGAAGCTTGCAGTCCCTGCTGCTAACAAATTTCCAACCGGCCTAACTGTCTACCAACCTGACTTTGCCAGGCTCCCAAGCCCACCTCTCCCTAAACAGCTACTGCTGGGACTGGAGTTGAGAAACCAGCACTCCAGCCAGTACTGGTTTCATTGGCACCCAGCTTCCATAGGGCTTGAAAATCCTGCCCAATAAGAAATAATTTTATGCAGTAGTAGGGCAAGTGTAGGATCGTTCTAACTGGATTAATTAATATGGATTCTATGGTGACTGCATTCAGTACTTTTCTTGCATTATTTTCTGTAGAAGTGGACTAGCAAGAGCAGAGAAAGATTGCCCATGAAGTCAGATATTTGCAGGGAACACTGCTAAGTTCCATGGATTCAAGCCTCAATCATAAACCCATGATCTTCCAAGCTATGTAGGTACTGGTTCAGCTAGCTTCCAAGAAAATCAACAACTGCATGTTTACACCCAGAGATTCAGACGCACACAGAGGGAGTCTGGAGAATTAGATGAAAACTTACTCCACTGCTTTCAGAAGGGTATTCAGCACTGCTGAATCTTCTGGCAATGGAAACAGCCATATTGCGGTCCCCATTCAATCAAAGCTAGAGCTTCAAGTGTGTAAAAAAGAGAAGGGAAGATCACTGTGCCACACTGAGGCCTGAGGATTTCAAGTTCCTCACATTGAAACCTGGCAGGAAGGAAGCCTCATTAGATCCTGCAGGCATGAGGACCTTTAACGTGCTTATAACTGTTGCGAGTATATCAAAGCCATTTTTCTATTGTAACTCAGTGTGGCATTTAGGCTTTTGAGAGTCCTTGAAACACTTGTGATTGAATTTTTACCCCAAACTATTGGTACCAAAGGGCTTGCCAATAGAGATAGTCCAAGTTGACCTGTTTGGAAGTACAGCAGGAGCTAAAGAGGGATGCCAGGCTGGTCAGTCTACCCAAGACGTGCCCTGCAGTGCTCATCTGCAGCTTCGGAACTCCTGCCCTCACATAGGTGGCACATTTCATGAGAAGTCTTGAAGTGTAAGCTCCTCTTCCCAAAGGTAGCAGTGTTAGTGCACTCCTGGTACCATCACTGTGAGGTGTCAATGTCCAACTAATCATTCTGCTGCATAGTTTTCAAGGCTCTCCAATCATAGATAGGACTGAGTGAAGAAAAGGAATGGTGGGTACCTTTTAATGTTGTTCAGAGTTTCCTAAATTGTTATCACCTCTCATGATGCTGTTATTTATCATCATCCTTTTAAATTTGACTTGCACACAATATTCCTCATAATTATCATCCCTAGTTCCGTGGGATTACACATGGAGTTGCAAATAATTAGGAAGGGAGAGCAGGAAACATTAGTTTGTTAGCCTCAGAATTGTGCTAACCCAATAGAACCATAAATGCATAACTCAAAGTTTTGCCTGTCTGATGTGTGCAGGGTTTCATGATTGGTTCCATGTTCATATTCGATCAAAAGCAAGCGTCCAATTGTATCTATTTCATTCTTAAAATATTATCATTTACAACAAAAAAGAATCGATCACTGGTGCTAGAACAGATATAGCCGTGTTTAAATTATTTCATCTTCAAATTTGAATGATACATTTGGGACTGGAATAATGAAAAACCCTTGTTAACTTTCTTTGGATCCTGCAGTATTGTTAAGCCTGTCAGATGGGTCTATAGTACCGTTTGCGATGCTGTTCCATGACGGTAAGTGTGAGCAACCTATTAATGTAATCACCCTGTATGTAATACTAGGTTTGAGCGTTAAGTGTTCCATTAATTTTCCCTCGCATGTGATCTAGTTAAGGTGTACATGTTGGCTAATTTCAAAATTAATATTGTTCCAATTGAAGACTATTACAGACTGTTTGGATTCACATAGAGGAAGTAACTTCCAAAGAGCAGGATTCCTAACTGCTCAAGCACATTGGGAGACCATTGGGTTTCCAACAGGTTTCCTAAACAGCTGTTGAAAAAAAACTTGCACATGGACTATAACTGTTATCACTGGTTTATTTGGAACAGCTGAAGACAGCAATCTGTTTCGCTCCTCCTGGCAAAATGCTTTGACTACTGTTATGAAATTACCTGGGGGGAAAATGTTGGGCAGTTTCGGGGTGGTTCACGTTCCACTGAGTGTCAGAAAATAAGTTGGAGTAAGTTGTGACTAGATACTGCTCTGTGGTGTCCTTACAACCAAGTAGAGTGTGGGGCTTGAATGGATATTCTGCCTGTCATTGGTGAGTCAAGGATTGTGCCTGGGAGAGTTGCAAAGATACGGTCTCAGAATAAAAGAGAGTGCAAATAATCAAACCCAGAACACGATTGATTGCCTTTTTAATATGAATAATGACAATGTTAGGAATATTTCAAAAGTTGGTAGCCTTATCCTAGTGGTCCCTTCCAGGCACCAGTTCCACTGGAAATTGTGTACCATGACTGTAATTTTCCAATCTGCTGTTGGGTCATGTGCCATGGAGGTGCCTATTCCTGCTGTCTAACTGAGACAAGTTCTGTACTGCTCTTCATAACTAGCTGCTTTTCCTCCAGTTGAACAGATGTGAACACCTGCATTTTCTATCCCCACAAGGAGAGGGGGAAAAAAAAACTTGCCTGGTCTTGATCATCTTCCATGATAGGTTGCCCTGAAAATCTCACTCAGGCCGACCAGTTAAATCTTCCAGTCTGCTTGCAATATGTGTGTGCAAATAAAAAGACTGCGTGGTTTGGTCAGGAGTGCTCAACCCTCTCTCCATTGAAGCTGTTAAGATTAGCAGCCAACTGATTGATTTTAACTTTCCTTATGGCCGGTTACCCAGCATGTGTAGGTTTTAAAATCACCTCCTTAATTTTAAAACTGTAATTTCTAAAACTAGGAAAGCCAACACAAACATTCAAAGATGCTCAAACATTCAATCATGAGTCAATGCTTCCAGGAGATTAAGGAAGGAATT
The DNA here is from genome assembly GCF_021869965.1 of Rhincodon typus. Lineage (NCBI taxonomy): Eukaryota > Metazoa > Chordata > Chondrichthyes > Orectolobiformes > Rhincodontidae > Rhincodon > Rhincodon typus. Next base: position 22,671,565 of record NC_063354.1, on the reverse strand, counting down.
TGGAAATGAAAAGATGAATGAGAACAATATGCAACCCAGAGGAGTTAATGCAACAAATGTTTCCCTGTGAATTTTATGACTATTGTTAATGTGGTAGTATTTACAACAGCCATCCCTTACATTATAGTAATCATAGCAGCAAAAAGTTAATTACCTGAGTTAGGAGATCAGGCTAGATTCTGTGAAGAATTAGAACTTTGAAGTCAGTTTGTTAGAGCCTACAATCATTGGAATTGAATGGTGATCCATCTTGGTGTGAGAAATAATTGTATTGGTGATCTAGAAGCACTTTGTTTCATGTTTGTAATTTGCTGCAGTGATGGGAAATTGCTCAGCCAGTTAGTCATTGTTTTCAAAGAACCTTTAGCAACCTGTAAGGTGAAAGCAGAAAAGTTGTGAAAATCCAAAAATTAATTTACCCTATTACAAAACTCAGGAGGTGGGCTGTTTGTGTATTGATTAAGAATGGTTAGAGATGTTTATGAGAATGATATTTTAAAAAGAAACTTGCTAATTCTATATATGCAGTTCTGATTGTCTTATGGTATCATTGTAATACATGTGGACAATAATTGTTCCAGTTACATTTCTAGGCTTTCGGTCCAATATTAACTCTGTATAAGTGAATGAGCTTTGAGTAAATTGAATTTGCGTCCTTCGATTTGAAGGTCACTTTGCAGGTTTTTCCATTTTTTAAGGATTTATTAACTCCATGATACATGTTCAGGCATGGAAGAACTGTCTTATGAGAAGAGATTGAGTACTTTGGGCTGTGTTCATTGGAGTTTAGGAAAATGAAAGGCAACCTTATCAACATACAAAATTCTACGGGGACTTGACAGGGTATATGCAGAAAGGTCATTTCTCCTTTTGGGAAACGTCAAGGACCAGAGAGCATAATCTCAAAATAAGGGGTCATCTATGTAATACACGAGTGAAAGTCTCTTCTCAGAGGATAGTGATTCTGTGGAATTCCTTATTGCAGAGGGCTGTGGAAGCTAGGTCATTAAGTATATTGAAGGGTGAGATAGACAAAGTTTTCATCTGTAAGAGGCTTAAGGGGTATGAGGAAAAGTCAGAAAAGTGGAATTGAGGATTATCAGATCAGCCATGATCTCATTGAATGGCAGAACAAATTTGATGGGCTGAATGGCCTACTTCAGTTTCTACATGTTATGGTTGATTTCTGTATTTCACCATCTTATTAACTGGATTTTAATATCTGAAAATATTGTCTATTACATATAAGCACATGTCTTTGTACTTTGATCAAAAATTCTTCTTCAGGGGTACCCTTTGATTTGTACATTCTATTGGTATGGTTTTCAATGATCTTTAGCTCAGCAGTGACAAAGCATTCTATACTCTAATAATTATTTATGAAGTGTTCCTTTCCTTTCTTTATCTCTCCCTTAATGATGCTCTCAAATTAATGAAACTTCTCACTTTCCAGCCAAGAAATGATCATTCCCTACACGTGCTATCAAAACATATAACTTTTAAACTCCTGTCCAATCTCCTTTTAGTGATCACTGCTGTGATGAAAGTTCAAGTCTCTCAGTACCTCCTGTTACTATAGTTTCTAGTGCTGATGTCACCCTAATATCCTTTATAAACAGGTATCCAAGACTGCAGTACTCTCAATAAGGCCTAACCATTGCCTTGGATAAATGTATTAGAACTTATGTTCCTGTGTCCCCGGCACCAACTTACAAAACACAGACTGTTATTATCCATTTTCGAAGGTTTTGTCCATCTCAATCCTCTGTACCTTAAGCTCTGTAGTATCTTTCAATTGATTGTATGCTCTGAAAATACCTGGTCTCTCACTCTTTCACATAAAATTGTTTCTGTAATCTGCTAACCTGCACAAGTCTCCTGAGGTCTTTTACAAACAGATTACTAAATCTCCTACTTTTATGTCCAAAGCAAATGTTGACATTCTTCTCTTTGTGTCCAAGTTCAAATAAGTTACATATACACAAAGAACAAAAATGTACCCAACACTGAACCTTAAAGCCAACCATTTCTGAACAATTCAACAGGTTAGGATGTAGGTTTTCTCTCAATATTGACTTGATATGAAATTAAGTTTGCCAACTTAAAGGACAAAGCAGTTTGTCTTAACAGCATGAGTAGTACATGTGTCTTACATTACACAAGCATGCAATCCTTTCAAAATGATCATTCCCTGAACAAAACACAGATCAGCAAATAACATCCATAAAATATAATTCATCATGATTTTTCTATTTGGCATACATCAAACATTACAGGGAGTCCAATGCAAAGTTCTGTGTTACTTTTTTTTTGGTAATGCAGTGGGGTGAAGGAAAGGTATTTAAAAATAAAACGAGTGTAGTTATTGGGAATGCATAGACAAATCTCTCTGCAATAGAACACTAGAGTCTCATTGAATGGCAGAGCATACTCAGTGGTATGTTTACATTCCTATGTCTTATGGTCACACATCTGCAATCTCTTAGTGAACCCATTTCAGTAATGATTTAATGTCCATTTAATTTCAAGTTGCCAAGCTTTTTGCCCTTATGGGCCACAAAGATGGAGTTACCAATACCAAATACAAAAGTAAGTCTAAATTCACATACCCATTATTTTCCACATAGCACAAATTTCTGATCCAAATAAATCTTGATGCTTTGATTTAAGATTTACCATTCATTGAGACAGCGCTTCCAGGGAAAAGCCTTTCTAATCCTTCCAATCCATAAATTCAAACCGAGCACATTAAAAAATTGGATGCAAATAACAATATGTTAGCAGGTTTCAAGAAAGAATATTTTCAAATGTCAGTATGGCTTGGATTGCATCTTGGACATCCCACTTTAAACAGATGCACACCTACATGTGAGCAACAATGAGCATTGCATTTAAAAGAAATTTTTGAAAGTGAAAAAGCCAGTAATTTCTCGCTAGTATCTTCTACTTTGATAATTAGGAAAATTCCGGAAGGGAGGGATGTGGAAATTTATAAGCATCTGCTAATCTAGAGACACTTTCCTCATAAGTGCTCCCTCCCAAAACAGACAGACAGGCAGACAGATAGAGAGAGCATGATAAAGATTTGATTATTTTACTTGCCAGCCCTAACTTCTCATACAGAATGGTAGAGAGAGAACTGAGACATTTTCACAACCCCACACTGTTCCAGCCTGGGTGCACTTACCTGGTTTGAAAATACAGATCTGTGTTCTCCCACCAATATTTTTTCCGTCTATTGTTTCAACTGTACTGTACTCCATTAGTTCAAGTCATGCAGGGACTGGGAGTTATGGAAATTCACAGTACAATCTTCTTTCAGTGCTCGGTAAGACTGCACAAACTTATTGCAACTTCATGCAAAAGTTAAACTTCTCCAATATATTCAAGCAGTAGGTTCTCATGGAAGAATATCCACATGCAAATGTTAGACATGAGCCAAGATGTTGTGAATTGCAGAAACTGCCATCCACTCCCAACCAGCCCACTCTTTCAGCACTTTCATCTTCTACCTTCCTGCTCTTCCCCTCCTTCTCCATAAAGACCAAGGTATTCCACATTCTCCCAGATCCCATCTTCACGATTGGTTAATTGCTTCTCTCCATCCGAGCATAGCGTCTGTAGCAACAAAGCAGCCGTGGCAATGGCAGCAGATAGGGGAATTTTACGACAGCTTTCTCAGTTAGCGCTGAATTCTACACATTTGCTACAGCTGGCTGTTGCATTAGTTGGCAGGCTTGCTGTTTCCTTTTCTGTCGTGATTGACTGACTGCTGCAGCAAGAGATCTCTCTCCATCATTTCTCTGTGGCCTACTTCAAGTCTATTGCTCCAGCACTGCTGTTTCTACCTACTCTTCCCTGCTGCACATCAGTGACAGTAAGAAATGTTGATGTTTACTGTGAAGCCAAATTCATTTACAAGTATGTCTTTTGCTATTGTGTATGTGTGCATTTACCAGTGCATCACGCTTTATAGTGTCATCATACCTCACACAGTATCCAGTGAAAGCCTCTGAGCCAACTTTAAAACAAAACAATTATTTTTCATGTAGATAAAAAAGATCCCCTGGCAAAGAGCTAGTAACCTATCACTGAATTTGTCTTGAAATTATGTAAAGCCAACTGGATTTTGTAACATTAATGATGCTTCTACAGAAAAATAATATATTCTAAAATTCCAAGCAAGTTCTATTGATTGCCATCTTAACTTCAAGAAGTCGGGGGGAGAAGAGCTCAAGAGCTCCTTCTTCCTCATCAGAATGACAAACGGTGCAGTTCTTGAGCTTGAATCAGGCAGGTGATAATTGTGTCTAACTGCCCCAAGCCAATAATGTGCCTTCTCACTCACCTTGCTTTTCCATAGGTTTTGAATACAATAAAGGCTAAAAGATCGCGAAGTAGGGGTGCTTTACTCTGCTAGCATCAGATCATAACAAACAGGAAGAAAAATTTAAGATAACAAGGGAACTGTTTATACCTTGTATATAGAATGACCATTTGGGTTACATTGGGCTGAAAAATTACTTTCTTAATTTGCTCTGCCTTCCCATCAGCCCTCTCCTACCAATGACACCTTTCCTTTCCAGTGATAATCCATTCAACTGTTCCAGCTAACCTCCTTAACCATCACCACCATCTGATGGAGGTCCCAGAGAACTGCTCAGCTCCCTCGCTCAGTGACCCCCATCACTGCCGCAACCTGTTGCTGGAGCACTTGTTACATTACACTGTTCACCAGGGCCAGAGGGAAGAGAGTGCCATTGGACATCATCTCAGGATCAATAAAAAGTTTAACAATGTCACAAGATCATCATCAATACTCATATTCATCCAAATTCAGGGAAAGAGAAATGGACAACATGTTGGTGAATCTAAATGGTGAGGTAATCTTTGTGACAGACTCAAAGACCAAAGGAGCCCTACAACAAGCATCCTCAAAAATGCCAATGGTATGTTGTTTGACCATTTACAAAAACAAACCAAATTCAACTCATTTATTAAAACATCATGAAAAGATACATCATGAGACTTCCAAACTAATATTGTGCTGTACACTGCTAACTGAGAATCGTAAAATTCCTACTGTGTGGAAGCAGGCCATTTGGCCCATCGAGTCCACACCGAGGCTCCAAAAAGCATCCTGCCCCACCACCACCCCCCCCAATGCTATCCTGGTAATCCTTCATTTTCCATGGCTAATCCACCCAGCCTGCATTTCCTGGACACTATGCACAATTTAGCATGGCCAATTCACCTAACCTGCACATCTTTGGACTGAACTCTGAGGCAAAAACAACAGATAAATCTCTGGAGCTGAACCAGAAATTATTTGTAAAGATAAGATACAAGACTGCAGAGGTGTTTAGACAAGATCTAGGGTTTTATCTACAGATCTAAAAAGAGTGGACTTAAAACCATGCTTATATAAAAATGCTTCTTGAAGTGACATGAAAGGTTATATTCCAATTTGTGTGCAATTCATGGAAAAGGTTAGAACAGAGAGTATTGAATGGAGGTCTGGAGCCAGTACAAACAAATGGAAACTAGGTTGTGTAGTCAGCAGGAAATTAGTGGGAAGTAAACTTTGGAACCAGGTCATAGTGTGTGTGATCTTTATCTTAGTCTGTACAATAGAACCAAAGTTTTCTGTGGTAGCAGCACAGTAAGCAACGTAAGGAGCAGATTCTTGAGCAAGACAAAAGGAGCACTAGAGTTCAGTCTGTATGGTTGAGATACTGAGAAGATCTCTAGTGAACTAGAACAGGATGGATCCAGGATGACTGGACAACAGAAGGTAACTGAAAACACAGAAGAATAAATGTACTGTTCTGTGAAATATACATGGTGAAAGATAGGATGTATGAGAGGTAAAAGTTTTAAATCTTACACAGTATGTGATAGGCTAAAGCTCTCCCAGATTAGGTGGATCGTGATGAATGCTTTCATCTGCAATAAGGGGCTTTATTATTTATATCAGATCATTGGTTCTGAGTGGTACACTACTTTGATTACTTTTTTTTAGCTTGCAGTGTTTTTATTCTGTCACAACACACTTTTAAAAATTATGATTTGCAGAATTGCCCTGATAATTTCATTATGCAAAACAAAGATTCCCTTGGCAGTTTTGACAGCGCAACATTTGCTGACACATTGTATGTCAGCGCCCATGGAACGACCAGAGTCAAATTGCTGCTTTAATTCATTTCAGTTCTTTCCAAAGGCCTGCTATAGTTACAATTAACCCTTCACAAACTGTGATTTTGCCTTTCCAAATCTTTCCTCTCTCCTGTAACAGATAGACTTTTAATGTATACATCATCATGCCAATTATGAGGTAGAATTAGCTGACTTTCTGTGATTTTGTCCTTAGAAAGTCAAATTAAAACAATTTTCTGTCTGATTGCATCAGTGATCATAGACTAATTACAGAATAGAAGGGAAGGTAGCCATTCAACCTCCCAAGCCTGATCTGGCTTCCAAAAAGAGTAATTTAGTTAGCACTTCAACCTTGCTCTTTCATCATTGCCCTGCAAATTTCTTCTCTTCATGGTTTCTTTCAACTCTTTTCTTTCAAAGCCACCATTGAAGCTGTCCCAAACAACCTGCCAGGCAATGCATTCCAAAGCCCATACCATTTTACCTCATCCCATCTTGGGCCCTTTTGCTCATTACCATAAATTGGATACCCTCTAGATCTCAACCCTTCTGCCAACGGTCACAGTTTCCTCCCTATCTAGTCTCACAAAACAGAACACCGTCATTACAGTTCCTCTCTGCATTCTCTTCTCCAAGGAGTACAATCCCAGATTCACCAATCTGTTCCTGTAACTGAAGTAGCTCATCCTTGGAACTATTCTAAAATCTTTTCTGCGCCTTCTCTCAGGTCATCGCATCCATCCTAAACTGTGATGTCCAAAATTTGGACACAGTATTCCAGTTGAGTTGGAACTAATGTTTTATGAAACTGTCATACTTTTCTTGATTTTGCACACTATGCAATTTTTTGGAAAGCCCAGAAATCCTATAAGTGTTATTATTAACCAGACTGGCAAAGCAGGTTGAAAGGTAATATGGCCTATCGCTGCTCCTACTAAGTTTTTAAGAAGAATAAGAAAAAGGAAGAGGGACAAAAAGTTCTAGAAGTAGGGAACCAAGGGGAGGGGATGGGATAGAGAAAATGACCCAGACAGGCAAGAGGAAAGTCAAGAAATTGTGATAGGAAGACCCAGAGTGAGAGAGAGAGAGAGCAGGAGAGTACTCCATTGATTGAATGTTCAGGATGGAGACGGAGTGCAGAAGAAATATGATTTAATTCCAACTCATTCAGAGAGTATTGGATGGGACAATGGAGAGGAAGCTTTACTCCATGTTTATTTTCTGAATTAACTGTCTTGGGAGTGTTTGGGTTATTCTGCTGTGAACTAGCTGTATTGGGCTATGTATACGGAACACAGCATGGTTCAATACACAGCAAGATTGAAGGGGGCTGGGGTAGTGGGTGAATGACTGAAAGACCACTTGGTGTAAGTTGGAGCTGATGGATCCAGGAGGGTAGGGAATTTAAGGGCTATCAGGGTGTGTCCACTCATGGGGGATAATCTTGAGGATTGGGGGTGTGGTGAGAGAGTCAGATCAGGTGAGTAAGAGGCAGGGAGGTTGGATCCTTGGAGGTTAGGAGAGTTGGGATGGGAGGTGGGTGGGTAGTAGGTTTTAAATTGGTGTCCATGGCATTTCAGGTCCAGAGCGTTTGTGGGTCAGAGCATAATCGTGGGAGGGCCAAGTTGAGTTTGGGTCTTGTGCAAAGAGAGAATAAATGATTACCAGATGAGGAAGAATTAGGTATAATATCCCATGATTTCAAATAGCCTGTCAATACACAAGCCTGGACTCATACATGTAGATTGGTTCACTTGGGTATGGTGGTGGGGGGCCATCATTGCTTCTGCAACTATACCCCAGCAAATATGTACCTTTTTGCTATTTAAACTGTTAAGGCTATACACATGTGCTAGCTAATTTTTTTTTAATTATAGGAGTTATTAGACTAAGTCTACCAATAAACTTGTAATTGATGTTAAATACCTAAAAGAAACTAAGAACTGGTTAGGAAATCTAGGCATAAACATCCTTGTCAGAGTTTTAATCTTACATTCCACAATTCCAACCATACAGAGTACTTGTTTCCCAGCTGGGTTTGGGTCCAGAACAGAGGAGAATTGAGTTTGGAGTGCTGGGGGAGAGCGAGGTCACAGTGGGAGTGGTGAGTCGGGGGGAGAGAAGTCAGGGCGGGAATGGTGGGGCGAATGAGGTCGGGGCCAGAGTGATGGGGGGAGTGAGGTCGGGGCCGGAGAGATGGGGGGGGTGAGGTCGGGGCCAGAGGGATGGGGAGGGGGGTCGCGTGGGGGAAGAGTAGAGGTCACGGGGGTCGCAG
>NC_063354.1:22646593-22662634 GCF_021869965.1 Rhincodon typus | reverse complement strand
TTTTCTGAAGAAGGGTCTAGGCCTGAAACGTCAGCCTTCCTGCTCCTCTGATGCTGCTTGGCCTGCTGTGTTCATCCAGCTCTACACCTTGTTATCTAAGGTTAATAGTAGGTGTCTTTTCCCTAGGATGAGGTGTTTCAAGATGAGGGGGCATATTTTTAAGGTGAGAAGAGAGACATTTTAAAAAGAGACAAAGGGCAAGATTTTTTTACATAGAGGGTGGTTTGCATGTAGAATGAACTTCCTGAGGAAGGGGTGGATGTGTGTACAGTTACAACGTTTAAAAGACAGTTGGATAAGTACATGAATAGGAAAGGTTTGGAGGGATGTCAGCCAGGAACAAATAGGTGGGACTAGTTTAGTTTGGCATTATGGTGTAGCATGTTGGAAATCAAGCCCCACTATTCCCAGAGTCATGACACAAGTTAAAGATTTTAAAAATTTGCAGAACTCACCAATTTCATTGCATTTTTAAATCACCTTGACAGAAAACAATGAACCAGGTTTCTGTACTTAACAAGAATTACTCTTTATTACCAATGAATAGACTACACCTACTGCTAAACATTTATGAATCAGCAGCTGTGTAAGCAATACTTACAATGAGTGTCAGGTTATTTGATTTCAAAAAGTGCTGTTTTCAAACAGTTATTTTCCCATGTCAATGAAAAATACAGCAAAATGAAAAGACATGGGTCTTTACAATAAGTAACAGCTAATGAGATGAAGGATGCTTTATCCAGCATCATTTTCATTGAGTTATATCAGTTTATAGCTTTATAAGTGTGTTTGGAGTGTGATATTGATTCAGACTTAGAATTAGATTTTATTGTCATGTGTAGTCAAGTACGGAACTACATGAGTATGGTGAAAAGTGTACAATGTCGCCATCCCCAGCACCATCTTAGGGACAAAACAAAATCTCAGGTACAAACAAAATCTGAAGACTGAAGGTATGCATCAAGTGTAGCATGTTAAAGCCTACAGATGTTTATTATGTTGAGTGGTGATTATGGAGTCTGTCGATGTATACTGAGCAAGGTGTTGATTGAAGGCTTCCACATGTCCTCTGGGTATGATATTGATTGCAAGCCTGCGCGTGTAGTCTGGGCATAGCTGTGGGTGTCATATTGATCGAGAAGCCTGCAACTGTACACTGAGTTTGACATTGATCAGGTGCCTATGGATCTGCACAAAGTTATGGGAGTGAAGAATAAGATACATCAAACAACACTACCTCACTCATGCTGGGTGGCCAGTTATTTTGGCAGTGCAGTTACTGATGATCTGCTCTCCTCCGCAATGCAGAATACATTCATTTTTTTTCTGTTCTGTTGAAATGTGCATCTCATTTTCAAACAAGCCAAATTGTCTTGTACCTGGAGTACATTTCACCAATTGCAAATATGCTCAATCTGTTTAATGGCACAAGTCGACCAACCCAAAGAAGCTGACCAGTGAGTACAGTAGTTTCAATAAACACCGTGATGTGAACTGGATTCTTTGGTTGTGCCAGTTATGTTAATACAAGCTGTTACACAACAACTAACCAACTCCAGAATGCAGATGGTTCCTGATGGAGGCAGAACAGCTAAGATCGGGCGTTCTACCATCTTTATTCTTTTATTTTCTGCAAGTTTCCACCTCTGCAAGTTCAAGATAAAATCTAAATGTAACCAATTGTCAGTAAAATATACAATGGGAGCATGAAAGACCATTCCACATTCCAGACACAAATACCCACGATTGGAACAAGTGGGAAGGCACAGGGCCATATAATTAAGGAGGAAGGTTTTCATAAAGTGCTTGTCCCTTTGCTGACTCTTTCTCCACCCCCACCCCATGAAGTCAAGAGTAGGGAATGCCAACAACCTTCTCGATCAAGTTAAAATAAGGCTCTTAAGTGGCCTGTTAGTACCATTTGAGGCCTTCTGGATTGAGCTGTCACTTTTGGGTGATGGGTATGTTGGCTAACTCACGTTGGGAGGCCACTAGGTATACCAGAGCAGCATCACTGTGGTCTCAGAATGGCCGGTCCTCTGGATTCGGCACCGTGTACCCTACAGGTGATGAGGATCACACACTAAGACACCCACCACCCTCCACAAAGACACCCCCTCTCCCCTGCAAAACCCCTGATGGTGCCCTGGCTGATGGGCCACGGTGAACATACTCCACTGTTCCGGGTCTTCCAATTTTGCTGCTGATCTGAGGCTTCCTGCAGCACCAACAATAACCATCCCACTTAGTAGTGCTGCTAGAACAAGAGAGATGCCTGCTAAATAAATGGCTAGTGGCATATGGAGGTAGGCCTTTTCCCTTCAAAATCAGACATTTAACTCTCTGTCTGATATATAACTCTGCTTCCAGCAAATGGCTGCCATAGGTTTGGCAGCAGTTTCTGGGATGGGTGGCCGGGTCCATTAAGTTCAGCCCTAAACGTGGTAGCAGTGGCTACCTGCAGACAAACACTGTATTTAAGTTTGGCCAAAGGAAATTGTTCTGAATTAGATATTGCTATGGTGCGTGCTGGAGTATCAGGCATGATTTTGATTGAGATATCTATGCAGTGTTGCAGGCCAGAAAAAAAACCAGGCATGCTTTCCTCAAAATCAAGGTTGCTTTACATTGGAAATTGACATGAATTCAGTGTGATATCAGGTACTGATCCACACCTTTCCCAGCACTGTGAATTTTTATCATCGTCCTTACACTTATTTGTTCGTTGCTGGTCTCCACCAGCAATTTACAGTTGGTTGATGGACTTCTCTTCCTGGTGTTCTTTCATCAGTGAGTGCATCCTGTAAGATACAATATTGTTGATGAAACTGTTGAGCTTGTGGTGCTCCCTCAGCATGTGCCATTATCAGGTCCATTGCCCACACAGTGCTTCGTTATAAATTGGTCTTTTTCTATAATGTGTGTTCTTAAATAACAGTTTGTTATTCCTCCATAGCTGCTAAACTATTAGCTCAACCTGTAAGCTGAAACTCTCATGACCTGTCACTAACACCTCAGCAACTCAGAATTCAAGGGAAATATATGATTCGCCAATGTTTGCATAGTATGTGATTGGACATTTAAATGTTTCTAACGTAGCTGATTTTGACTATCATTATCACATTTCAAAGAAAATATAAACTGTACAGAAGAAGTCACTTAGCTTGACTGAATTGATGTTTTTCTAGTGTTGTGATATAGCTTAGTCAAACAATATAGTGCCATTCAGGAATTTGTCTCTGAAGAGGTCTGGTACAATGCTAAACAAGTCTTAAAGTATGAATTCATGAAAGGTCAGTTTGAAATCACATTTTTTATTTTTTCCACCTACCTGTTGGTCAGCTAACTATATTCTGTTTAAAATTGTGCAACAAATAAACGTTTGATGCAGTTTAGTAAAATTAATGTTTTTATTTGAAACCATGTGCAGTTTGATTAAGCACTTTCATCAGTGAATACACAGAATTTGTACAGATATGCAAAGTTTAAATCTATTGAAAATGGATTTGTAATAATGGCATATAGCACATTGGGATAGTCCAGGTTTGATGCCGATTCGCGATTATAAACACAAGTTTCTCAGAGCTTTTATACTCTGATGTAGCAAGGGTGGTGTATAGCAGCTTATGGTAACATCTGCTGTAATGAGGGTTGCATCTCTTGATGGTGGCTGTAATCCAGCATCTTCTACAGCTGTTACATGTTGTCTGTATTACGCTCTGTGCTGGGTTTTTGGTTTTGCAGTATCAGTGTTGCTACTGTATTAGTTATTGATTGAATGCTGGCAACGATCTGGCACTGCACTGAGCTTATTGATCTCAGAGATCAGGGAATCCATATTACAGGGATGTCTGCAAGGGATATTCTAGGAGTTCATTAAATCTTATTAAATTATAGCAGAATTAAACTGCATTTACCATAAAATCTCTTGACAATGCACCTGTATAGTTGAATGTTTTTTCTAATCCATTCTCATCCACATTTTAATATTGAAATGATGAATGTGAATTAGAATATATTCTGACAGTGGATGAATATAATAACTACTGCTTTGCTAGGGAAGCTGAAAAGTGTTTGCCTTTAATTCATCCTTCTAGTTGATTAATATAAAGTATGTGCCTTTTATGCGCCTTAGATTCCTATTGTTTTAATATTTATCCTTAGCTCCTGAGCATATTTCTTGACATGCCTACTATTCTGTTCAATTGCTAACCCCCTCTGGTGCTTTCTAATCAACTTACAAGACCACACCAGTATACAGTACAAGGTTCACTTCATACCCAGTTCTTTAGCAAGGTTCATTGGTTGACCTTGGCAAAACTAACTCAGTTGCACTTCTTGCTCAGAAGTGAAACTTATATAAAAGAGTGACTCAAAACTAGGATTTAGATCTTCGCATCTCTTAGGGCTTATGACATTGAAGTCACCCTTTTGTGTTCTTGTCTTTAATCACTGAGCATGGAAGTGTTGGCTTTTGACCATCCATTCAGACAATTTCAACCTAAGTCTTGAATGAAATTTAAGTGAAAATGTGATCATCAATCTCTGAGGGCCAATACTTTACAGATGTTTGAAATATATTATTTATACATTAATATATAATTTTGATTTGCACACCAACGACCCAAGTAAAATAAATCCTTGCCTTCTGCATTTATTATTCACTGGAATTTATTGTTTTACGAACCACCTCAGCAATATTTTCATAATATCCGGAATGAGTTGAGTCATCATATTTAAATCTAGTAACTGTTCTGTAATTTCAACTGAAAAAAAGCAATTTCAGCACCAAAGCAATAAAAAGTGCGAATGGCTTTTAAATTTGGAGCTGTAATGTCTAAAGTTATTTATTAATATTTTTCATTGAAACAGAACAGTTTTCTTTTCATAAAACAATTTTGAAAGATTTGGAGAATACCACATAATGTGAAGCTAATATGGTGTATTAACATATATTTTGTGCGTGCTTCACACTTTCTTGTGAGAAATATTGATGTTAAGATATGAAGCCTAGCTACTTAAGGCTAGCCATGTTCCATTTTCAAGGTGCTCCTTCAGTAACAGACCCGTGAGGAAACTGACAGTATCCTTATTGTGTGAGCCTTCCAGAATTGAGGTGGCTCACATCAGCTAAAGGTGAGATGGGCCTGCTGCAGGATTGCACCCCATCTATTGCTCCATCACAGACTCCCCACTTACCTGGATAAGTGCGGCTCCAACAGAACCTCAACACCATCCAGCCAAAGCAGACCACTTGATTGACACCCCCACCCACAACCTTCAACATTGATTCCCACCACCAGCAACCATAGTGGCAGCACCATGTATCATCTTGAACTGCAGCTTAACAAGGCTTCTTCAGCAGTGCCTTCTAAACCTGCGATCTCTATCATCTAGAAGGGCAAGGCTCAGATACCTGACAACACTACTGCTTGCAGGTTTCCCTCCAAACCACACACCATCCTGATTTGGAATGAAATTTTTTTCACCAAATAGATGATCAAAAAGCTGGAACTCCCTCCCTAACGATACTGTGGGTGTACCTACACCGTGTGGACTGCAGTGACTCAAGAAGGCAGCTCACCGGTTCCTTAGGGATGGGCAAAACCTGCTGGCCCAGCCAGCTCCGTCCAGATTCCATGAAGAGCCATCAAATATCAGAAGGATGTTCTGGCTGTGGAAGGAGTGCAGCGAAGATTTACCTGACTAATTCCCAGGATGGCAGGACCAACTTGTGAAGAGAGACTGAACTGGTTCGGAGTTTAGAAGAATAAGGGGATAATCTTACAGAAACCTGTAAAATTCTAACAGGACGAGACAAGGTAAATGCTGGAAGGCTCCTGCTAGTGACCAAGGAGTCCAGAACCAAGGGTCAGACCATAAGGATATAGGGTGGGCCATTTAGAGCTGAGATGAAGAGAAATTTCTTCAACTATAGAGTGATGAGCCTGTGGAACTGTCTGCCATAGAAAGTGGTTGAGGCCAAAGAACAGAATGTTTTCAAGAAAGAATTAGATATAGTTCTTAGGGCTAAAGGGATTAAAAGGTGTGGGGAGAAAATGGGAGCAGTATATTGAGTTGGTTGATCAGTTGTGATCGTATTGAATGGCAGAGTGGTCTCAAAAGGCTCATATGCCTACTCCTCTTGTTTTTTTTTTATGTTTCTGTATAGTTTGTGCAAAGGTCCCTCCTTTCAGTTATGTCATAGACTAATGATCACTAAGAATCCAAACAATAATGAGTGTACCAATAAAGGTACACCGTCTGCTACATTGTCCCAATGCACTGAGATTTAACAATACATAGTCTCCAATCTGGCACATCAAAAAACACTTAATAATTCCATACATTCACAGACATAGGTTCTGAGGAAGGATCACCGGACCCGAAACGTTTTTCTTCACAGATGCTGCCAGACCTGCTAAAGCTTTTCTAGCAACTTCTGTTTTTGTTCCAAAGTGATAGGAATGAAACAGGACTTAAGTTGGCTTAACAAAAAAGGAAACTCTCTTTGTAAGATGTATAATTTCAGAATAAGGAGATCTTAAGGTTCAGTGTTTCTCAGTCCTGTTGATGACATGGATCTCTGATTTTCTAAGAAAACTAAAATAGGCAATCACTAGGGACGAAGACTGCGGTGGAGGTTTGCTGAGGATTTAGATTAAATTTGCCAAGGAGTCTGACCTGCAGTTCACAGGCTAAATCAGATCTGCTTTCTGATTTGTCTGGCCCATGATACTTCACCAAAAGTAAGAGCTCATTTGTTGGTTTTCAAAATTAAAACAAAATCCTAGGCCATACTACCGCTTGTGACCAGGTGTCCATGGGAATGACCAATTCAGTTCTTGCTACTTCAGCTTCAATAGTGAACATAATTATGGGTGCTGAGTGAGGGCATGAGCTATACTTCATGGAGCATGCCTGACAATGCCCATCCCACTCATTCCTGTTGACAAAACTCTCTGCTGTCTGTGATTTCTGTTTTCTCAGTTACCGTGAAGCAAATTTTAACTAATTTGGTGGAATTCTTTGAGGACATTACTTCATCGTGGACAATGGGGAACCTATGGATGTAGTGTATCTGGATTTCCAGAAGGCATTTGACAAGGTGCCACACCAAAAGCTGCTACATAAGATAAAGTTGCACGGTATTACAGGTAATGTATTGGCATGGATAGAGGATTGGTTGACCAGTAGAAAGCAAAGAGTCCAGATAAATGGGTGTTTTTCTGGTTGGCGGTCAGTGGCTAGTGGTGTGCCTCAGGGATCAGTGTTGGGACCGCAATTGTTTACAATTTACATAGATGATTTGGAGTTGGGGACTAAGTGTGGTGTGTCAAAGTTTGCAGATGACACTAAGGTGAGAGGTAGAGCAAAGTGTGCAGAAGACACTGAAAGTCTGCAGAGGGATATAGATAGTCTAAGTGAGTGGGCAAAGGTCTGGCAGATGGAGTACAATGTTGATAAGTGTGAGGTCATCCATTTTGGTAGGAATAACAGCAAAATGGACTATGTTTTAAATGGTAAAAAAGTGCAGCACGCTGCTGTGCAGAGGGACTTGGGTGTCCTTGTTCAGGAATCACTAAAGGTAGGATTGCAGGTGCAGCAGGTAATTAAAAAGGCAAATGGAGTTTTGTCTGACATTGCTAGAGGGATGGAGTTTAAAAACAGGGAGGCTATGCTGCAGCTGTATAGGGTCCTGGTGAGGCCACACCTGGAGTACTGTGTGCAGTTTTGGTCTCCTTACTTGAGAAGACATATACCAGCACTGGAGGGGGTGCAGAGGAGATTCACTCGGTTGATTCCAGAGTTGAGAGGGTTGGATTATGAGGAGATACTGAGTAGACTGGGATTATACTCATTGGAATTCAGAAGAATGAGGGAAGATCTTATAGAAACATATAAGATTATGAAGGGAATAGATAAGGTGGAGGCAGGGAGGTTATTTCGGCTAGCAGGTGAAACTAGGACTAGAGGGCATTGCCTCAAAATAAAGGGAAGCAGATGTAGGACTGAGGTCAGGAGGAACTTCTTCACCCAAACGGTTGTGAATCTGTGGAATTTCCTGCCCAGTGAATCTACCTCGCTGAATGTTTTTAAGGCAAGGCTAGATAAATTTTTGACAGTAAAGGAATTAAGGGTTATGGTGAGTGGGCGGGGAAGTGGAGCTGAGTCTCAAAAAGATCAGCCATGATCTTATTAAATGGCGGGGCAGGCTCGAGGGGCCAGATGGCCTACTCCTGCTCCTAGTTCTTATGTTAATTCGAACATTAACTATTTAGTGGGTTGTTCAGAGGTGTTAACTGTCCATTAATAGTTTTCCCTTTACATTTTTGTGACCTTGCTTCAGAGCTGATCAGACTGTATTGTTTTATGTTCTGTGTTTTTTTATTATGGACTGAAATGGGAAAAGGACTGTTTTATAAACCAAGGAGTGTGGAAGGGATTACTGCCAAGCTACCAGTGCTTATTTTAAGTGTTGTTTTCACAGTTCAACCAGTAATGGTAGAGGGGAGGGGAGGGGGGGTGAGGTGCTACCTCAGACAGCTGGAAGCAGAGAGTGTCTACAAAATGTGATTCAGCCAGCAACACGTAGTTGATTGGTCTGTGGAATAATGACCAGATATCAATGACAAAGGCCTTTTGCCTGCTTGCAACTATGTAATTGTCTCCCAATTGCCTCCATCTACAAGGACAAGGGCAACTGATGCATGGGAACACCACCACTTGAAAGTTCCCCTCCAAGCCACGCACCATCCTGGCTTGGAAATGTATCGCTGATCCTTCACTGTTGCTGGATCAAAATCCTGAAATTCCCTCCCTAAAGGCATTGTGGGTCAATCTTACAGCACATGTACTGCAGCGGTTCAAGAAGGCAGCTCACCACCACCTTCTCAAGAGCAACTACAGACAGGAAATAAATGCTGACAAGCCAGCAACACCCAATTCCCCCAAATGAATAAACAAAACCACCTCGATTCTCTCATACAATTAGGATTGATCAGGAAGTCCTAATTTTGGATCTGTTAGTTGGTTAGAATTTACACTTTGCTACTTTATGTCTCATTTCAGTGGCTCAAAGTTTACACTGACTCTGCGAATAGGTTGTCTATTCACTTGGCCACTATCGCTAGAGGCAATGATATCACAACTCGTGGGAGGGAAAAGTTATACTTTTTTATTCAGTTAGAATTTTCCAAGTGGTTAAAACATGCATTAATTGGATTAAGTTATGGCAAAAGCATCGAGAAAGGCCTTGTATTGCAGCCAATGATCATAAAGCAAACTCACCAAATTGACTTTATTCCCTTGTTTAAATATTTTTCCTTAAATACCTCTCAGGATGCTAATGAAGGGCAGGATATTAGAGATACATGTTCAAATCCTAGATCAGCTGCAAATGAGTGAAATCCTCTGAATTTTTAGACAAAATTACGTAGAATATACAGTGTGGAAACCAGCCCTTAACAAGAACTTAAAGGGGCGGGGAGATATTGGGAGAACATGTTTATTTTAAAAGTCCTTTCATTAACTTTTACCTTCAGGTCGCTGGTGGATAATGCTGACTTATTCCAAGGCCATTCTACCATATGAGGCATTTCTTATGTAGAACGGCTTCTTCCTCTGTGATTCATATCTGTAATTAATGCAAACATTATGTGATTGTAAATATACTGGAAAGGCAAGAAAGGAACTTGAATCTATTTATATGCACTTTGTTGCAAGATACAGGAGAGCTACTATTCTGTCATTCTGCACAGCAAGTCTTTTTTTTATTTGCTGCTCCCTTCACTTATTTTCCATTTCAGTTATGTGTGCTTTAGCTTCTCTGAGCCTCTGATCTGACCTTGTAGTCATCGTGTTTACATGGCTGGTCTAGTTTAGATTCTGTCAATGGTTAAGCACCATCACCACCATCCCACCCTCCATAACCGAGAATTTAGCAATGGTAATGGCATTGAATGTTAAACCAATTCAATGTTTTGATTCTCTTTTTGGTTATTCTTTCATGGCATTTGGGTATCAGTAGAAAGGTCAGCACTTATTGCCCATCGCTAACTCCCCTGAAATTTAGTGGCTTGCCAGGCCATTTTAGAGTTACAATTCAACCTTATTACTATGGATCTGTAATCACATGTAGGTCAGATCAGATAAAATGGCACATTTTCTTGCCAAAAAAAAATTCGCAAATAAGATGGATTTTTACAATAATTTATAATGATTGTCATTGGCACCATTCTGAGGGTAGCTTTCAATTCCAGATTTTATTAACTGAAATTAATTTCATCAGCTGACATGATGGAATTTGACGCACTTGTCCTTTAGTTCAGGCCTTTGGCTTACTTATCCAGTATGTATTACCACCATGCCACTATCACCCCTTGAAGATGATGTAGTTAGTCACTGCCTGTCCCTCATGTAGCATAAATGTAACTTGCCACTTTCCAACCCTAGCCTGAATGTTGTCCAAGTCTACCTTTATGTGGACAATGGCTGTTTCAGTAAGTGAGGAGTCTCAAATGGTGCTGAATATTGTGCAGCCGTCACTTAATGTCCCGGCTTCTGACCTTCTGATGGAGTTAGAGAAGTTCAATGTTGAAGCAGCTAAAGATGGTTGGGTTTGGAACACTACTGTGATGATCTCTTTCAGTGATGGCTTGTGCCTGAGATGATTGGCATTGAGCCAGCACAACCATCTTTCACACCTCCAACCAGTAAAGAGTTTTCTTCCTGATACTCATTGTTTCCAATTTTGCTAGGGATCCTGCTTGCCAGAGTTGGTCAAATGCTGCCTTGATTTTAAGGGTGCAACTCTCACTTCAGCTGTAGAGTTGAGCTCTTTTGTCTGTGTTTTGACCAAAGCTGTAATGAGTTCAGAAACCAAAATGGGCCTGGCAGAACCCAATCTGAGGATAGTGAGCAGGTTATTGCTGAGTAAGTGCTGCTTGATAGCATTGTCAATGTCCCCTTCCATTGCTTTGTTGACGATCAAGAGTAAACTGACGGGGCAGCCATTGGATAGCTTGGATTTGTCCAGTCTGATGTAGACAGGCCATTCCTGAGCAATTTCCCACATTTTTATGTAGACACCAGAATTATAGCTGTATTGGAATTACTTGATTATGAGACTGTGCAGACAGTTAAATAAAGCATCAGTTAATCTGTTCTTAATAGTAATGGTTCACAGATGATTGTTGACCAGCAGATTAGCAGACTTCCCTCGCTGTTCTTAAAGTTATGACATGGGATCTTTAAGATCCACTTGAATGGCCAGATGGGGAAACTGATTTAGCATCTCACTTGATGGAAGATGCCCCTGAGTATGCAGCATTCCCTTGGTTCTGCGCTAAGAGTGTCAGCTCATATTATGAGATGTTCATGGCCTGATTTTTTTCTCTCTCTCTTGTTTAGCTGCAGGTGACTGGCTAATGGTGTGGGTAGGTTATACAATTGCACCAAATTATTTTTGTTTGCTGTAGGCCATGCCACATATGGTGGCAAGCATTTCTGATAATTAGAAGTGAAACAATGAAGGCGCTGCAGGTGATGAGAACCTAGATTTTTGGAGTGCTTGAGGCCTTGCTTAATTAGCTGGGATTCTGATGAGCTTCACAGGCTCTTGGAGCTTGACTTGCCTGAGGGGGTCAGAAAACAATTCCACACAATTTCTCGTAACTTGGCCACTGTTGTTTTCCTTTCACTTGTTGCTTAATAATCAGGTGATTAAAAGGTATACTGGTGTTCCATCCATCTGAATTGAACAGGCTTGATGGACTCCATGGTTTTACCTATTGTCTCGTTTGTATATTACCAGGTGGAGTTTAGATGCCTACAGACTTGTGACTGTAAGTCACTTCAGTTGGTTTTGCCAGTTATCACTTTAGCGTGGCTAAAAGTGGAAGAGAAATTCTTCCGCATGGATTTCTAACAGTGTTCTGTCACTTGGACATTTATTTCAGAAAGCGAAATAATTCCCATTAATGTTTAATTTAAGTATTTTTGGAACGTCGTGTTCCATTTCTGCTGCAGCTCGTTTAATTTTTATCTAAATTGAGTGCTTCCACAGTCATATCCATCTTCCTTCCCCCTCTGTAGCACACCAAGTGGAGTTTAGTGCTTCTACTAACTGTGCAAAATTTATGAAAGAATACATTTGTTCTCACCAAGAACACATTTGCTGCAAAATCAATAATGTTGTGAAGGTTTTAAGTAAAATTCAGGCTGGAAAAACGCTTCTTGCATATTAATTAAAAGAATAACCAGGTGCACCCTTAATATTTAAGTCATGTTAACTCTTTTACAAAAAATAGCATCTAGAATGTCCACTCTTATTTACAATTGGGACAAGTATCCATGCCTCGTTGCATTTTACAACCTTCTGCCTAAATTACAGGAAGCAGTATTTTTGAAATACGAGGTTCCTGAAAATCTGATTTTATTAGCAGGAACAAAAACCCTCAACAATTTATGATACGATTGTAACAAAGCAGCTAGCATGTTTGTTAATATTCAGTACATGCCCCAGATAGTTCATTAGAAATTAAGGTGCTATCAATTCCAGGAGGTATCTGTCTTCTTGAATTTAGCATTGCGCCCATATTATTTGAATTGAATATTTGCAGTTTGCACTCCTGTTGCCATGTGCGTCTGTCCCACCAGTTTGAAAGTGGATCGAGGAAACGTTGGATAAGATGGACAGACAAATCATCATGTTGTAGTTCGTTCTTATCAAGCAAGTATAAGGAGCAACAGTTATGACTAGGACTCAGCTGTATCAATCAGTGCAATCTGTCTACAAGTAATCAACAAAAAATGAATCTATGTTTCCCACAGGTTGTCCTACTTAATTTAAACTGCGCTTGTTGCATTTTAACTTTGCTGATGCAGATTTCTTTTCAGGATGAGTAAGCATTTATGCTTTTTTTTAACCTCCTCGTGTTCATAACCCAAACAGAAAGCATATTCCAGATAAAGCCTTCCAAACATCCAGGGATTTTCCAACACAATAGATTTAAGATCTTGATCGATTTCTGAGACAGGCTAATTAATTACTTCACAACAACAGCAAAAATAGAAGTTGCTGGAAAAGCTTAGCAGGTCTGGTAGCATCTGTGAAGAAAGAATCAGAGTTAATGTTTCGGATCCGGTGACGCTTCCTCAGAACTGAAGAAGGGTCCTGACCCAAAACGTTAACTTTCCTGCTCCCCTGATGCTGCCTGGCCTGCTGTGTTCCTCCAGCTCCACACTGTGTTATCTCTGGCTCCAGCAACTGCAGTTCTTACTATCTCTGAGTGAATATTTAAATGTAATTCATTTCCAAACTTTCCTTTCTGGGAAAATGGAACTATCACAATCCACTACTTGATCAGTAAGAATATAAAAGTTTGTTACCTGAACTGCCAAGTCCACAGTTCCAAGGAAAACCAGGAGACTATACACAGTCATGGATCATAAAGAACACAGACAACACATTACAGTTCATCAAGAGTTTGGAAGACATTGTGCCTGTACGCAGTGTTGAGCTGTGCAAAATTCTTAGTATATATCATATTAATCAAAAAGTTCATGATTTATGTTTTATTAACATTTCCCAGTGCAGTGTCAATGAACAGGTATGCAACTATAATACTTTAGCCAAATGGAAAAATAATATCCTATTTTCTCCATTCAAAGTGAAAAGAAGCCAGTGGTAAACCATACGCCTTTAAAGAGTACCGTATGGCCAGACACCAATTGTCATCAAGTCTATCTAAAAGAATAAATGAAGCTCAAGGAGAAACACATTCACAGCATGGAAGAATCCCCCCCATTGGTGAATGAGACAGAGTGCCAATGATGAAAGCACAGCAATAGTGCAGGTTAATGAGAGTCCAAATCCAACATGCTTTGTAGCTGTCTTCAGTTTCATATGGGTCCAGACCTCATTTTACTTACTATCAGTGGAACCTGTAAAGAAAAGGGTCTGTGTAAAACTGTTTCTCAAATCCCTTGATATGTATGGTACTGAAAGATGATATGGGAAGTTGAACCAATAAGTTGACTGTAGCCTGCCACTGATCATGAAGTACAAATGACAACTATATTCGCAAACTCATTTTCACTTGGGCTAAGATATATTTGGGGAATTCCATTTCAGCTGTTGAGATCTTAATGTCCAATGTGAAAGATCTTGTCATTATGAACTTCTGTTCACTAGCTGCGATCATTGGATAAGATTTTGATATTTGATTTTATATGCTGAGACGTGTCTTCCAGCAGTGATTTAGGTGGAATAGCTGCCGTTGGTATGACAATGTAATTCTGCATCGTAACGTACTCCCTCATGAGTTCATAAGACCAATAGAAATAGGAGCAGGAGTGGGCCATTTGGCCCATTGACACTGCTCTCCCATTCAGTAACATCATAACAGATCTGACTGTGGCTTTGGCTGCACTTTGCCACCTCTTTCCCATCACCCCCCCTCCCCCCCACCACAACCCCACCAACCCTTGATTCCTTTGTTGTTTAAAAATCTACCTAACTCAACTATGTGCAGTGACCCAGAATCCACTGCTCTACATGAAAGAGAATTCTAAAATAAATTACTCACAAAAAGTAAAAATTCTGTTTTATCTCCATTTTAAATGGAATGCTACTTATTTTTAAATTGCTTTCCCCATAGATATCCTCTCAGCATTTATCCTGTCAAGCCCATTCAGAATCTCATGCGTTTCTATTAGATCACCTCTCATTCTTCTAAACTCCAACTATCTGCCCAATCTTCTCGATGTTTCCTTATAAGACAATCCCTTCATCCCAGGGAACAGCCTAATGAAACTTCTTGGAATTGTTTCTAATGCAAATATATCGCTCCTTAAGTAGAGAGACGAAACTGTATTGCAAACTCCAGGTGTGGTCTCACCTGAACAGTGTTATTACCAGGTGATGAGGGAAGAATTAATTGCCCTCTTTTCAAGGTCTTCAGCCAGCCACTACAAAAGCTTGCTTTTTTTTGTAGCATAAAGCTATACCTCTCCTGAATAAAAATGTAGACATGCAATGACTATCTGTAGAGGTGTTCTTGAGTGCCCAAAAAAGGTAAATTTTATTTTGTGCTAACCCAGAGAAAAATAAAGACATAACATCAAGCATATGTATAAACAGGCACAAAGTTCAAAATGGATAGTGTCCAGTACAAATAAGATGAAAGAAATATATAATTGTAGGATTTTGCAATCCAATTTAACTTCAATTTTAAGGCTCAATGATTGATTAAGTACAAGCCACTCTGGGTACAAGTTTGTTTACACAAGGTTTACCAATTTATTAAGTCATTAAACCAAGTAGAACATAAATTACAGCTAGCTCGGTGTTAGATTCAGTTGCTGCACAATGGAAGAGCAATCATTTCGGTTGGTTGGGGTGCACCCTTGTTGTTTTCTTCTTTGTTCTGCCATTCTTCTTCTTTCTGGATACACAATTGCTGAAAAGTAGGCCTTATTAACCTTTTCCAAATCATAGCCCAAAACGTGATTGGAGATGTCTCTTAACCTTGACTGGTTCAGGCATTGCATGACAAAATTCTTAATGGTAGGGTGATGTTTGCAAAGTGCATGACCAGGTCATGACTAGTCTTGGATTGGTTAGGTCGCGTATGCCAAATTCCTGATTAGTTTCTTTAAAAGTAACGGTCGTCTCCTGACATCACTTCCCATTAACTAACGATTTATTCTTTCAAATGTTAGTCATCTTATCACCCGTTTTACAACAGCTTGTTCCTCAGGGCTACACATTTCATAGATTGCTACAAAGATATGTAAGTGAAACAATTTGCGTGTGTGCTTCATGCAGGTAATTAACTATTATCCCAAATGTTACAAATGATGAGGTTGTAGACATGCTCGCCGAGCTGGTGGGTTTGTTTGCAAACATTTCGTCACCCTGCTCAGTAACCTCATCAGTGCGCCTCCGGTGAAGCATCAGTGTTCTGTCCCGTTTGTTATTTATATGCCTCAGTTTGTTGGGGTGATTAGTATTATTTCCGGTTTTGTTTCTCAGTG
>NC_063354.1:22588672-22641593 GCF_021869965.1 Rhincodon typus | reverse complement strand
CATCTGATGAAGGGTCTAGGCCCGAAACGTCAGCCTTTCTGCTCCTATGATGCTGCTTGGCCTGCTGTGTTCATCCAGCTCTGCACCTTGTTGTCTTCAATCTAGGAAAGCTGGTTCTGGCAGCCAAGCATAGAGAAGCTTAGAAAAGAAAGAGAAACCGTAGATTGAACTATGCTTTTGGCAGAAGGCTGTGTGCTCAAAAGCTGTGGGATTCTGAAGCTGTGTTTGAGTTTAACAGTTCAAGAATTGTTGAATGTTTAAAAAAAAATCCCAGTTTATAAGTAATAAGTGAATATTTCTTAAAACTGAATGGAAGCTGCATTGACCAGTGACTTCAGAATTCAAACGAGTTGTAATGCCATGTGCCTGTAGTACAACACATCATTCAAGGAATTTTGTAAAGGCTGGTTACTCATTGTTGAAATGGTTATTGAACTGGCTAGTTGAACTCATTTATTTTCTTTTTAATTTATCCCTCACCTATGTCGGTCTGCCTGTGTGAGTGAGGGCTATGCTCAAAGAATTTTAGACATTAAGTAGATTATCTTGTTGTTTAGCTTTGCTGTATTAAAGTTAGAGTATTAATAAATTGTTCATTTCTGTTTTAGTTATAAACTTAGTGTAAGGTACCTGTTTTTCTTAAAGTCAA
Source organism: Rhincodon typus (assembly GCF_021869965.1). NCBI lineage: Eukaryota > Metazoa > Chordata > Chondrichthyes > Orectolobiformes > Rhincodontidae > Rhincodon > Rhincodon typus. Next base: position 22,640,944 of record NC_063354.1, on the reverse strand, counting down.
GTTAGGAACAATTGGAAAATTTTGAGGGCCATCGACTGTTTTAATTTCATTGTGTTGCAAGTCCAGCATTAGCAAGTCTAATTTGGTCTGGCTTGCTATCCCTCTGTCGTAACAAAAGGAACCCTTTAACTAAAAATGATCGAGAACCACTGACATACGTTCCCTCGGCAAGTAAAGCTCTGGTGCACAGCTGCAACACCATGCTTACAGCTACTTACTTTGCAGCTCAGGCTGCTGCTCACCGTGAGTCATACAACACTATAATTCCATTGGACCTCTCTCCTCTACTGCTGTACTGGAATGTACATGTTGTAACTATATCACTTAGTCTGTTAAATGGAACTTTTCTCTGCAATATGCAATTATGCGGTGAAATCTCAATGCAGGAAGAAACTAAAAGTGCTGTCAGCAACCTTCAGTCAAATAAATGAAAATAGCAGCAATATTTTCTCTGGGGATTCAGACCAAAATCACGGTCAGGTGGGCTATACTTCTGTCCTTTGGTTAGCTGGTAGAACCTGATCTATCAACAACTAGTTGTAAAATCAGAACAGCTGACTGGATGTCCCATCTCGGCCTCTTCCTGAGCTCCCAGCATCATAAATGCCAGTCTTTAGCCAATTCAATTCACTCCATGTGATATCAAGAAATAGATGGAGGCACTGGAAACTACTTGGGCTAAGGACCATGACAATATTTCACTAATAGTACTGAAGACATGTACTCCAGAACTAGCCACATTCCTATCCAAGTAGTTTCACTCCAGTTACAACACTGGCACTTACCCAGCAATGTGGACAATTGCCCAGTTACAACCTGTCCTGAAAAAGTAGAACAAATCCAATCCTGGCCAATTACAGTTCCATCGTTCCACTCTTGGTCATCAGTAAAATGATGGAGGAAGTCAGCAACAATGTGATCAAGAAGCACTAGCTAAGCAATAATCTGGTCACTGATGCTCAGTTTTGGTTCCACCCAGGGCCACTTGGTTTCTGACCTCATTATGGAATTGATGTGAAGGTAATATTTGACTAAGTGTAACATCAAGGATCCCTAGAAAAATTGAAATCAAAGGAAATTGAAGAGAAAACCATCTACTGGCAAAATCACAACTAGCACAAAGGAAAATGATTGTGGCTGATGGACCTTGATCATCTTAGTCCCAGGTTCTCACAGAATCCCTACAGTGTGGAAACAGGCCCTTTGGCCCAAAAAGTCCACACTGACCTTCAGAGCATCCCACCCAGACCCATCCACCTATAACCCATCTAATCTATACATCCCTGAACACTACGGGCAACTTAGTATGACCAATTCACCTAGCCTGCACATCTTTGGACTGTGGGACGAAACCGGAGCACCTGGAGGAAACCCACGCAGACACCGGGAGAAAGTGCAATCTCCACACAGACAGTCGCCCGAGGGTGGAATTGAACCCGGTCCCTGGCGCTGTGAGGCAACAGTGCTAACCGCTGAGCCACCGTGCCAAAATATCTCTGCAGAAATTCCTCAGCATTGTGTCCTCGGCCTAATCATCTTTAGCTGCTTCATCAACGGCACACGCACACGCTCACACTCACACTCTCACACTCTCTGCCTGTCTCCCTCTCTCCCCGCCTCCTCACACATGCACATGCACACACCAATAAATCTATGGAGTGAATTTGCATTTGCAGATTTGTAATGGCAGATACATTCTATTTTGTTCAGAAAGCACACAATTTGTAGACAATCAATGTGGCATTTTATAAATTCCTGCTTTGGAAATAAAACCAGTCTGACTCCAAGTTAATACACAGACAGATTTTAAACAGGGCTTCACACCTAAAATGCATTGTCTGACCTGAGATGTCACCTCTAATATACTAATAAACCTTTAGTTATCTTGGGGCTGTGACTTGAAAGAAATTCTGGCATTTGCATATTAATCAATCGAAACCTGCATCTTGTTTCTAACTGATTAAAGAATTAACAGCCATCTTAGGTTTGTTCAATACATTCGCATCAGTTCTATGACACTTTGATCTTTTGCTTATAAATTCTGTGTCTGATGCCACGTCTCTCACTACCACCTGAAGAAGAAGCGAGACTCCAAAAGCTTGTGTTTTCAAATAAATCTGTTCGACTATAACCTGGTGTCGTGAGATTTTTGACCTTGTCCACCCCAGTCCAACACCGGCACCTCCACATCGTGGCTTCTTTCTATCATAAGGTCAGAATTGGGTATGTTCACTAATGATTGCACAATGTTTGGCACCATCCATTACAGCTCAGATGCTGAAGCAGTCTGCGTCCAAATGCACTGGGAAAATCTTTAGGTTTGAGCTAATACGTAGCAAGTAATACTCGCACCATGAAAATGCCAGGCAATGACCAATAAGAGACAATCTCCCCTTGACATTCAGTGGCATATCCCCACTGACTCCCCTACTATCAACATACTGTCAGGTTACCATTGACTGGAAACTGAACTGGAGCAGCCTTTTTTTTGCTTCTAATTCTGTGAATTGTATGTGTTGCAACAATAGCACAAAATTAGTGAATTTGTATTATATTATGTTGTGATATATTTGTCTATGTGACAGTTTCTCCTTGGGATGGAACTGGACCTGGACAATGTCTAGACCTGGGCTGATAAGTGCCAAGTAACTTTCATGAATTTAAAGTGCCAAATAATTACCTTCAGCAACAGACAATCCAACTATGTCTCCTTGACAAGTTCTGTGGAAGGGTCACCAGACCCAAAATGTTAACTCTGTTTTTTGCTTCACAGATGCTGCCAGACCTGCTGAGTTTTTCCAGCAACTTTGTTTTTGTGTTTATGTCTCCTTGACATTCAATGGCAAAACCAGCACTGATATCTCCGTTATCAACATCCTGGGTTAACTATTGCCTAAAATCTTAACTGGACCAACCAAAAAAAATACTGTAGCTATAAAAGCAGGTCAGAGACTGGGAATGACATGGTGAGTAACCCTCTTGAGTAACCCTCAATGTTTGTACACCATCCACAAGGCACAATTCAGGAATATGATGGAATATTCTCCATTTGCCTGCATGAGTACAGCTCCAACAACACTCAAGTCCAACTCCTTATAGGATAAATAGCGTGCTTAATACCATCTACCACTTTCAACATTCACTGTCCCCACTTTTAACACTGTGGTAGCAGGGCTTGCCATCTAAAACATGTCCCTGCAACAGCTCATCAAAGCTCATTCAAGAAATCTTTCAAAATGAGTAACTTTTAACAGGGCAGGAGATACGTGGGGCAACGATCTCTCTAAGCAAAGGCAAGCTCCCTTCCATACCATACACCATCCTGGCTTTAACTATGGTATTCTTAATCATTGTTGTTGGACTCAAATGCTGGAACTCCCTTCCAAACAACTCTATGGGTTGAACCCAGCATTTCAAGAACGCACCTCACTATCACCTTCTCAAGAGCAGTTTGGATGGGCACTAAATACTCATCTAGAAAGCAGCAGGCAGACCCTTTGAAAAAATTTGTTTAAAATCTGCTCAAACTCCTTTTATGGAGTAAGTGAGTCTTGAACAACATACATTGGGATTTCCCAGCCTGTCCTTCTTTTACTCTGATGGACTTGTGTAGGACAGGCAAAGATTCAATTCCACAGCCTATCCAGGAAACATTTGTGGATGTTAGGTACCTGGCATATTCACAGCTCAGACTAATATAAAACTGTTAATTCAGCTGATACACAAGATTTGCAGTGAGAATCTGATGGAATGGACCTGGGTAAGCTAAGGAAGACTAATGGAGTGTTGGCCTTTATTTCAAGGGGGTTGAAGTATAAGTGTAGAGAAATTTTACTGCAGTTGTACAAGGTGTTGGTGAGATCACATCTGGAGAACTGTGAGCAGGTTTGGTCCCCTTTTTTAGGGAAAGTTACCTTTTCATTGGAGGCAGTTCACAGAAGGTTTACTAGGATGATTTCCATTATGGTAGAATTGTTTAATGAGCAAAGGTTGAACAGGTTGGTACTCTACTTGCTGGAATTTTTAAGAATGAGAGGTGATCTCATTGAAACCTCTAGGATTATTAAGGAGTTTGACAGGGTTAGGGCTAGGGTTTAGGTAAATGCTGAGAGCATGTTTCCCCTCATGGGAGTGTCTACGACATAGTTTCAGAATTGAAGGAGGGCCATTTTAAGACTGAGATGAGGAGGAATTTCTTCTGAGAGTTGTGAGTTGTTGGAACTCTTTCCCACAAAGAGCTGTGTATATTTAAGGCTGAGATAGATTCTTGATCAATAGGGGAATCAAGGGTTACAGGGAAAGGGCAGGAAAGTGGATGTGAGGAGTTTCAGATCAGCCATGATTCCCCAGAATGGTGGAGCAATCTTGAGGGGCTGAATGGCCTATTCCTGTTCCTATTTCTTATGGGTCTTATGGGTATTTGAACCGTTCATTTCATTTTCTCAGTCATGTTTCAGTAATGTTTATGTGAATTCTCAAAGCAGCACCACAGACAGGCAAATAGTCTGCGGACCTTCAGTTTATTGCCATCTTAATTTTCACTAAAATAACCAAAGAGAAAAATTGTACCCCTCAGTTATTATATTGAGGCAGTACTTCCTGTGGGTTTCTCCAAATATCTTTTCTTATAGGCTTCTTTTTTCCCTATTTCACTGCTACAAATCCTATTTTTTGCATTTTGGCCGGTTTCTTATTCAAGACTCAAATTCCTCAGGGGTTCCTCCAGTCTCCAGCCATAAATCCAGCAGGGTATTGGTAGAGCCATCAGGTTAGCAATGGGGATCTGGCTTATGCTGACTTTCCATTGCTTATTCAAATCTCCTTGGTGTCCTTTTCGAAGCCAAAAGATAGCCAGATGCCGGGACTCTCTATGTCAGGAAATCCTGCTTCGCAGGCTCAGTCATAGTCTGGAAATTCCATATGTCCAGTGAGGTTGGGTAGGTGAAGCATCCTGTCTCTAAGTCCCTGACTGTGGAACGCACCCATGAGCTGCAGGTTAAACAAGCAGCCTGGACCTGTACATTACAATATTTCCTGTGTTACACCAGTGACTGCACTTCAAAAATACTTGACTGTAAAGCATTTTGGGCTTTTGAAGGTTGCGAATAGTGCTGCATAACTGCAAGTCCTTTTGCCTGTCAGAGAATGGCAGTTCTAGTTGGAGGAGAAAGCAATAGTTTTACTCTACCCCACTGGATGAAGCTGGCCCAGTAGCCTCCTACACTTAGAGGATGGTGGCAGCTCATAAGCCCAATGAGCTGGCATGCCAATATACAATAACAACTGACCAGTACTGTCATTGACCTCCTTAGGTCTTTGTTGTCATTGTATAATAGAAGGCTGAGCTGGTGCAGTTGATCTGGTGTGCGATGACCTCATCAATGGTCTGGAGAGTGCTCAAAATATTCCAGTCTCTTTTTCTACATAAATGGGATGTGAAATGTTTGGCTGTACTGATGTACAAGTTTTGGCAACGTTCAAGGACAGACTAAGTCTTGTATATGCAGAACTGAGGAGACTGAGAATGGCTTACAAGACTGGGTAAGCAGGCTACAAAACTGGGTGAGCAGGCAACAACACTGCAGTTATCTGCATACTGATGGTCATGTGGATCTATGGTGACCAGTTTAGGTTTGGCATGGAGGTGACTGAAGTAATTTTTTTTCCATTTAAAGTGTCTTTAATACTTACACAGGGTGCAGTTAATCTTTGAGGTGAATAACCACGTTCAGATGGATTTTACATGGTATTGGGGGCTATCACACAGCCTTTCTTGGCATAATTCCAGATTTTGAAGGCATCTCTTGCAGACCTCCCACTCAAGACAGCTGCAGTCATATCAACATGGAGTATTTTTAGGATTGGGATGAAGTTTGTTAGACATTGAAATCTCTGAAGGATCATCCACAGAACCTCACAATTTACTGAATCAAATGCTTTGGTCATGCTGGTGAATGCAATAAAAAGTTCCTGGTATTAATTTTACCACCGGCTACTGGGAGATAACCTGTAACAATCGCCACCGTGGTTCACAGTTAAAGAGTTTTTGGGAATAGCTTTTGTCAATATTGGCGTTCTCTTTCTTCTAATTGACTTCTTAATATTTTCTAATCAAGCTTTTCAGAAATGTTATTACTCACCTCTGCAGCAGGTAGGACTTGAACCTGGGCCTCTGGGTACAGAAATAGGGACAGTACCCTTGCACCACAAGTGTGTTATTCTAGTGCACCCAGAATTCCCAGGCAGACTCCTATCCAAGTGCCAACCACACCTGAGTTGTCTTAGTTTGTGAGTTCAGATGAGATTGGGGGCTAACAGACTAATATGGCTGCAGACACCACTTGTCTTTTATGCTTGACGTAGACAGGTGCCAAGGATGTGCCATGCTAGTTGGTTATCCTTCAGAGTCAAAACCTTCAACTAATTCTAGACCACCCAGCTGATTTATACAATTTCATTTCTACATAAATATTTGGTGCTGCACTGCATGATGTTGTAGACAAACTTCCTGAAATGCAATATTGCTAATAAATGTATAAATTAAGATAAATCTATTTTGCGTTCACTGAGTTAAATACAGCACACAACATAAAGCCACACATTGTAAGCATTAACTAAAGCATAATAACAACTCAAATACCTGCAACACTAAGATTATGGACAACTGAGGCAAATTTAATTTCTTAAAACAAAGTTGAGATTGTACGTCAAATATATATTTCCTGCATTATTGAACAATTTATTAATTTTCACACAAAAAGCTAGTTAACAGGAGTACTGTAGCTCCTCTTCATCAAAATTTCCCTTATTCTTTGTACAACAACCTCTTCGTACAGACACAAAGAAAATGAAGGCTTTAGAACACAGGTATCCACCCCCTCTCTGATTCATTTAAAATGGTACAGGATATAAACATTCACTGCATTGATCATTCACCTCCAGAACAGAGTACACAGCGGTACTTTATTAATGCAGTTTAAGTAGTTGAGAGAGAGAGAGAGAGCAAGATCGAGCGGGAGTGAGCTCTAGAGATACATACACACAATACAGACAGACACACACGCTGTCCTGATACATGCTCTGCTCAATGGCAAACTCCGGCTGCATTCTGCTCTCCAACTCAGCTATGCTCCCTCACACCATTCCCTGCACTCCGGCCTTTCTCTTTCTCCAAGAGGTAAGTGACTGATTGAAATAGGCTCCTTTGTCTTGCCCTTGCTTTATGAGGTCAAGCCCTTTGTTGTATTGAAAGCACTGTGTGTATGTAGGGGAAGGTGCTGTATTCAGTACTCCGTGCTGAATAGAAAGAGAGAGAGGAAGAGAGAGATTTAGATTGCCTGGTTTAAGAACCCCTTCACCACAGAGGACTCCTTGCATCCTGTTTGTGATTGAGCTGGCTGCTTTTGTTTTGTGCTGTTATCATAAAACAGATTTTTAAGCAGGAACGCAAGCAGGTCTCGCGATTGTGAATGAGGTCTGTGTCTAAGCTCAACTGTTTATCTGCAGCTGTGCTGTCAAATACCTGGGCTTTTCCTTGAGGAATCCTCTGGTGTTGTGTGAGTTCCTTCCTTGCTCTGCAGTTCCCATTGCATTTCATAGCATTACCGTGACAGCACCAGGGAAATGATAGGTGATGGTAGATATTTTAAGGTCATAAATTTCCCATTTATCAGACTAATTTATGGGCTGGGATGGAAAGGCTGCAGCAGTTTGTGTCTTCATGTATCTTCTTCCATCTGCTCAGCTAGTTTAATTCTTCTATAAATTAAGTGCTTCAAGACAGGGCTCACATTCATCTTTCTCCCTCCCCAGTGCCATACCAAGCCATCTTTCCATCATTACTTAACCCTTTGTACTCCAACACCACTGTTTTCTAATATGTGGCAATCTCAGCGTGATACTGATTTTTTTTGTGTTAAATCAACAAAAATTAAACCCTGCGGATGAATATTACTAACTGTGAAGAAAGATGCCTCATTATTAATGATCTTTGCAGTCTGTATAAGCACTTCAAAAACTGTGATTTCCCTAAAAAAAACAGGTTGCACTAATTTATTAGTTCAGTGGGAAAAGGAATAGTTGCTTTATCGTCATCACATTACTGTGCCTCTATGGACAAGGTTTTCACTTTTTTGAGCATGTCTTCCCTCTCTATTCAGGCTTTCTTTAAAAAAAATGATAAAAGCTTTTTTTGCTATTTGCATTGCATTTCAGAACTAAGTGGTTAGATGTATAAACTACAGATTAAAGTGCTAATAACACCATGGGGAAATATTCTTCTCGTAAGTCAATGCATTTGTGATTAGTGCTTGCGGAGTAGTTATGTTCAGTAAAGCAGCAGAATAACTCGGGGATGATACTGTGTAAGAAACAGTATGCTGTTTAAATTAGGATGTGGCATTCTTTTTACAGGGCTCTCCATTTTAACATCATTTCTGTTACAAGGCTACCGAACCTTGGCTCCCAATATTATTCATGTTCCATTTACTGCCGTTATGGAGCATTCAGTGTAGCACACACCTCATTATAACACACAAGATTCTTGGCTCGCTGCGACATGTTGTAATGAGGATCGAATGAATGTAAAATTTATGTCAAAGGTTGCAGAAAATATGACGAGTAAAGATAATGTGCCAAAACGATAAAGTGTGAGGGGAAAAAAAAGATACAAAAAGTTTAGGTGGCACTTGCTGCACAAAACTGAGACAAACAGGAGCTCGCCGACTGAAAGATATCAATTTAGTAGAGAGCAAAGACTATTGAGGTGGCATGGAACATTTCAGCATTTAATATCTTTACTTAACCAAACCTGTATTCAAGTGCAATTGAAGTGCCTTCAGGACGTCACTCCCCATAGTTGCACAGCTGTTACCCGAGTGCTGTGCAGTCAGTGACATTCTGTTATGTGGCATGTCATTTTGGTACACAGCAATGATACGGACATGAGCTCTATCGACTTTTACGGAATATATCAAGTAGTTGACATATGGAATTTTTGCACATAATTGCACAGAAGTTTCATATTTATTGAAACAAAGGAAGTGAAAGCTTTTTCTGTTTAGAATACGTGGGAGCCCTAACTTGCCAATCCCCAGTTGTTGCATAACATAATGCTACATGCTGAGAGTATTTAGGACCTTAGATTGTTTTCTAAACATATGGGTTTGTATTTTCAGATACTGTATTGTTTCTCCCATCACAGAAGCAAGTATAAATATAGTATTTTATTTTATTTTGGCTTAAATGTCAATATTCTCCAATATGTAAGTTTGTATATAGAGAAGGTACAGTACCCTTCTGTTGCGTCTTCTCCTGGGTGTTTCCTTAACACTTCAATAGCAGTGATACCATGAAAGATGTCCTGCCAACCAATGAGTAACATGCACTGAATAGAATAACATGCATCAGTACTCAGTGGCCTAATATTACCCTATAGCAATGGAACGTGTTTGACAGCATCACTTAAGAATGCACCATTCTGTTTGCCTCCATAGGCAGACCCTTCTTTTTGTTTTGTTAATTAAAATAAGTGCCCATAAAAATATATATGCAAAACCGAGATAATCAAATGTGTCTTTCAAGAGTGAAAAAGAAAGATTTTGAGAAAGGTTTTAGGGTATGTCCATTCGTTCACAGGATGTGAAAACAATGATATCCAATGAGCTGACCTAACTGGACTGCTCCGAACTTATGCCCTCATGGGTTACTGAGTGAGGTCACTTGTGGAATCGTTTGCATATCTCATGGTCGATCGATGAAGCACCCTGTAGCTTTGCTACTGAAAAATGCTGTAGTTAGTAAAATAAAAATTGCTTCCCATTGCACTTTTCCAGCATGCAAGATTTTGCAAAATGTAGATGATGAAGTAAAGCCTGGGGCAGAACCTTGGTTACTATAGCTACTCACACAAAAAAAAAATTTTGAGCTCCTTTATTAGTTTATTCAGAAAATACTGCTAATCATTAAATATTCTGTGTTTCCTGATGCTTCCTGAATTCTCAATAGTCCTAACACTGGGATGAGAGAGACAATCCTTGTTAGGAAATGTAAATTAAGAAATTTGTGGATTGTATTTTCTAATCTTGCAATGAGCATGAATATTCAAGATATTAGAAAGTGGCTTCACTAAAAAGACCTACAGTCAGAGGGAAGGGAAGGGAAGGGTTTGGAGTGGTCGTCAGGTCAGATCCAAACTGCGCAGATGCCATTATGTTCATGAGCTTTTTGACTCAGACAAGGTAAAACTCAACTCTTTTTCAGTTTGATTGCTAAATGGAAGTGTTGATTGCCTGTAAATCCTCAGGAATTTGTTTGTGAAGCTACAGCGGTCTTCAGTGTAGAAGTCCCGAGGCCAGTATTTGTTTTCAGATCGTAAGACTTGTTGAGGGTGCAGTTTCAGCCAAACAGCTTTCACATTATCAATTTCACACCCATTTCCAAGACTCCAAGCCAGTCACGTGCCAATGAATCAATGTGCAGTCAGGTTTATTCACAAGGCCCTTGGCAAGTAATGAGTTACTGCAGCAAAATGATAATTCTATCAAGAGGAAAAAATAAGATGAAAGTGATGTGGAAATTTAGATTTAAGCAATGTACTGTGATTGAATTTTTTTTTTACAATAGATGCTTTTAAGAGGTTCAGAAAAATAAATAATAACACTGTACCCAGTGCTCTCCAAGCTCTGCAGGAGCATTTCTGTACCAGCTCTATAGTTAGAGGATTAAAATTGCCTTCTTCACCACACTGATAAAGGGAGCTCTATTCATTGTTGTGTGTGTGTTGCATTGCAGCATTGCACATTAAGCTTTTTACAATCTCATATTTCATGAGCTGCACAGAAGTCGATCAGTCCTGCTGGGTTTCTCCAGTGTAATTCAAAAAGTTTCATGATCGCTTCCAGTGCATCATCTCCTCCCACTAGGAAGAAGTCACACAATCTCTTTGGTCGAAACTGCATTGGTGGTATTGTGCACGTCACATGCTGAATTTATAAAGTCATAATTAATTTATAAGAAAAATGACTTTGAATAAATATGACTGAATGGTTTGGTAGCTAGGAGTTAGTGGATGTACTGAACCTCTGAAAGAATTTTTAGTAGTAGGAGGAAATATACCTGATATTAACTCTTTGTAGTCATACTGCTAAACTAATATTGAGCTATATAGCACTACCATGCTAATATTTAATTTAACAAACAGTTTATCTTTGCAAAATCTATTTCTAAGTTTCTTAGACTAATGTTTGATTTCAATTCTGAACATTATTTCACAAAATAGGATCATTTTGAAGTCGATAGCCATAGTGGAAAGATTTGATGTTATTTCTGGAAGGAATTTGTGATGCTTGTGAATGGTGTAGTGAATGATTTAGAGCAACAGTTAAAGTTAGCCTCAGATGTGTATGACGTATATGTGTTTATCTGCAAGTGCCACCTATTTAAATATGCATGGTGGGAAGATTAAAGTGTGGAAGGAGGAATGTTTACAGAGTAAATGAAACACTAACACACAGGCTGTTGGTATTCAACTGAGGTAAAATAGGTAAAGAGAAAAAATACTTTCTATTGCAGCAAGCAATTTATATCAGTCAGTTTCCATTAACAGTTTGCAATCAAGAATTTTAACAGAACAAAATGCAGACTAAAAACCACAGCATAATTTGAGTCAGATCTGGCAGAATCTAATGTCCAGCCAGGCAGCCATATGCAATGTCTAGCAGCGCACTCTGATGAGGCTGAGTGCGGTACAAGGCCAAATAATTTTCACCCTCTTGAACTTCAACACTTCAATTTTTACTTGATATCTTTAAAAATATGACTGTTCTATTAAAGGTATCGGAATCAAAACCCATCATAAAGTTTTCTCAATTTCGCAATTGGCTTTGTCTTGCCTTTTACACCCATCTCAGCAGCTTCCAAAGCTTATTGCATTGAAATGGCCCTATTTGCACGTGTGAAAACATGAGCTTTATCATTTTAGCCCTGGGTATACCCAACACTCATTCAATTGCACTGGAGGCAAACCAAATGATTTCACGAAAGAGCAGCCCAAATGTTGAAGGCACAATATTGGTGCTGCCTTTCCAGAGGAATTCTGAGGCGTGCCTGTTTGCAATCCACTCCTCAGTCCCTGAAACTGTGCATTTAAGATTGTCCATTCTAATTTATCTTAAGCACTTGTTTGCTTCACACTTTTTATCTAAAAAAGAATAAGCAATGTGACATTCGAATCTTGCTCAAATTAACCCGACACCAAATGTTGCATCAATAGTCATTGTCCAACATCCAGTGCCTCCCACCACAGTTCCTAGTGACATTCTGCCCATCTGGAGCCAGTTCTCTGGGACTGGACTCGATTCAAACAAGAAAGAGAGTAAAGAGAGATACTCCCTTCTTTCTCAACTCTGCCTGTTCCAACTTCTCCCAGTCTCCTCCCCCTCCAGATCTGAATTCTTATTTCTCTTGCTCGTTTTGTTCCATATTGCACCCAAGTTTAAGCTAATATTTTTTTCCATCTCCCTCAGGTGTTACTAGCAGTCTTATTCCCCACCTCTCTCTCGCTTCTCCTCCGGTTCTAGCTTGTATTCTTCTCACCAAACTAAAACTCTGGACATTCATATTCCCCACACTGCAAAAGCACAATTGGTGTTTGCTGTCTATGCTGACCTCCTCTATCTTTAACTGGCACTCTTTTATTTTCAACTTGTTTTGAACATTCAAACCCTCTCCTTAGTTCATGTCATATGCTCATTTGTAAAGTCATCATAATTAATTTTTAAGAAAAAAATACTTATTCATGGCATTTCATCATGTCCATTAGTTCCCCAGATTGAATGACGTTCTTCCCTCTTCCTCATTTTTTCTGACAGTCATAATTGACTCTTATGTCATCATCCCATTCATTGTTGCACTTGTCTTCCTCCAGTTAATGTTGCTGTCTTCATAGTTTCCATTCATTTTTCTATGTTTTTACTTACTTTTGAGCTGATGCACATACATTTTACTAGAACTCAAGTTATTCCCCACTTCTTCCCCCAATTAATGTTGACACTCTTCCTTTTCTCTCCATGTCATCTATAGTTGTTACTTTATCGGCCACATTGCACCCAAAGTGGCTCTATTGGCACAGCCCTCAGAGTTTTCAGGGTATGTTCATTCATTTGCAGGGCGCAGAAGCGATTATACTCAAGACGTGACCCAACTGGACCACTCGCAATGTTCATTCTCACAAGTTATGGGGTGAGGTTGCTTGTGGAGCTGTTCACAAAGCAATAACTTTGCCTTTCCACACTAATACTAGCTTCTGCCAATTTCTTTCATCATTTCTGTATTGTGTAAAGTTTTGTTCTCCTTACTGAAGGAAGAAGATCCTTGCCTTGGAGGGGGTGATCAAAGGTTCACTAGATTCATTCCTGGGAAGAAAGGCCTGTTTAATCAGGAGGAATTGAACAGAATAGATCTGTGTTCTCGGGAGTTGGAAAGTTGATAGTTGCTGTTGTGAGGATGTTTCCCTGCTGTGGAATCTAGAAGCAGTGTGTTCCTAGTGTCAGAATAAGAGGTCAGCTGTTCAGGATTCAGAAGTGGAGAAACGACTTCCATCAAAATACTTTGATGGATCTTTAGAATGTCACTTCCCTGAGGAGTTGTGAACTCTCAGACAATGCATATATTTAATACATGGATAGCAGTGATAGTGTCTCTGCTTCTGGAGTAGAAGGCCAGGATTCAAGTCTCTCCTGCTCGAGAGGTATGTCACAATTTCCCTGACAGGTTGATTAAAAATATCTAAGTCGGTTTTTGGATCTGAAAGGAATCACAGGATATGGAGAAATTTTCTAAATAGGGAATGGCTTCGAAAAGCTAAAACATTTAGGGATATTAGGAACTGCTAGTTCAGGATTCTCTTAAATTTAACATGCAGGTTCAGTTGGCAGTTAGGAATGTTAACATTCTCTTCAAGAGGGCTGGAAAACAAAAGCAGAAAAGGCTCTGGTCAGACTGCATTTGGAACATTGTGAGCAGTTTTGGGCCCCATATCTAGAAAAGAATATGTTGGTGTTGGAGAGAATCCTGAGGAGGTTTCCAAGAATGATCTCAGGAATTAAGGGCTTGTCATATGATGCGGGTTTGAGGACCCTGGGTCTGTATTTGATGGAGTTTAGAAGGATGAGGAGGAATATGATTGAAATTTACAGAATACTGAGAGACTTGAAGAGAGTGGGCATTGAGATGGAGAAGGTATTTCACAAGTTAGGAGAGACTAGGACCCTAGGGTACAGCCTCAGTGTGAAGGGACAACCCTTTTAGAACTGAGTTAAGGAGAAATTTCTTCAACTGCAGGGTGGTGAATCTGTCGAACTCATTGCTGCAGAGGGCTGCAGAGGCCAAGTCATTGAGTATTTTTAAGACAGAGATGGATAGGATCTTAATTAGTAAGGGAATCACAGGTTACGAGGAGCAGGCAAAAGAATGAGATTGCAAAACATATTCAGCCATTATTGAATGGCAGAGCAGATTCAATGGGCCAAATAGCTTAATTCTGCTCCTGTGTCTTATGGTGCTATGATAGGAAGAGAAGTTGAGACAGATGATCAGCCATGGTTTCATTTTATTGTGGACAAGATTCAAATAGCTGAATGGACTCCTGCTCCAATTTCTGATGTTCTTCTGCACATCATTAGCATGAGGTTTCCCTTTCCTTTCACCTTCATTGGCACCATTTTCTCCTCTCTTCATTGTTATCTATTCCCTTCTCTATCTTTGCCTTGCCTTAGCCATCCTTCCTTTCAACTTATTCCTACTTCCAATCCCTCCCATAAGCATTTGTTTCTGCCACCCTTTTCCAACCCCACACCAGTTTGTACCAATTGAACTCCCTTGATGTGAAAGTATTTCCTCCACAATCCCCTTTTCTTTCAGTGCCACTGCTACCCACTTATCAGTAACATAACCCCTCACACACAATAGGTAATAAAACTTCCGTTCAACTAGCAGTATCTGGCCCACATTGATTTATTTAATCACCAACCCAATGCCTGAACCAATCCCCAGAATCTTGACTTTGAGAGTAAAAAGCCAAGTGATTGATATGTGATTTTTGTGATTCATGGTTAGGTTCAGGTTGAAAGGACACCGTTGCCTGGACAAGTTGCATGAGCGTGCACATCAACACTCATCTTTACCACGTAGTTAGCTTCAAAATGCAGAACTGCAAACACTTGTGACTGTCCCTTTCCTTTGAATGTTTGCAGTAACTGGTTTTGAGGTGCAGTGATTTCTGAAAACCTTGCTAGCAGACCATTTCAATGCTGCTAAGCACGTGGTGTTTAGTTCTGCTCTGACCTGAATAAAACCATACAGTCAGTTGTTGTCTCAGAAATGCACACACAGCTGCTTTCAGGCCATTGGTCACACAGAAAGTAATTGTTCCATTTCTTCGCAAATGATTTGCAACAACAGAGCATGTATCAATACTGTAGCCACTGTCTATAGACAGAGAGGACATTTACCTTGGGTGGTGAGTGGGGGCGGAGAGGTGGTAGTCGGGTGGTGTCTGGAAACAGGTGTTACAGTTTCAGAATAAAGAGCAAGCCTTTTAAGAACAACTTGAGGAATTTCTTCACTCGGAGGGTGATGCTCTAAATCTTTGAAATTCTCTACTGTGGACTACTGTGGAGGTTCTGTGATTGCATATGTTCAAGACAGAGATTAGTAGGTTTTTTTTTAGATAATAGAGACATCAAGGGAAATGGGGATAGTGCACAAATATGGCCTTGAGGTCAAAGATCAACCATAATCTAGTGGAATGCTGGAGCAAGTTCAATGGGCTGAATGGCCCAATCCTATTCCTATTTTCTGTGTTTTTATAAAATCCCCTTTAGCACAATCTTATCATGAAGGCCACAATGTACAATGCACTTATTTCATTAATAAGGAGGTCAGCAACCCAGCATGTTTTAAATGCCGTTAAGTTACATCACCAGACTTTATCATAATCACTGCATGATTAAAATGAAAGATTCTTTTCTCTTGTGTCAATACCAGAGTCTGCGGCAGCATGCTGACTAAAACTAACATTGCAGTTCATTTTAAAGTTTCACATGATAATGCAGACCTGTTAAGCAACTGTTTAGAAAGTATCTGAAAAGATTTTGAGAATGTAGGCATTTCTAAGCAAGTGTGTCCATCCAATCTGGGGATATTATTACCTTCAAAAACACATAGGGGAAGCATCTAACTTGTGAGGAAAGGTAAAGGTACATTGAAGGTTTTCATTAGAATTCCAAAGTTGAGCTAGCAAACTATTTACACAAAGTAGATAAAATGAATAAGTTGAGAATGTTGTCAGTGGGTGCGTGAAGTTGTAGACATTGACATCTGAACTCTGCTACTTGGCTTCAAATCAGATTGGTTACTTCGATAAGGTTGGATATTTAATCTGTCTGATTGTAATAAGAGCTTTACATTTAATGAATTTATGTAGACTTATGCAAAGCAATCAGTAATTTGGCACTAAAATTAACAATCTAATTTAGAGAGGCCGTAAGTAAATAGGATATCACATCCTGAGCCACATTTGCCCAGAGGCATGTTTCGGCAGACTGGAAACAATTTTACTCAGGCTACACCTGACCTGGTGCTTGCTTATTTCTGAAACGGAAAGTGTTCCATTTCCCTGCATTCACTTTACCCTGATTCCTAAATTTATGAATAAGAAGACCATTGAACTGGAACCTTCTAACACACAGGGTGGAACAAGACTTGTGCAACATGTCATTAATGAAGGCCACTGAAGCAAAAAGTACAAGTGGCTTCACATGTCAGCTAGGTGATGTTCCACATTGGTCTGACTTTAGATAAATATCTAAGACAAAGGACTTTTTTCTGAATTCTACCTCCATGTGCCATTCTGCAAAGCCTTCAAAAGACATTTCTCTTTCAAGAAGACATTACCTTAGAACAGAACAAATCAACTTGACACCAGCTGTCTCACAGCAATAGAATGGAAACCTGTGGTCATTTGGTTGTCAAAGATGCTGATGCTTCTTGGAGATGATTGCAAACAATTCTTTCGTAATGGCTCATCCAGACAACAAATGGACATGAAAATGAAATGGTCTTTGGTCGTCAAGACTTAATCATGCTTGAGGTGACCTTTTCTGACTACAGTTCACAGGCTGAGCTCATTTCCCACTAAGTAGTACATACTGGCTCTCCAATGCAAATTTAAATAGCCTGCTATCAACCTCAGCTCATCCATCATATCCTCACATACAGGTGAGGTTAGGGGAGGGGACATCAAAACTCAGGGAATTGCTGCACTGAAAATTCTAAAGTTATAATTACTGGCTTTCAAAAATATCTTGAAGAGAATCTATGAAATTGCTGGGGATTGTGAGGAGTTCTAACCCCAGAGTGCTAATGAATATTATATAGTCAAATTATAAAAACAGAGAGAAACCCATCGCATTTTAATTGATGTGAATTCATGCCATTACTGTGCTTGTCAGAGACTTAAGGAGCCGATGATCACATTTTATTTAAGGCCTCTGTGGCATGTTAGCAATCTGCTGAAATTTAATTTGAAGACGACATTCTTGGAATTTTTTTTATTGACATTTTTGACGTAAAGTAATTCTGCACTGACAGAAAATGGGCAATAATATTTTTGCTGGCAATTTTCTCTCCTTTTAAAGATTTATTATTGAAATGTACGACATTGATTAAATCAGTGTAAACAGTGAATAAGAAAATTTAAGCATTAATCAAACAAGTAAAATCAACCAATTATCCTCGAGACCTAAAGGTGTGGAATTCATTTATGACCCTTGTGACTCCTCCACTGCAAAGTTTTTGACTTGATGGCTTTCTGCTTTTAATCCAAGGGTATATTGACACATTGCCATTTTGATACAATGCCATGAAGCCTTAGGGGGAACCCCAGTGAGTTTCTATGTTACCCAGATTATTAATCACAAGTATTAACATTTATAACAAGATTAATTATGGTCGGCACTTTTCATAAATGTCTAATCAGTGAAGGTACTATATGTAATATGAGGGCAAATTACTCCTGAAAGCAAGGATTTGCTATTTCTATTAAAAAAACTCCCCAGCAAACAGAATCAAGTTACTTTTTGGAACACATATAGTAATCTATGAAAATCCATACAAGGCCAACATAAAAGTGCTCTGATCACACTGATAATTGGATTTTTTAAAAGCATGGATTCTTAAACAGCCCTTTATTGTGCAGTGCAGGAAGTCTATACATGTGTTCCCTAGATCTATGTTGAGTTTGTCTGAAGAATCACAAAAGAATATTGTCTCTTCACTAGTTTAGGTGCAATGTGCTTGACAAAGCTACTTTCTCTAACTACTGGTTCGTGATTTCCCGTGAAAATGAAACATGCAGGCACTTGATGAAGACCGGATTAGACGCAGTTAGAACGTATTGCACATGCATGACCTTGCGGAGCAATAGTAATTTGCATAAATCCAGATAAGAATGTTGTATGTTCAAATCCCATCAAGCTGACGGAGTTCCTGGGTGTTCATTGTGTGGAGATGCTCATGCCATGCTGAATTTCAAGGGTGTGGTGGCATAGTGCTAGTGGCCCTACCTCGGAGGTATGAGATCCAGGTTCAAGCCTCAATTGCTTTAGACGTATACCATAAACTGCCTGAACAGAATGATTAAGATAACTCTCTCCTTGGAATGGGGAACCCAAGGCTGTAGAAAGTGCTCCAGGTGAGCTTTCACCAAAATGTGAGAATGTATCACATTGGATGAATAGCCTGGTGAAACTCTCCTGGTGTACATGTGGTGAATAGTTTTTATTTGGATTAGGCAATGCAGAGTTAACGGCAAAACTGGAACCTTACCTGGTGTAAGGAGAGAAAATTGAAGAAACAATTGTTATCATAAAGTATATTCTCATGGGCTGAGGAAATTGGCTTAAAGCATGTACTTGAGTTCAAGATTTAGAGAAGAATTAGTTATTTAGTTACAAGGAAATTTGATTCTTTATGGCAATATCGTACAGCAGCCTGATATTGATGTCCATTTTGTCAATGTACAACCATCTACAACTCACCGGTCAAATTGAAATGAGATCCTATTTCATTTAAATCTTAAACCCACTACTTCTTAGTACAGAATTCATGATGGTAGGCCAATGCCGCCTCAAGTGCTAAATAATAAGACTTTTTTTGCATTGGAAACATTTCACATTACATCGCTTTCATGTAATCCTATTTGCTAATGGTTTTGCTTATAACATTTTAAGTGGTAACGGAGACATCTTTCATAGTCAGTTTTCTTTTTAAACAACTAATTATATTCGTGGACCTGAAAATATGGTGCCCATAGATCACCCTTTCAACAATGAAGAATTTGCTTTGCGAGTCCTCTCCTTGAAATATCAGTGAATCAGATCATCTGCCGGTTTTGTTGCAATGCAGTGGAAGCAGCATTAATTTGATATGAAAATAATAAGTTTTAGCAGATAAAGTGGGCACGCAATCCGCACAATATGCCATCTCCTGACTGACAATTACAATGCGGCTGTAATACTTGGCTGTGAAATTCCATTGGGTTGCACTCAGCTTTTGCTGAAAACAGCATCCCCAAATATAACTCTCAAAAACATAAAATGGGCAAGGGAGAACAATAACAGGTTGTTTCAACAATGTGCCTAATCTGTATTTGGAATTTGATTGCACAGGAAATTGGAGGTTGGTGCCATTGTGCTATGGTTTATTTTATCATAACTGTTTGTGAGACTGAACATACCATACCTGCAGTCAGGTTAGCAATGATGACAGAAAACTTGTACCAATGCCATATGCTGTCTTGTGCCTACAATATTTTGCTGAAGGTGCAACATGCCTTTTTAAAAAAGTTTATATTGTTTTATTCATTCACGGGACGAGGGCGTTGCTGGCTAGGCAGCATTTATTGTCCATCCCTAATTGCCCAGAGATTAAGAGTCAACCACATTGCTGTGGGTCTGTGTGTGAAGTAGATTAAAGATTATTTAATTTTGTAGATTTAATATTCTGGCTAAATTCAACATTAATTAATGAAGAAGGGAATGTATCAGTGGTTCCAATCACTGGTACTAATAAAAGGTTATTGTATTATCAAAGATGAATCTTAGTTTGACAATACAATTTGTTTTCAAGAACGTATATTTGACTTGTGATTTAGTTGACTCTTCTGATGGGTGCTGTCTTAAGCAGCGTTTTCCTCACTCAAGACCATCCTCAACAATAAATTAAATAATTAAATGTGCAAAAGACTATCAAATCTTCCAGAACCGTTATGTTGAATGGA
The DNA here is from genome assembly GCF_021869965.1 of Rhincodon typus. Taxonomy (NCBI): domain Eukaryota; kingdom Metazoa; phylum Chordata; class Chondrichthyes; order Orectolobiformes; family Rhincodontidae; genus Rhincodon; species Rhincodon typus. The sequence continues at coordinate 22,620,606 of NC_063354.1, read as the reverse complement.
AGTTGACATTAGTTGCATATTAAGGATAAACTACCCTGTTAAAACGGAGAAGGTGTAGTTCTGCAGGGAGTGTCAATGGGGACTGAAATTCAGGCTTTCTCATGAGGAAGCAGAGATAATTCATTTTATCAATCAATAACCACTGTCTGTAGTCAATTAAACAATTATGTGAGAAACAGACAACTGCTGTGAGTATTTAATCCACTTGCTACTTTTGTACCCATATTATTTCTTTCCAATATTCTTAATGGTGTTCTATCCATAAACATCTTCTGGGTAGCAGAACCATTTCAATAGTGTATTTTTTCTAAATGTTCGTTTTGCAAGTTGTGGAGAAGGTTTTGTGCCTTGGCCTTGAATCAACTGGGAGTTGAATCTGAAACACTCGGTGTATTTCACAGTGCTAACCTCAACTGCTGTCAGAACAAAACCTCTTTGACTTAGAAAGTCCAATATTTCAAGAATTGTTATCCTTGTCAAAGCATGGGGACCTACATCCCTTCTGGGCCAGACTTGAACTCAAGCAACAGTTCTAACATGTCAAGATATTCACCATCACTGATGGTCCAGATTGGAATCTGAAACTTTATGTGGAACACACATTGCCAGCAAATTGCGATTAAAACTTACCTCCAAAAAAAAACCCCTCGAAAACAACAGTGTGTTTGATTTTCAAATACTGCTATAAAAGTGCATGTTTCATTAGCTGTATGGTTCTTCAATGATCTTAATAATTTATGTGCAATTAAAAATCAATTTTTGAGCTGATAATTGGCATATTGAAGGTTCCCAAAAAAAACCACAATGTTTTGTTTTTAACCCGACCGTGTTATTATTGAGGGTCACCCTGCGGAACAAAATTTGTGTTGGGCTTGTTCTTAGCTTCTCCAAGCTCCCTCTGGTTGACTGATGCCCACAGTGGAGCTATCTATGGGAAGTCAAAGGGGCAATATTTTAATCATTGGGCTGAATTTTATCAGGAGAGTGGTGACCCCAGTGTCATGGTGGAAAGCAGATCCTGAGGCAGTACTTACCGGCAGTAAGATCCGCTTGGCAATTTTACCACAGGCAGCCTCCTAATTGGCCATCCGTGGGCCTGCTGTCCAATTAAGGAACAAACTTAAGAGACGGAAAATGTGCCTCCTTACCAATCAGAACTTAAGTTAATCCTCTCTAATACTGTAAACAAAACAGGAATGTTAGCAATGAGAAACAGCACAAGCTGTATTACCCAGTATTATCCAGAATTTTTCAATTCTCATTGTTTGTCTAGCCTGTCAATGATCTCACTATGTAACTTCCTCCAGCCTTTTGCAATGTGAGCACTTTCCATCTCTGGTCCTCTAGGCATGTCCGCTTTTAGTCATTTTTGTCGTTGCACTATTACCATTTCTGCCTTCAGCTGCCTCAATCCCAAGTTTTGGACAGAGTTTTTCCAAAACTGCTCCACTTCTCCAACTCTCTCTCTCTCTTCCTTTCATATGCTCCTTAAAAATTGCATTCTTGACCAATCGGTTAGACATCCATCCAAACTTGATGATGCTCATGTGCAGAATCTTTGGATTTTGCACTATTTTAGAGATGCTATACAAATTCAGGCTGTGTTGATGTTGTATCCATAGATTGTCTGTGGTCACCTAAATCGAAAGACACTTCTATAGGTTTAGTGTCCATTTGGACTGGTCAAGAAAGCTGACTCTTGTGCTACTACACAAACTGGTATTTCCTACTATGATTGAATTTATTTGGCCACTGTTCATTCTAAAACTCACGATACAACATACTTTAACTCCTCCAGATCACATGAATGCTTAATTAGCAAAACTGATGTTGAATCTGAAAAACGAAAACCAAAAATGCGCTCAACTTTGATTTTTGTCTTGCTGCACTTGTCATACAGTAAACTGCTTGGAAATAAACTTGGCAGTGCAAAGCAACATAATTATAGTCATCCTACATGCAACAGTTTATTTGTTTTAACATATCCAATTTTGCTAGCTCGAGAAGATATTGTTTAAATAGTTGCACATGTTCAGTTGCCAGTTCTGAGGAGCTCAAAATGTAGATTAACTAAATACAGTGTAATCATCAACTAATTAAAACCAACACAAGATACTGCAGGTATTAATTTCAACAGCAATGTCCCCTGCTTTACTTTAACAGCCTCTACTCTCATGTTTAACAGCCCTATACACTGGTCTGTTCCCCAACTTGTGGAACAATTTTATTTAATCTTCTGTTTTACACAATGCCATTGTCAAATGCAGTCCAGACTGTTTGTTTTGGAGCATGTGTAAACCATATTTTGTAACAATGACCCCAAGGATTTATTGTGTTCAGTGACACAATATGGCAGTACCTGGTTCTGAATTCATACGCATCTGCACAAAATGTATGATTCCTTAGTTTTGGAAAAGAAGTGCCCGGTGGTATAGAAATTTAAGGTACATTTTCCTACCTTGCTACCCAACTGCAGAATCACAAATCTAAAAGGTATCCAACTGAAATGAAAATCTATCCCGAATAGATCAATAACCAATCATTACCCACATTAATGGGCTTGGATGTGCATTTATTTCATTTATAGAGAGTTTGCACTCTATTCCCTTCTTCATCTTAGATCCAGACATTTCACTGCTCTTGAGAGAGAGGTGGTATGGGACCTGCTACCTGAATTCAAAAGATAGCTCAATAATTGCACATGAGGAAGTGTACAAGTCAAGTTCAGTTATCCATCCCTGGAGACTCTCCTCATTTCCTTCTCCAGTCAGCAAAAAGATGAGCTGATGTTGTGAACTTTGGAGGGAATGACACACTGTTCTAACATTACATCTAACAGACTGTTGGAAATTTAACATGCTCCCCTATTCCTTATGTTAATTGATTTGTTGAAGCCTTAACTTTCATACCAGCATGATCTCACGTGAATGTAGTTTTTTTCAAAGATATAGCCAGCCAATGCGGAACACAGGAATCTGTGCTGTCCCAATTGTTGTCTAATAACAGGAGCTGGCAAGTTCATAAACAGATGCTGATGTGAGCTTGCCTCTAGCACGGTGTTTTATTTCATGTAGCAATGCTTATGTTATCATAACATAAGAAACTAGACATGCATTTTGTGATATTGAAGAATCTAACAGACATTTATTATGCCACCACTCACTGCAACACGCCAGAACTGCGCAGGAAAGAGGAAGAGCAAATGGATATCCCCGCAACTTCATCCGCAGGTGCCTACTAAATAAACAACACCAAGAGGACACAGTACACCCTAACACACTGGCCACACTGACCTACATCAACAACATATTAGAACTGACAACCAGCCTCCTACGACCACCAGGAATCATGGCAGGACATAAGCTCACAGCCACTCTCCAACAAATGTTCACAAGGATTCAAGGCCCCATTCCCACAACATGCAGAACCAACGTGTTTTATTAAATACCATGCAACGAATGTCACAAACATTAGACCGGAAGGGAACTAGCCATCAGAATACACAAGCATCAGCTAGCAGCAAAACAACACAACAAACTTTCCCTAATGTCAGTAAACTCGGACAATGAAGGCCATGGGTTTAACTGGGACAATGTAACCATAATAGCCCAAGCCAAACACAGAAATGCACGGGAATTGCTAGAGGCATGGTTTTCAACCCATAAGGCAATCAACAAACATATAGAATTGGACCCCATATACGAACCCATATGTAACAAAACTGGAAATGACACTACCCACCATAACAGACCAGACAGTATAAATTCCAAGCAGAGTCAAATAACATTGTTTCATTGGAGGCCTCACTGATGATGTCACCTAGCATGGTGACGAAACGTCTGAACGAGAACAAGCCAGCTCGGCGAGCAAATCAACAATCTCACCCACAACCCGAGCTACAAATCTTTACTAAAATCTTAGACATTTATTACAATTAACTATTATGTACAAAACACTCTTCATGTGTTTAAGTGTCCGAGCCAACACTAAGCGAGTAGTTTACAACACAGGAGCATGCTACCAGTAGACCACATGCTTGAAGTGATCCCACATAAGATGGTGTATGAGATTGATGTCCTCAGGTCACATGCAATGATACAGTGATGATATCTTGAGCATATCTCATGAAGATATCCTGACATACTGATTGTGATAAAAAACTTCAGATGTCAGCCTTGATTATGGTTTTCATCATGGCAGAGAGATTGTCACTATTCAATCTCCAGAGCAATGTTCCTTCTATGCTCCATGGCTATGCATGGCGTGCATGACAATCAGTATGCTAACACTGTTCCCAGCATTAACTTGCAGTTTTTGAAGTCCTAGCTGTGTGCACAGATCTAAGAGGTCCTCGCAGAACAGAAAAACAAAGTTAGAGAGAATGTGGCTCTAGAGTCAATTCTTAAAAATGATCATTTAAGCAAACTATCAGAGATAGGCAGGATGTGATTAATAGTTCCACTTGTAGATTATACCACTTCAAAATGCCGTTATTAATGGCATCACTCAGGTTGTTTGTTGAAAGAACTTGATTTCTAACTTTGAATGCTCTATTAATGTAATGAGCACCTTTGACCCACCACAGCATGGGTCATTGAGACAGAATGTCTTAAAAACAGAACATCTTTAATAAGAGTTATTGCTTGATGTCCTGCTGGTTGAACTCAGTCAGATATTTTTTGTCAGTCTTGTGTATGAAGCTCACTTGGGCTCAATTATTACATTTTGAACTGTGGAAAGGTTTTGAGTATTGATTGCTACTCCACCTAACTCCTTTGTAACTCTACAGTGCAGTGTGTTCATACTGCAAACAATGTGGCAGAGGCTTGTGTGTCTGCCTGGTTTTGTGTTGCTGTGGTGGTTGGTGTCCGTGTTCAGATCCACACCAGTGTGGTGCAAAAATGACAAGAAAACTGGGGTTAATCCATTTTCAAAAACTAAGAATAAAATCAGCTGTACTTAACTGTTTAAAAGTTATACTTTTCAGAAGCTGCAAGCTTCTTATTGCCAACACAAAGATCTTCAACGTTTGTCCTGAGATTTTTTTTGTAGAATTCTCACTTTTTTAACATCATTTTCTGTTGCTTTTAGATAACTGCTATTCTTAAAACAAAATGATGTTATTTTCAGCTGCATTCTTCTTGGAAAGCCAATAAGTTAAGGATTTTTCTCCCCCAGCAGCAATAGAATAAATACATTTTAATGTATTGCTTCAGATTCATCCTGGGGGCTGAAAATATAAGTAATTAAAAATGTCCTAGAATGTTTGTGTACTGTACCTGCTGTGAATGTGACTTCCCTGTTGCTAACCAGATGACATTCCAATACTGTTTCTACTTTGAATCTGCTGGGTTTACTGAATGAGTCACAACACACCAGGACATACACCAGACATGCAAAAGCCTCCATCTCCAAAGATGCACCAAACTACAGAAGTGACTGAAAACACATTAGCCCTGTAAGAATGTGATGATTAAAACTAATGTGCTGGTTCATGTACCAAATGTGAATGGATGAGAGGAAGAGAAGTCTTTTTACTTCAGTGACTAGGATATGTGTTCTTTATAGACAGACTGATGTTGCATCATGTCCTAATTCTCAGTCTGTTCTCTCTCAGGTTCTGCTCTTAATTAGTGCTAATTAGACCTCATTAACATGCAAATGAGTCTTTAATTAAAAAAGCAAGATAAATATTGATACTAATTTGTATACAAAATTTCATGAAATTGAGTCATTGGCATTGCAATATTTGCCTGAAACTTCTTAATAAGAGTGCATTAACCTACATTTGCATAAATTAATTAGCCCTCATTATGAATGGCAATGATAAAGACTGCACAGGGTGCATCTCACTTCTAACAATGGTGTAATGACTGAGGCCTGCCAACAGCAACACAATAATATAACCCCAATTATGATGACAGAAAATTATTCAAATAACACTTAACAGTAATCCAAAGGAATTTCCACAACGGGAATGGAATTCATGCTGTATTACAAGTGATGTTATTGCTGTCTTATCACCATGTAATCCTGTTCTAATATTTTCCTATTGTCACATTATTCCATACCCATAATAAATACATGATGTCCTTTCCCTAGTGTAATATCATCCTTTTGCTTAGTCTTCTGAATGCTGCATTTCCATATAGTGCCCTGTATTGTGTTCATATTCAACCCTAAAAATGCTGGTTCATTACCAGTGCACTGTTTGATGAGCTTTCTGCCCAACCTGAAATAAGTTTGTAATTAGTTGTAAGTTATTTTTATAATTCTTCAGAGAATTATTTTCTGTTTCTCTCTACTACTGCATTTAATCAATACTGGATATTGATGACATTTTTAAAAATATATCTGTGATGTACGGTGGTATGGTAGGACAGAGCATTAAATCTCCCAATTAGATGTTAACAATGAGTAGCATCCTGCAAGGTTTTCACCTTTGAATTTTGGATTTGCATTGCTGTGAGCAATGAAAAAGTTGCAGGAGTTGCTGTCTGTTTTTTGCATCTACCTGGCAGTTGCTTCTGTTCCTGGTGCAGTTTACTCACATGTTCGCAATGAATCAAATTTCCATTTTGCGTAATGCCTAGTGGCCTAATCAAGTCATCGACTCATACTCTGCGGGAATCCAAACCACACCCCCACTCCCGTCATGCCTAGCATTATAGCATTTATATATTCTGTACTTAATAGAGGTAGGCCAGGACAGGAATGATAATAAATTGGGTGCACTGAATCTCTTATAAAGAGGAAGAACACATTATTAACAAGATAAGAAATGTTTTCAATACTATTTTAAATTGAATCTAGCACCTGTTGGAAATGTTCCTCATCTGATGTTTCATCAACAAAAAGTAGAAAATACAGTTAATTGACGCAAAGTCCTTTTAAGCAACATAGTGTAGAGTTCTTCACTCTAAACTGATTGGTCTAATCTGATGTTAAATGTGAACTAGGGACTGCGAACTAGGGAGTGCAAGACTCTCTGTGAATAATGATCTTTTTTGCCACCTTAGCACTTGACAGTTAAATGAATCTTGACACATTAAAATCCCTGGCGACAGCACCTCCTCATTCACTATTGATTAGCTTTCTTTCCCAATCATATTCACAGGCAGTTGAATTTTCTTTCCATGGTACAAAATATCATGCTGTGATCTGGGGCCAGTGTGAAGGTCCAAGCATTTTTAAGGTTAAATTTTTTTGATGGCTAGCCCTTTGGGTACTGCAAGACTTTCTTACCAGTTAATGAGATGAATTTACAAGAGAAACTTTTGAAGAACAATGCACTGCATTTATATCTTTGGAGATAATTTCGCACTCCAGTTGAATGCTGGAAATGTATTCTTTATTTCCCTGGAAATTTCACACTTGAAGCTGGATTTTGCTTATCTCAGAATTTTGGTAGACCCAAAAAGAATGAGAAATTGCTCATATTTGTAGCCTGCTCTGAAAATTTGTACTTTCAGCCTGCTTTCTTCATCATTCTACATGTCAAACTGAGTCACAATAATACACTTCTGCTGTGATGAAAATATTATCAAAATAATCTTTAATAAGCTTTGGCTACTCAACATTTAAATGTCATTGATTTCTCAAAGTGACAAGTATTGGCAGCAAAAATAAGAATGGCATTATGGCTTAATTTTTGAATACTTAGTAAATTGCTGCGCCTAAATCAGAAACTCCATATAATCATACTGACAGAAAAACTTTTCTGCCTGGAAGTCTACAAGTAGATTTATATTTGCCAGCAGTCATAATACTGTAACATATGCAGTGTATGAAGTTCGTTCATTAAAAATACACAAAGCACACAAAATTTTGGAACAGTGAAGAAACACCAGAATTACCCTAATATGTGACATATCCGCCATTAATGTTTGTTCCCGTAATGTGTGCATTTGATTGAATATTAAATCAGTGCCTATCAATTCATATATAGTTTGTTTCTACATTGACTTCTTATTTGGTGTGAATACATGTCGGTTTTGCCTCACATATATAAGTTGTTCCCTTTGTTCACACATGTTGATACTTTGGGCAGTGAAATTAGCTGTTCACTTGGGACAAGAGGTAATGACATACAGTGTCGAGAGTTTCCTTACAACCTATTGCAAATTATTTCTTGATAATACTGCAGTAACGATGTCACAAAGGAGGTTAATTCTCCCTTGTAAACACCATAGCTCACAGCACTGTTGCCATGGAACTCCCCAAACAGTAGTAAGGAACAGAAGCGATAATTCTTCATTTAAAAAGCAGAAACTGTGCATGTTATGTAAAATATTGGACATTAAGAATTGAGATCAAGACTGTAATCTAATTGTGGATTGCAGGTAATATTTGCAACACATTTCAACTTCACTGTAACTGTTCATAATGTTCGAACTCAATTACATTATAGCCACTTTTGTTTTTTTTAACTTATATCTCCATGTGCTTTATTTGCTTGTCAAAATCAAAAGAAAACAAACACTACAGCCCCTGCATTTAATATGTGCAAACAATGCAAAACTCGCTTTTTATGAAATGGGAGGCTTAAAAAAAAGCCTCTGTAAATATTATATAAACGCTGCAATATGGAACAAGCAACAACAAAATATTTTGACAGGGTTTCAGCATTTAAGTGAGGCACTTTTGTTTTTTTTCCTTTTTCGTTCCTTGTCTCATTGTGTGGTATTGAAACTATTTTATTTTATGTATCTAGCTTCAGTGTTAGGCCCTCTCTGGTTGTGTACATCATGGTCATATTCTGGTCAAATGTTTTAAAAAAAGAGGTTCTTATGGTACTTCTGGAAGATGTTGACAGTTTGTGGAAAATGGTAGGGTTTCTGTTCTGAAATCTCACACCTGATTGAACAACACAAACTCATGTCATTTTCAATAAAAAAAAACTAAAGAACTGCGGATGCTGTAAATCTGGAACAAAAACAGAAGTTGCTGGAAAAGCTCAGCAGGTCTGGCAGCTTCTGTCAAGAAAATGTCGGAGTTAATGTTTCGGGTTCAGTGACCCTTCCTCAGACCCAGCAACTGCTGTTTCTGTTCCTTGTTTCATTTTCATGTGGGAGAGAAGGGAGGTATTCACTCAGCTATTTGTGCAAGATTAAAATGCAGGTCCTGAAGGCAAAATAAGGGTGCAGTAATCCACAATGCTATTCAGTGTACCAACTGTAGTGTTTGTTTTATATCATAGAACAGTTGTGACTAGGGTCATCACATAAATGTTTTGTACAAATTTTAAAATGATACCATCATGCTGTTTAATGTCAAATGATTCAAAGAATAAAGAATAAAATTAAGGAAAGCAAAGTACCTTGAATAGATACTCCAAATAAAATGATCATGAATGAATACAGTTGTATATACATTCATTATTAGTTATGAGTTTTGTATGTACCCAGTGGTCTACCATTAACGTGCATAGTGATTTAATGTGAGAATGTATTTTGATCTTTAATATTGTTAAATATCAGAAAGGAAGCGCTATATACGAGTAACTCAGCATCTTCATTAGAGCACAGCGTGTTTAGTCAGCTATTCAAAATAATCTCTTAATAAGTGTTCTTCTAGTTTGACTTGTCATAAAAATAATTGAGATAAACCAAATGCACATTGGACGCAGTGTTCATTGCATTCTGAGCACAGCTTCCTAGTTATGTTCTGAGACCTCCTTTTCCTTTTAGGACAAAATACATATTCTTTGTGCATCTTCTAATGATGCAACATCCTTCTTGTTTCTGCAGATCAGAATTTTAATTTTCAGATTTCAAAGTGAAGCAGTAAGTTGTCGGTCAGCTGGGCCTGTCATTCTTTTTCTAGTAATCGTTTTGTTTCTGTAGAAGTCTAGAATGGGATAATGGGTGAGATAATGTAATTAAATGAGATGAATCAGTGGAAATCTTTGGAGATCATCTGAACTGGAAGAACACCCAAAGTGTGCTCTTTTCTAAAGCTCTAAATAGCTACTTCCTGCACCATTGTTGTAGATATTTAGCAATGTATATTCTAGTATAAACTTTTGTTGATATTTAATTTTATTTTATAACTTTAATAGAATGAAATTAATCTACCTAGCAGCTTGACTATTTTTGGAAATCTATTTACCATATTGTAATATTTCTTTCTCATTCATGGGTTGTGGCCACTCCTGGCAATTCAGATCTTTATTGCTGATCCATAATTGCCCGTGAAAAGGTCTTAGTGACTGCCTTCATGATCCACTGCATTCTTTATGGTGAATATACTCCGATGCACTTAAGCTGTCCTAGGATTTTGACCCAATGTCAGTGAACAATTTAAGTGATATATGACCAGCTTGGATTGCCATACGTCTGCTGCTCGTGTTCTTCAGGTTGATAGAGGTCAGACACTTTTCATTTAACCAGAAGAATCAACGGCAACTGTGTAAAATCAGGCAAAGTGTTTTCGAACAGACCTTAGTCATTGATGAGCAAGCATATTCTTCAGAGGGAACCAGGGTCAGCTCAGGATAACTGCATTGTTGAGACGTGACAAATGAGATTATATTTGATGTTACCCACATCAATCCACAGGGCGTTTAAATGAGAAATCCATTCAGTGACCATATCAGAAAACCCAGAAGCTAATGAAGTCTCATTGACACAAAGTAGTAATTTGTTTACTAGACATAGTCATTTGCATCAAATGATGTGAACAAGTCATGGATACTAATTATGAAACTAATTGACAAACTATGTGATGGCCAATCTATATTGATATTTTTTTGACACCACAAAACCAGTCCTGAAAACCTTGACTACATTGAATGGCGTTGATAATCGATTGCTTAAATTTATCAAGTGGAGATAATTTGATTGACAAATAAACCAATAACTATCAGTAATTTTCTGTTAATGGGATACGCATGATCTGCTACAATAAAGAATCTAATTCACACTAGAACAATAACTTGTGTTCGTGCATTGCCTTTTAAAGTAAGCAATGTGTTTGAAGGTATAAAAAAGAATGCTGTGTGAATTTTGATAGACAACTTTGTTTTGCTTATGAGGAAATCTACAATATTGTAATAAAATCCTTGAACTCCCTCCCTAAAAGTTCCAGACCTACTGTTCAAGAAGGCAGCTCACAACAACTTTCTGAAGGACATTTAAAGATGGTCTAAAAATGCTGACCTAGCCAGCAATATTTACATCCCGTGAATGAACTTTGTGAAAAAAAGAAGGGTTATTGTCTTCATTATTTTTATGTTAGCATATGAATTAGGAGCTGGAATAGGCTGTTTGCTCCCTCAAGCTTGCTCTCTCATTTAATACAATCATAGCTGATCTGATTGTAGCCCCACCTTTGCACTCCCACCTTGCCTAATAGCCTTTCACCCCTTGCTTAGCAAGGTTCTATCTACCTTTGCCTTAAAACATGCAGAGACTGTGCTTCCACAGCCTTTATAGGAAGCAAGTTCTAAAATTCAGTCCCTTGAGAAAAATATTCTCATCTGAAATGGTTGGCCATTTATTTTTAAACAATGACTCTAACTCTGAGTTCTAGATTCTCCCACAAGAGGAAACATCCTTTTGGTATCTGTCCTGTCAACACGCCACAGAATCTTGTATATTTAAATCAAGTTCCCTTTTCCTTTCCTCAGCTCCATCAGATACAAATCTAGCCTGGTCAAACTTTCCTCATAGGACAACCTCCCAGTTTCAGTTATTAGTCCAGTAAACCTTCTTTTAACTGCATCCAATACATTTACATCCATATTTAAATAAGAAAACAAATATTATACACAGTGTACCAGATGTTGTCTTACCAGTACGCTGAAATTCTGAAGAACAACCTCCCTATTTTTGTATTCAGTTCCTCTTGGAACACACAGTAATGTTCAATTACCTTTCCTGATTACTTGTTGTACCTGCGTACTAACCTTTTGCGTTTCATATACTAGGACACTCCACTCCTTCTGCAGTGTGGAACTTGGCAGTCTCTTACCATTTATGTAAAATACTTCTGCCAAAATTAATAATTTCACATTTTTCCACATTCTTCTTCATTTGACAGGTCTTCTCCCATTAGCTTAACCTAATTAACATAGAACTTATCATTCTTTGTGTCATCAACAAACTGAGTGACATTACCTTTGGTCCTCTCACCCAATTCATTTATTTAAATTGGAAAATATTGAGGCCCTAGCATATCCCTGTGACAAACCACTTGTTACATGTTGCCACAAAATAATCCATTTAGGCCTGCTTTCTGTTTCCTGTAGGTGGTCAATCATCTATCCATGCTAATATGTTACCCATTATACCATGAGCTTTTATTTTTGCTAATAACCTTTGGTGTGGCACCTTATCAAATTCCTTCTGGAAATCTAAGTACAGTACATTTACCAGTTCCCCTTTATCCATAGCACGTTATTTCTGCAAAGACCTCCAGTGAACCAGTGAAACATGATTCTCTTTCACTTTTTTGATTTGTTTGGATAGATTCTCAATTGATGTTTAAAAATTCTATTGTTTTAAAATTAGCCCAGCGCATGTTGAATTTCTTTGTTACATTCAAATTACACATGTATGAATGAGAACATACAATTTAAGTACTACTAGTGTCTACTTCTGCTTGTCTAGCAGTCTTTGCAATGAAATCAATTTACTGCTTTCAAAATAGTGGCCACATCTCTCCTTCAGCAAATGACGTGATTGGAAAAGCACAATCAACTGTCATCTACAATGTACAGAATTTAAGTGTTTGCACAGCAGTTGAAAGATGAGAATATTTTTGTTGAGCAAAAAATGTCATATTATTGAGTATGAGTGATTGAGGTAAGATAGTTTCACTGAAAACTTACTAATGTCCTTCATAGAAGGAAGTTTGCCCTGATCTGTCTTATGTGTGACTCTAGACCCACAGCAATATGGTTGCCTCTCGACTACCCTTTAAAATGGCCTAGCAAGCCACTCAGTTGTATCAATTGCTAAAAAGTCTCAACAAAGAAATGACCACCATCTAGAAGGACAAAAGCAGCAGATGCATGGGAACACCACCTGCTAGTCCCCTTCCAAGTCACTCACCATCCTGATTTGGAAATATATCACTGTTTCTTCACAGTCGCTAGGTCAAAATCCTGGAATTCCCTCCCTAAGGACATTATGGGTCAATCTACAGCACATGGACTGCAGTGGTTCATGACAGTAGCTCACCACTATCTTCTCAAGGGCAACTAGGGAAGGGCAATAAATACCGGTCCAGACAGTGATGCCCATGCCCCATGAGTGAATTAAAAACAGTTGTACAAGGGGTTAAAGAAAGGGCACACATTTCATTGTTCGTAATCACACTCCCTATTGCCCCAGCTGGACGTATATGGTGTAGCACAGAGTAGGCAACAGCACACAGTCACCACTGTAAACAGTATGGCTGACTTACATGGAGAGCTATTGCAGACCATAACTCAGGGAGGGCTGAGCCACCAGTATTTTAATAGGTTGTCAAACACCCTGCTGTTAGCTGGCATGTTTCCCTCACTCAGGATGGATTTAGACATAGTAGATTATGTGTTCTGCATCATACATCATGGGATGTGCTTTAGCAAAATGCACAGATACTATGCATATATTACATTTGTTCAACAGCTGTAATGTGCTTGCTTAATAAATCAGGCTATGAATCTTTGTGAATTATTTGAATGCAATACCCCAACAACAGATTTGTGTTGATATTTGTGAAAGAAGTCCTCCAAAATGGTGTTTTGGCCTAACTTATATCTTGTCTGTATGGACATTGGGTTTTTTCAATCTCCCATGCCAAGTGCGTCTTAGGTTAGCAACTAGCATCCCCTTCTTCCAATAACACATATATGTTTAGGGCTTGACTTTAACAAAGGGGATGATTCCAAAGGAGCGGCACTGAGACACAAGAAAAATGCATGTTGAAAGTTTGAAAAAGTTACCTTTAAGAGGAAATCTTTATAGTGGAGGGAGAGGTAGAGAGCCAGAAGAATATAGCAAGGGAACTCCAAACTGTGGACTCTCAGACTGTGTAACTGCTCAGGAGCAAGGGACGCATGGTGCCCAAGAAGTCAGGAGATGAATTTGCCTTCCCTGATGGCAGAGGTGGTGAGGAACGTGATGGCAAGGACACTAATTGACCCAACTTGGAGTCAGGGCTAGGGGGCCAGGAGAAAATCTCTAGAAACTGAAGTTTAATCTGTGAACAATTCAGAAGGTTTCTCAATATGTTCTTCTTGGTCCTTCTTGAACAGATCACCCAGTTGAGTTGCCAACAGTATACCAGTTCTTCACATAAAAATGCACAACGTTAAAATACAATGTTACTACATTGATAAGCTGCAGAGCGAACAAGCAATTAAGATGAGTGGTGACAATTAGCGCCTAGAAGGAGATTTTTTGTGATATTTTAAAAGCGGGAACATCTGACTTGTAAGACATAAACTCTGAAAACTTCTGCAGTAAGAAAGTCTCGTGTTCATCGCAGATAACTCACAATATGCAGTAACCACTTACGTCATTAACACAAATCTATGCTGTTACTGCTTTTATTACTCACTCACAGCACGTGGGTGTCACTAGCTGGGCCAGCATTTAATGTCTGTCCTTAGTTGCCCTTGAAAGGTGGTGGTGAGCTGCCTTTTTGAAGTGCTGCAGTTCATTTTGTTTAGGTCGACCCTCAATGCTATTAGGCTGCAAGTTCCAGGCTTTTGACTCAGCAATGCTGAAGGGAAAGTGATATATTTCCAAGTCAGGATGGGAGTGGTTTGGAGAGAAATTTGCAGGGAGTCTTTTTCCCGTGTATCTGCTGCCCTTATGCTTCTAGATGGTAGTGATTGTGGGCTTGGAAGGTGCTATCTCAGGAATCTTGGTGAATTTCTTGTAGAGAGCATGCACTACTGCTACTAAGTATTGGCGGTAGAGGGAGTGAATCTCTAAGGATGTAGTACCTCATCAAGTGGGCTGCATTGTCCTGGATAGTGTCAAATTTCTTGAGTGTTGTTGCACTCATCTAGGCGAGTATCACTATTGTATCACTCTACATCATACATCACTATTTACAGCACTGATTTCATGTATTTTATTTTTTTTAAACACAAGTAACTGAAGAGCACTGTTAACTGATAACTGCCTACCTCAGATATGATTGGATTTTGGTGAATAGTTTGGAAGGACCTAACACTACGTTGATTCCTTCTTCCATTTCACTCCAGAGTCATGCCGACCTCTGAGTGGAAGTTTACAATCTAACAATAGCAAAAGGGAAACTGTTTCACGCTAATATCACATTTGTTATACAGCCTCAAATCTTCTAAATTTGAAATTGGAATATAACATAATTATGATCAAAGTAAAAATTTGTTCCACTTGACTTCAGTGTTCTTATATCTATTGGCATTAAACTATAAAGGCTGGACCTTTGATTAATCATCAGCAAAATACCTGCATTCCTTAGTAACTATCCAGACAATGAACATTGATCTGAATTATAATTCAAAATGATGTCTACCTACCAGCATGATATTCTCCTTAAGTAGACTTTTTTTCAAACCACATTTCAGGGTTGTCTGTACAATTGGTGCAGAAGATCCCAAAATTTGAAGCATAAATTGCATTCAATGCAATTAGTGTTTCTGTGACATTCTAAGTTTGTTTCGTGTTAGAAGCCAGACATATCTAGAGGGTAAATTATAATCACCATTGGATTACCTTTTGCTGGCTTGCAGGCCGTTTGAAGAGGCTCCAAACATTAAACTGGAACTGTTTGGACAACAAGACTGAAAGATTTTTATTTTCATTTCCTGAGAAACTAACTTCAAAAACCAACTTACTGAGAAAACTGAGTTTTTTGGTAACTTGTACAAATTATTGTCAGGAAGTTAACAGCAAATTATTGACAGATTGTAGATAAAAACAGAAACTACTGTGGAAATTCAGCAAATCTGGCAGTGTCTGATAAGAAAGAAACAGAGTGAACATTTCCAATTCTGTGGGCTCGAAATGTTAACTCTGCCAGATTTTGCCAGACCTGCTGGCTTTCTCCGGAATTCTTTTTTACTTTCAGACTTCCAGCATCCACAGTATTTTTCTTTTATTATTGTAATTACGATTTTTTTTGTGATGAACACCTTTTCAGCTATTCAAATCAAACTTTCCAAGCTACCACACTTAAATATATCAAGAAATAGATTTCAAAGCAATTTTATTTTTAAATAGTGTTTTAAAACACTGCTTGATTGTGCTGGTTAATGGCAATTTACAACTGAGTTTGGGCAGAAATTCAAGGTGAATGAGGGAAGAAGCAGTTTTCAAAATGAGCATTATTTGCATTAGAATTGCAAATTGCACTCAAAGTGGAAATTCTATCCTTACAACACAAATAATTACCAAACTGAACATAAAAGACGACTAAAAAAATATTAGAATGGGAATATGTTTTGTCTTTTTGCAGTCTGTGCCCTATTAACAATATCCCTCGATGGAATAACTGTGGCTGAATGAACAGCATGGTCACAGTAATTTCTTGAATGCGTAACTTGAAATTTATTCATCCATTGGAAAAGCCCTTCAAAAATGGCTGCAGTGCAATTTAGTTCAATTATTTGGTTAATTAATATGAAAGGGTTACAAAAGGGTCTTGTGTGTGGAAGGAGCTGTAAGACTGAGAAAATAACAAACTATATGCACAGAAAGGGGTCATGGTTTCTGTTTCACCAATCGGCTTGAATCCAAATTGATATTGGTAGCAGTAAGTGGTTGCTTACAGGTGAAGTATAGACAATAAGAGCATGAGTATCCATTGACTAACACCCCAACCCCATCGCTGAGAAAACTCAACCTCTACTGCATCAATCAGTTAATTAAGAACTGACCTGCAGAGCATTGGTGAGTTTCTCAGCCTATCAAAGGTCTCCCAGGTGACCTCCCAGGCCACCAGCAGCTGCCAGTCAATCAGAGGCCAGTAACTCTCAGTCCCAAAGGCTGATGGTCAAGGCTTACTCCTTACGAGGTCCATCAACACTAAGGTAAGACCTTTTTAATCATCTTATCGCAGGGTACAGATTGTAGGGAGAGGGAGGTGTCCATGGGTTTGGGCAGTAGGGCAGCAGCAGTGTGGCTTTAAAAGGTCACATGCCCCCAACCTCCAATCTATGCCTCTGATTGTTCTCGGATTATGGGGCAGATGGAAGGTTCTGCCTCAACGTGGCAGACAAATTGCCCCAGTTTCCCAGTTAGAAAGCTAGCTACTTTTCTCACTAATTGGGAAGGCAAGTAATCAGGGAAGTGACCAAGGGTCTTAACTAACTTAGTCCTAACTAAACGCATGCTTCTTCATTTCCAACACTTAATTGCTGAGGTGACAAGAACGAGATAAGTATTCTGCCAAATGAACCTGCTCCTTAATGCATTTTGCTTGTCCCCTCTCTTGCCACTTCCACGGAGGGGAAATTACCATTCTGAGCTCTTTTCAGACAGCAGATAGTATTTGGATTTACCGTGGAGACAAATGACTGAAAGCAAGAGCAAAGTGTTGGTATATGACTTTACAGTGATGTTTTGTGCAGTTGAACCTTACAATCAATGCAAAATGAAGTTGATATGTGAACACGGATTATGTCTTTGCCAAGAAAAAAAACAAACTGTGACCTTGACATTGTCACTTCCTACTAGAAGCAAGATGAGCTGCGCTGTGCTCAGAGCTAGGGTCTGAATAGTTAGAAGCTGAGAACATTTTAGAAATTGGATTAAAATTATGCAAAATAATGATAAGATGATATATTAAATGCATACGAGGCACTATTAGGTATTAATACATTTAGAAAACAGGCTGGATATTCTGTGGAAGAATACTATAATATAATTAACAAGATTGCAAAGCTTCTGCTCAGAGATGCTTGTTTTTACACTTCTAAATTACATTAACGTGTCAAACAGGGATAGACTGCTGGTATTAACCGGAATTAAAGTTTCATAAAGAAATAAACTTTTGTAACTCATCAGAAGCCTTAAAAAATGATTGTTGGAAAAAGTTAATTTTGGCTCAAGTGGGATATTCAGTAGTGACCCAAGGAATGGAGGACTCAATGTCAGTGGAAATGCAAAGCTTCCCAGATACAGGCTGTAAGCGTGAATATGAAGGGAGAATCGGAACTGCAAGGAGTCAGGACAGAGATTTTTCTGAATAGTAACAGACAACAGGAACTGGGGAACTATAACAATCTGAATCCCAAGGGTATGGTCAACAGATGTTTTAGATGTGACTTAAAAAAAAACAAGTATGTTCCTGGCACACCCTTCTTCACTCTTCATTCTATCAGGCTTGATTTCCTCACTTGATGTTGGTGACAGAGTGGGGTGGAAGGCAAATAGTGGTTGAATACAATTTTTCTGCTACTGATAGCCCACACCCCCGATGGATACCCAGTCTAGAGTTTCCAGATCTGGTTGAAAACTATCCTATTTAACACTTTGGTCACTTCACAGCATGATAGAAGATGTCCTCAAAGTGAAGACCAGACCTCATCTCCACAAGAACTGTGCAGTGGCCACTCTTACCAACAAGTGTATCTGCAAAGGCAGATTGATGAGGACGAGGTCAAGTATATTGGTCTGTCTTATTGACTCCACACCACCTGCTGTGACCAAGTCGAACAGTTTTGTTGTTTAGTTGAATGTTGATGGTCTATTTCACAACAATTTAACAGTAGTGCTACACATATCAAACTTTTCTGACAAAGCACTGTCATGAAGACAGCTCTGAAGGAAAGATCTATCATATATTGCATGAGGACCATCAACATGTGTTTGAATCGCTCAGACAAATGTTGTCATCAGAAACATGTATTCTACTGTTCTATGACCCAAGGAAGGGATGTGGTGGAATAATAGTAATATCATGGGGCTAATATTCTAGAACCCCAGGCTAATGTTATGGGGACATGGGTTCAAATCCCATCATGACAGATGCAGACATTTAAAATTGGATATGAGAAAAGCGAGCCTAATGGCATTTGTATAACCACTGAAAATAAAAATTCTGTTTCACCAATGTCCCATAGGGAAGGAAATTTGCCATTCTTACCTGTTGGGTCTAAATGTGATTTATGACCAATTGGCAAGTAGGAATGGATAATAAATGCTGGAATAGCCAGAAATACACACATCCCATAAATGAATAAATTTAGTTAAAATTAAGGAAGAAGACAAGCCTGAAAGTCGATGCATTTCAGATGGCAAACCAGTTGCATTTGGGTCCAAAAGCACATTGCAAGCATAAACCAATTATTGTAACATAAAGCATTAAACAATTGCACTCGCATTTGGTATCAATTGCATATGTACCTGCTCAGTAAGCAACTCACTGTGGAAACTGATCACAAAACATTGGAAATGATTGGCAGAAACCACTGTTAAATGTACTACCTCATACAATTGAATGGGCCTGTATTCATTTGCATTTTGAAGAATGAGTGGGGATCAGATTGAAACATGTAAAATTGTAACCAGGACTGGAAAGACCAGATGGAGGGAGACCAGGTGCTTTACCTGGTTGGGGTGTCTAGAATCAGGGGTCACAGTCTCACGATACCCAGTAGGACTGAAATGAGGAAAAGTTCTTGACTTGAAGCGTAATGAAGCTGAGGCATTGTTAACCACAGAAGGCTCTGGAGGCAGGCCTTGAATGTGTTCAAGAAAAAGAGATGCGTTTTTAGATTTTAAAGGCATCAAGGGTTATGGAGAGAAAGCAGGAAAATGCCGTTGAGATAGAGGATCAGTCCTGATCATACTGAGTGGCAGAACAATTTTGAAGGGTCGAATGGCCTACTCCTGCTTTCCAGATCCTTTGTTTCTTCCATTATGCAATGAATAGTCCTAAATGGAACAACAAGGTTTTTGAAATTACCTATGACATGGAATGTTTGCATGGAGACGTTGGTGACACTGATCAGGTGGATGGAATAACACTGGTCGTAGGAGGTTTCGGACCAGTAATGCATGTTTTAGCTGCACATTCCTTCAGTTGCACCATGTTGATCAGTGGATGCATATCCACTTTAGGGACATGGATTAGTTACAGCATTACCCAGATTCTTTAAATAATAAGGGTCAAAAAAGAAGTTTAGAAATTTGAGAGTTATACTTGCCTCAGGTTTGGGGATAAGAACACGCAGAAATAACTAAGAGTATAATGTCCTGTAAAATAGCTGAGGTAAATCCAATTTATCAACACATACACAATATCAAGTTAAATAGTCCTATTATTGAGCAAGCCATCTGTTAAAAAAGGGCTCAAATGAAACTGCATGGCATCTTTACAATGAATGTCAGTGCAGTGCATTGAGTATAGGAGTTGGGAAATCATGCTGAGGCTGTACAAGACATTCGTGAGGCCACTTTTAGAATACTGCGTTCAATTCTGGTCTCCCTGATGTTGTTAAGCTTGAAAAGGTTCAGAAAAGATTTATGAAGATGTTGCTGGGATTGGAGGGTTTGAGTTATAGGGAGAGTCTGAGTAGACTGGGGCTTTTGTCCCTGCAGTGTTGGAGACAAAGGGGGTGACCTTACAGAGGTTTATAAAATTATGAGGGGCATGGATAGGGTGAATAACCAAGGTCTTTTCCCCAGGATAGGAGTTCAAAGCTAGAGGGTATAGGTGTATGGTGAGAGGGGAAAGATTTAAAAGGGACCTGAGGGGCAACTTTTTCACGCAGAAGGTGGTATGTGTATGGAACGAGCTGCCAGAGAAAGTGGTGAAGGCTGGTACAATTAGAAGATTTAAAGGGTATCCGGATGGGTATATGAATAGGAAGGGTTTAGAGGGATATGGGCCAAAAGCTGGCAAATGGGACTAGATTGGTTTTGGATATATGTTCAGTGTGGACAAGTTGGACTGAAGGGTCTGTTTCTGTACTGTATAACTCTATGATTTGACATGGCAGGGTTCTACAGCATTTGAAGAGTCTAAGATCAGAAATCCGAGTTCTGAGGCCTAGAAACGTATGGGGTTAAGTATGAAGCAGAATATGTCAGGATTGACTTTGAATCAACAGTCTTATTGGAAAAAGTTAATCATACCCCAATAAATTGGGTGAGGATGTCCAAGAGAGGTTATTTTGCATCCAGGGAAGAAACAAAGCAGTCGAGAAGCTTGACCAGGCAGTTAAACTGGCTGCACATTCAGACTAGACCCAATGCCTGTTATGGCATGTTGAAAGTGAGAACTATAATGAAATGTGATACTGTTGAGAAAGTCTTCAGAACAAATAAACATTAAACAGATTAATTTCAACATCATAAAAAATGTATACTAGCATGTCCAGCAATGGGTGACCCAGAAGATACAAAGCTAGTCTGTTTAGTGACCCCACACACACACACAAAGGGGCAACAGATGTGTCTGCGATGTGAAAGGGCATAGTTAATAAATTCTATCTAGGTCTTAGTTTCTGTTTCACTGACTGGCTTGGATCTGAAGTGACACACACACTGCTGAATATTTCCAGCTTTTTTGGTTTTAATCTCTGATATCTAGCACTAAGATAGCTTTGTTCTTAGTTTTGATAAAATAGAATAGTTTCAGTGGATCTCTTTATGGAGGCATGTTGGCAATATGGGAGCCAAGATGTGGAGATGCCAGTGTTGAACTGGGATGGACAAGTTTATTTAAAATCACAAGCTTTCAGAGTGCTGCTCGTTTGTCAGGTTCGTGCTCCAAAAGCTTGTGATTTTAAATAAACCTGTTGGACTATGACCTGGTGTCTTATGACTTCTGGCAATGTAGGAAACATAGAACCCCATTTGAAAATATTCTCTTTAGTGTCACAAACTGGCAAGGTATCACTTGATTAATTCTCTGGTAACTTGTCAACTTTGGAGAGGTTCTGTACAAGGCAGCACCTTGCAGCCATGCCTCCTGTTCTCAGCGTTTCATGAAAATGAATGTCGAGACATATGTGCTGGATATTTTGAGACCAAAATTGCATGAATGACCTGCTTTGGTTGAGGCCTCATCTCATTTGCACCATGGAGGGCCTGCACCCTCTCAGCAGCCAAATGGACAGCCTGATTAGCTCAAACCCATTGAGAAAAGGCAGCTTTGGTTTCAAATCAGGATTTGTAGTGCACTGCTAACCAAACTCTTGCCAAGTGAATGCTGCAGTAATGTAATGCACAAAGCAGAATGTAACTGTCTCAAATTTGAGTAGTAAATATTTCAAAATTGAAACCTAGATTAAATATAGAACATTATTCTATCAGATATGGAGGTGCTTGGAATGAGTGACAGGATATGCTGCTTTATATGAAAATGGGTTTTAGGTCAGGTGCCACATAAGGCGGATTATGTCTTTTTAAAGCAGTAAATTCTAATTATTATAAAACCAGCTCTGTTGACTCAAAGTTTAACTGTTTGATGAGGGAGGGAGCGAAGTAATTTATAAAATGTTTGCTTTGAAAACACCCGTTCAGAAGCACCCGACTTTAAGTAATTATCCTCTCTTGGCTCTTCATTTTCAGATTATTTTGCCTCAGTAACATATGCTGTATAATATTTCTGCATGATCACGCAGTTTCTAATATATTAATGGAGGGATAAAATGAACAAATGGAATTGGTTCTGCATGCCCTGAGTTTATATCCATAGATGTAAGTATAGATATCTTTGCTTTAAATTTCATCACAGTGTCACATACATTTTACTGGATAAGTATTATATATCTGTAGTCTTTCCAAGAATGTTATTGATCTCAATGTACATTTAATGTAATAACCACCATTTGAAAAATCTTCTTACTGCCATTCATTATGAAGTTATTTAAGTTTTTGGAGCAAAGATCAGATCAGGAAAATGCTTCTCATTCATTGGCACTTTCTACTTCTTGTCTCTGGGATCTTGCCAGTCAGAAAAACAAATGGGCTGCAGGGTTAAACAGACAGAGAACAAAGAACAGTATAGCACATGAACAGGCCCTTTGGCCCACTAAGCCTGCGCTGACATGCAATGCCTTTCTAAACTAAAAGCCCCTTGCCTTTATGTACCCATGTCTCTCTATTTCCGATCTATTCATGTATCTGTCCAGATCCTTCTTAAATGTTGCTATTGTATCTGCTTCTACCACATCCTCTTCAGTGCATTCCAGGCATTTACCACTTCTGTGTGAAAAACTTGCCTCTCACATCTCCTTTAAACTTTCCACCTTTTATCCTAATCCTATGTCCCCTAGTCATTTACATTTCTACCCTGGGAAAAAGACTCCAACTATCCATTCTATCCATGCCTTTCATAATTTTGTCAACTTCTATCAAGTCATCCCTCAGAGTCTGACATTCACGTGAAAAAACAAACCAAATGTGTCCAATCTCTCCCCATAGCCAGTACCTCTGAATCAGGTAACATCCTGGTAAACTTTTCCTATACCGTCTCCAAAACCTCCACATTCTCCTGGTGGTGTGACAACCAGAGCTGTACATAATATTCCAAATGTGGCCTAACTGAAGTTCAATACAGCTGCAACAGGACTTGCGAATTTTTATACTATATGCCCCAACCAATGAAGACAAGCATACCATATGCCTTCTTAATCACCTTTTCCACTTGTGTTGCCACTTTTAGGGAACTGTGGACCTGTATGCCTAGATCAGTCTGTATGTTAATGCTTCTAAGGCTTCTGCCGTTTACTATATACTTCCCTCCTGCATTAGATCTTTCAAAATGTATCACCTCCATTTGTCTGGATTAAACTCGATCTGCTATTTCTCCAACCAAATCTCCAGCCTATCTTTATCCTGCTGTATCCTCTGGCAATCCTCATCACTATCCACAGCTCCCCAAATCATTGTGGTGTCTACAAATGTACTAATCAGGTCATCTACATTCTCCTACAAATCATGTGTATAAGGATCCCAGCACTGACTCCTGTGGAACACCACTAGTCACAGATCTCAAGTCAGGAAAACACCCTTCCACTGCTATCTGTCTTCTATGACTAAGCTAGTTCTGTATCCATCCTACCAGGTCATTGCGGATCCCATGTGACTAAACCTCTATAGCAGCCTGCCATGAGGGACCTTGTCAAAAGCTGTGCTAAAGCCCATATAGACTGCATCCATTGCCCTGCCCTCAACAATCATCTTTGTCACTTCCTCAAAAAACTCAATCAAGTTTGTGAGACAAGTTTGTGCCCTGCACAAAGTCATGCTGCCTATTACTAATAAGTCCCTTTTTATCCAAATGTGAACAATTCCTAGCCCTAAGAATCTTTCCAATAACTTCCCTACCACTGACGTAAGGCTCACTGGCTTATATTGCCCTTCTTAAACAAGGGAACAACATTAGTTATTCTCCAGTCCTCTGGGACTTCCACTCTGACTAAAGAGGATACAAAGATTTTGTACTAGGCCCCAGCAATTTCCTTCCTCACCTCCCTCAGTATTCTGGAAGAGATCCCATCAGATCCTGGGGACTTGTCTATCTTAATGCTTTTCTAAACACCCAATACCACCAGCTTTTTTGTTTACCCCTATATTCCCTGGAATACCAACATATCCCTCTGAGACTCACCATCCACCATGTCCTTCTACTTGTGAATGCTGAAGCAAAGTATTTGTTAAGGACCTTACCCACTTCCTCTGGGTCCACGCATAAATTCCCTGCTTTGTCCTGGAGTGGACCTACCCTTTTTGTAGCTATGCTCTTACTCCTTATATATGTATAAAACACCTTGGGATTTTCCTTAATCCGGCATGCTAAAGACATTTCCTGGCCCCGTTTAGTCCTCCTAACTCCTTGTCTAAGTTCTTTCCTGCTTTCTTTATATTCTTTGACGGTTCTGTCTGCCTTCAAAGCACACAATTCCTTCATTGTTGAAGTTGACTTTTACTTGCAGTGATATCAGTACATCTGTCTTTAGAACTGATTGTTTTGAAGAAAAATTAACAAGTCAACTTCCTAAATTTTAAAGGAAATCGATGTTACTAAACTTCAGAGCATTTTGCTCCAGGTTGGCACGGATAAACCTGCAACAGTGTATGAAAAACTGGCGTCCAGGTTCACAGTAGAAAGTGCTGATTAATTTAGTTCTAATTGGCACCAACGAATTAGCTTTAGACTGAAGATGTTAATAGGATGACACAGGGGATTCTTTCTTTTAGAGTTTGGCTGCTTCATTCCTGTGCCTTGAAATATTTACATAAAGTTTCTAAGTGACCCTATGTGGTGTCAAGAGGCGTTACCCCATCCAGAAGAGTCCCAAGGCCTTGGCCAACTCCAGTGATCGATTTTGTTGCTTCACCTTCAGCTTTGTTAGCAACAGAGTTCACTATCTGATTAGAGTTTAAGGGATTGGGGTCAATTTTCTGCCATTTCCTTCCTCTCTATTTAGCTAATTTAACTGTGCAATAGTTACAAATTTAATTTTATTATGGCACGCTGCTTTTCAGCAGAATTGAATTAATAAAATCTAATTTCTACAGAAGTGCTGAATATGTAATCATCTGGAGATTGCCCATTAGACTGGATGCCGTTCATTGCAATGGCACGTGATAGTATTGGCAAGTCGCATTAACCTTCTGATTGCAAATTAAACAATATCTTCAGGCTGTACAAAATGAAGAAAATTTCATCTTTTCCACGATAATGATACATTTATTTTCATCAGCACCACAACACTCAGCAGGAACTGTGTAAGATTTCTCAAATAATATCCATGTGCGATATGCTCTCTAAAATATTTACTGATACCCAAACAGCTGATTTTTAATGAAAAAAACTGCATCTCTAACCTTTCACTTTGCAATGAGAAATCAAGATGAAATGACTTTTTGGTGTAAATGTTAATTTTCTAATTCAAGGTTTGAAGACCCACAAAATAAACTATTCCTTTGAAGAAACCATCTGATTGGTACTAAATAAAACTGTTAAGCCAGTCACAGAGAACGAGTATTCTTCTCTTTAAGGAATTGTTTCCCTTTGACTGCACTCCTTCCTGAGATCATTAATAATTTCCATTTTGAGAATTACTGAGCATCTACCCATATGCAGAACACCAAGCACTAAAACATCACATCACGATTTCATCTGATCTGTTCTCTCACAGTGTCTTGAAATAATGCATTTCAATGAACAGGAATGCAACATCGCTACAGAATATATTCAGTCATACTTTGGATAAGCTGATGCATTGACTAAGGTCAAGGATTTCAGTTGAGGCATTGCAGGTTCCAATTAGTTAACAATCAGACTGAAACCGTTTGGTCTCCAATGGCTTCATGAATAAATGTACTGTTTTGAGTTGTACAAAACCAAAAAGATCAATGGGGGCTGGGTTTTGTCCCTGATATGAGAAGCTAGCTGACATTAGATGAGATGGACAGTTATTTTTAATAACTCAAACGTAGTGAAGAGGGAATAAATATGTCAGGTACTCCTCCTCTGTTTGCTTTTCAGTGGCCCTGTTAAACAGAATTGCATGTAATTTTGGATTTAATGCCATTCCAACTTCGGGCTTTAATGAGCTTTCACCAGCATGGCCCTTACAAAAATCAAGTCTTGTTCTCTTTTTGCCAGCTGCCATTTTAGTCCAGACCTTCAACTGGTGCAAGGAAACAGGAAAGACTCTTGTTACTCCATGCTACCTGGGTGGTATGATTTATATAAAATCTCTAAACCCTCTTTCATCAAAATGCTCCTGGCTATTATCACCTCCTGCTGAAAATAAAGGATAGAACATAGAACAGTACACCACAGGAACAGGCCCGTCAGCCCTCTGTGCTGACCATGATGCCATTCTAAACTAATCCTATCTGCCTGCCTTCCTATCCCTCTAATCCCTGTCTGTTCATGTATCTGTCTAAATGCCACTTAAATGTTGCTATCGTATCTACTTCTATTGCTTCCCCTGGCAGCGCATTCCAGGCACCTATCACCCTCTAGTAATGAAAAACCTCACAAATCTCCTTTAAACTCGCCTCTCTCATGTTAAACCTATGCCCCCAAGTATTTGACTTTGGCACATTGGGAAAAAGACCCTAACTATCCACCTATCCATGCCTGTCATAATTTTATATACTTCTATCAGGTTGTCCCTCAGCCTCTGACACTTTAGCGAAAAACAATTCAAGTTTGTCCAACCTCTCCTTAAAGCTAATGCGCTCCTGTTAATTAATAATGTTCCACTTCATTGTCATTGAAAAAAAATACTATTTGTTTGTACTCACTTTTTATCAAAATAACAATAGCCGATCAATTAATTTGAACAACGATTTATGTAAAGGATTACATCGAGTGTTAAACTTCATTAGATTGAATCATCCATAATGATCATTTGTTTTTCTTAGACTTTCTTAACATAGCTAAGGGAGTGCTTCAATCTTCCTTTCCTCGGCACCAGCTTTCTGGAGAAGATGGATCCAATTGCCATTATATTGGATACTTGATTTAGCCTGTTAAATAGTAACATTAACCTATTCTTTCTTCGGCCCCACATTTAGATTTCGTTACTGCTTTAAATGCATAATGTTAATCCCTGCTGATTGTTTCAGATTGGACATTTCAACAATTGGCAAGTGGAAGGTTACAAATTCTCTGGTAAACACAATTAGCTGGAACCCTTGAAATGTTTTCTCTAATTGTTGTTAAGGTACAGTAAATTCATTTGGGTCATATTAAATAATGAATCAGCAACATGAAATCATGAGGCAAGAATGGAGGGAATTTTTGTGCTCCCGGTATAAATTTAAAACTAGCAATTTATGAAAACAATCCTTGTCATGGAGCATAGGGGACATTTATTTCCTCCAGTGTTGCTAATTACATGAATGTAGAATAAACAGTCAGCTCATAATCAGTTTAGATTCCCAGCTATTCAAATGAGCAATGACTAAAGAATCCTCAACAGCAGATGTTATTTCAACTTCTGCTTAATCGTTGAAAGCTACAGTACACCACAATTGTCCTTAAATTAATCTTTCTATGTATATACATGGAGGACATATGAGAAAAACTATGCCCTTGGTAGCCTCTTTGAATTGAATAACTATCTGAAATATCTGTATTCTTCCAATTTTTGCTGCATTCTCACTCCCAATCTCATTTTGCTGCAATTGGTGGCTGTGTTTTCAGCTGCCTGGGCCCTAAGTCTGACAATTCACTGTCTATCCCTCTTGAATTACCTCTTTCTCTCTCTTCCTTTAAATCCCTTCATAAACTCAACGAGTTCTGACCAAGCTCTTTGGTCTGTCCTCCCTATATCTCCTTATGTCCTTAAATGTCAACTTTTGTCTGATAACACTGTAGAGAAGTGCCATGGGATGCTGTTATCACATTAAACGCCCTATTTTAATCGAAATTGTTGTTCTTATTCAAAGTTATTTAACTTGTGTAGTGGAGATTTTAATGCT
The DNA here is from genome assembly GCF_021869965.1 of Rhincodon typus. NCBI lineage: Eukaryota > Metazoa > Chordata > Chondrichthyes > Orectolobiformes > Rhincodontidae > Rhincodon > Rhincodon typus. The sequence goes on along the minus strand of NC_063354.1, from coordinate 22,592,218 downwards.
TGCCATTTTCCATAATGCCTCATGATGTTGTCTCATATTGCACACCGTACTAAGGTTTGGCCACAAAAAGTGCAACTCTTCTTGTGTCTATCTTTCTTGAATGATTGTGCATGAGAGAAAAACTGCTCCTATGATGCTGCTTGGCCTGCTGTGTTCATCCAGCCCTGCACCTTGTTATCTCGGATTCTCCAGCATCTGCAGTTCATACTATCTCTGAATTAGTCTTAGATTGTCATTGGTTTAGTAATCAAGAAGACCACTTGGGGAACCTGGGTTCAAATTCCACAACAGCAGTTGGTGGAACTTCAATTCATAGTCTCCGTGGATGGCACTGCTGCCTCACAGCACCAGGAACCCGGGTTCGATCCCACCCTCGGGCGACTGTCTGTGTGGAGTTTGCACATTCTCCCCGTGTCTGTGTGGGTTTCCTCCGGGTGCTCTGGTTTCCTCCCACGGTACAAAGATGTGCAGGTTAGGTGGATTGGCTATTTTAAATTGCCCATTGTGTGCAGGGATGTGTAGATTAGGTGGGTTATAGGGGGATGGGTTTGGGTGGGATGCTCTGAGTGGACTTGTTGGGCCAAAGGGCCTGTTTCCACACTGTAGGCATTCTAAGACAAATGATCTAGTCATAGAGATGTACAGCATGGAAACAGACCCTTCGGTCCAACTCGTCCATGCCGACCAGATATCCTAAATTAATCTAGTCCCATTTGCCAGCACTTGGCCCATATCCCTCTAAACCCTTCCCATTCATATACCCACCTAGATGCCTTTTAAATGTTGTAATTGTACCAGCCTCCACCACTTCCTCTGTCTGCTCATTCCATACATGCACCACTCTCTGCATGAAAATGTTGTCTCTTAGGTCCCTTTTAAATCTTTCCCCTCTCATCTCAAACCTGTGCCCTCTAGTTTTGGACTCCTCCACCTTGGGAAAAGACCTTGGCTATTCACCCTATCCGTGCCCCTCATGATTTTATAAACCTCTAAAGGTCACCCCTGAGCCTCTAACCCTCCAGGGAAAATAGCTGCAGCGTATTCAGCCTCTCCCTATAGCTCAAGCCCTCCAACTCTGGCAACATCCTTGTGAATCGTTTCTGACCCTTTCTAGTTTCACAACATCCTTCCTATAGCAGAAAGACTAGCGTTGCATGCAGTATTCCAAAAGTGGCCACACCAATGTCCTGTACAATTGTATCATGACCTCCCATAATCAATACACTGACCAATAAAGAAATGCCTTCTTCACTATCCTATCTACCTGTGATTCCAATTTCAAGAAACTATAAACCTACACTCCAAGGTCTCTTTGTTCAGCAGCATTCCCTAGGGCCTTATCATTAAGTGTATGAACTCTGCCCTGGTTTGCCTTTCCAAAATGCAGCACCTCACATTTATCTAAATTAAACTCCATCTGCCACTCCTCAGCCCATTGGCCCAATTGATCAAGTTCCCATTGCACTCGGAGGTAACCTTCTTCACTGTCCAGTACACTTCCAATTTTGGTGTCATCTGCAAACTTACTAACCATATCTCCTGTGTTTACGTCCAAATCATTTATATAAATGACAAAAAGCAGTGGACCCAGCAGCGGTCCTTGTGGCATACCGCTGGTCACAGGCTTCCAGTCTGAAAAGCAACCCTCCACCACCAGCACTCTCAATAAAAATCTGCCACTAATGATGCCACTAATGACTCTCCTCTCAGCGCCTCCCTGAATGACATGCCAAAGTTCAGGAACACATCATTTAGGGAATCATAGGACAAGCTTGTGTCTGATCTCCTAGTGGTAAAATGTACCGCGCCACTGTAATATTACTTCAGCAGGTCACAGTTTAGCATTTCAATTTCAACAAATCTGATCCAGCACCTTAGGCTCATGCTACCGGAAATCCTATGGAATGCCTAGTTACTTATCTAATGCACTTGTACTGTTACAACCACGTGAAGAAGGGGAATCCCTCCCCTCTTTCTGACCCCCCTCTCAGTTGGTTGCAAAATGTATTTCGTTTTCTTTCAGCATGTGGTTATCTTCACTTAAACCAGATCAAAATGAAGGATCCAGATTACAAGGCTTTGAGTGAAAGAAAGGAATTCTATGACCAACTAACATGAAACAAATAATAAGTACATGACATCAGAAACACACACAAACACAAATATTAATTTTAAGAGAAGGGGGACAGGATGTTGAGTACAGAAAGGAATGTAAAGGCAGTTGTAGTTTAAAGCTCTCAGGTTCCTTGAAGTGTTTTTTTTAAAATCTGTGACCACAGTTGTTTAATTGTTGATTGGTATCTTCCGCAGTGACAAATGTATAGATCGCCTTGAGTTCTTGGTGACTTGTAGTTTTCCCAATTTACTAAGCAAATGTTTTTGAGATGGTAAGGAGGAAACAGAGAAAGAGAGAGAGAGAGAGACTTGCACCTCTTGTTGTTACAAATTCATGTTTCCTTCTGTTTGCTCTGCTCTACCAAGCAGCTACTAAATATGAGGCTGAATCAAACAGTAATTTGGAGGTGTAATTTTTCATCGAGTTGCAGAAAGGCTTCTCTTCACAAGGCCTGGCGGGTTTTCTTGCAATATTGTCCCAAATTCACCTCTTTAATTATCTACCACACCCCATGGCTCCCCTCACATCCAATGCTAGCCTGGTACACCCACTTGCCATGGGGGGAGGTACTCACCCCCACTGTTGTGATACCTCAGGATACAGTGCTGATCCACTTGATCCAGTGCTGTCTTTAGAAGGCCATGTGAAACTAATTAACCAGAAATACTGTGCACACTTAAGCTCTGGCTGAGGGATCAAAGAGTAAAAAGGCAAGGCAGGGGTACTGTAAGCACCCAGGTCAGTGCTATGTGAGTGAGCACTAAGAGAGCAAGCAAACACACCTATGATGTGACCTGGTCCACTCCATGAGCTGAGTGCCCATCCTGCATGTAATGTATCCTTGCAGTAGCATCACAATGAGAAGTGCTGGTGCACTACAGAGTGCAGCAAAATGCTGTAAGCAAAATGGCGATGTGCTGTTGGGGTGTGGACAAGCTGGTAGATGCCATCGTCTGCATGTGTAAGTATGAATTAAAACAAGAAATTCTTGACACTGACTCAGTCGCGAATTTTCAATGTCTTCAGATGAATTTGTAATCCTGGTGTTTATTCCACATTGGTCTCCTTGACGTTCGAAATCTATGAATAGGTGATCACAGCAACTATTTTGGGTCAGTATTCATTTTTAACCAGTATTATAAATCTCCAAGTTGACCTTTCTCAAAAAGCCTTTCAGTCCATGAAAGGTGTAAAAACCAGATGAGGAAAGTTAAAATTTGATAGTCGATAATTATCACTATTGTAGATAGGAAGAAAGAAAGCAGATTGGAGCAGATGAGCCCTGGGAAAGAACCTGCATGCAGCCCTGCTACCAGATGGTAGGGTGAAGAGTGATGGTAGAGTGAAGTTAGAATGAAGAGTGATGGTAGAGTAATGAGTGAAGTCTCATGGTAGAGTGAAGGTAGAGTGAAGAGTGATGGTAGAGTAAT
>NC_063354.1:22505291-22588662 GCF_021869965.1 Rhincodon typus | reverse complement strand
GTCTCATGGTAGAGTGAAGGTAGAGTGAAGAGTGATGGTAGAGTAATGAGTGATGTCTGATGGTAGAGTGAAAAAAGATGTTGCAGAGAGAATAGTCTCTCAGGAAATCAGATGGGAGAGGAAACATTGTTCTTTCCTCTCATGGGTGAAAAATGGCAGAAGCTGATTTAACAACTGCAGAGGATGAAATTTGAGCATCACAGGACTACAGAGATTGTGAAAGCGTCATATAGCATATTGGAAAATTGAACACAAATATGGTAAAGGGAAAACATAGCAGCAAAAAAATGAGGTAAATTCAGGCAAAGAGTGCAGAAGGTTAAATTAGCATTCAGATTCAGTTGACATGGAGAAACTGGCTAAATAGGATACCTGAATGCTTGTTATATTGTGATAAAATAAAAAATTCCCCCTTCCAGAAATGCGACAACAGTAACAGAGTTCATCCTGGATCTTTGGCGCTTTTTTGAGGCTCCATGGGCTACCAGTCAAGAGGCTGTTGAGGCAAAATATAGCACCCATCTGAGATCAGTTTACTCAACTCTGGCAATGTGAATCCACCTTTGTCGGCAGGACTCAGTTACTTGAAAACTTTGTTGAACCATCATGAAGTGAAGGATTTTACTTTCATGTTGTATTCACCAGATACATAGTGAGGTTTATTTCAAAAGCACAAGAATTGCTTTAAGGCAAATATTATCGCAGTCAGAATTGAATAATTGAGTGACTCTTGAAGCATTTCCATTGAGAAGAACAAATATAGACTTTTCATTCTTCCTGTGAATCTGGAAAATTTAACTTGGCCAAGTGAAAGTTTAGATGTAAGTGCTGTATGGTTAAGTTGTCAACAGAAGACCTTTATTTGTGACAGCTCGTTTTTCATTCTAATTATTCTTGATTCCTGGTTTTAAATCAAGTATCCAAGCATTTTCTTCTTTACTGGCACATCAAGGGAACTTAGCGGGCTGTGTAACTGAGATTGTCTTCACACAAAGGAAAATGTTGCTTTTCCTGAAGTTTTATTGAATTTGTCAAATAACCAGTTAAGCCATTATTCCAATTTAGGTGGTAAATGAATCAACCTTCAGACAAATGGTGACATTTGAGGTAAGCATCACAGACTTAGGAAGGACAAGACCTGTCAACTAATACTTTGTAATAAAATCAAAGTATGGTGGATGCTGGAAGTTTGAAATAAATACAAAGAGCGCTGGAGAAACTCAGCAGGACTGGCAGCATCTGTGGAGAGACAAACAGTTGATGCTTGAGTCTAATCTAAATCTCCTGCATGAAATGAAAGGGCTGGAAAATGGTAGTTTTTATACTGTTAACAGAGGGGAAGTAGAAGTGAAACAGATTGTGAGGCTGTCCAGAGCAAAATACAGTGACACTGCGAATGGTCATAAAGCAATGATAGAGATGTAAAATGGGTGTAAATGCTAGGTGTGAAAATGGAAAAATAGATCCAGTCTGCTGAGAGCGAAGTTAACAAGATACAAAAAAGACATGGCTGGATGAGTTTGCTGTTTAATACTCAAATTAGAAGATAGAGGTTATACCAAACGGGTGTTTGTGGTGGCAGTGGGAGAACATTTTAATGATATTAATCATCATATAATATGATTTAAGTTTGTTATGGAAAAAGAGAAAGATGGTCAGCAAAAAAAATGTTTTGGATTCAGCGAAGGCAGATTTTATTAAAATAAAGCAAGATCTAACCAAAGAAACTGGAGAACAGCTACTTCTGGGGACGTCTATAGCAGAACAGTGAAGGGATGTTCAAAATGAAATGGGTGAGAGTACAGAACTCTCAGGTTCCTTTGTGCTGAAATGTTGGGGCAACAAGCCCACAGAACCCGAGATGTCTTGGAATATTCAGTACTGGATAAGAAGGAAAGTGATACTTGTAACAGGTACAAAGGAAGCGAATCAGTGGAAGCCCCAGTGGAATGTGTAGAGTGCAGGGGGATCTCTAGAAAGCAGTAAGGAGAGCAAAGAGGGGACATGAAAAAGCACTAGGAGAATCTTAAGATACTCTGTCAGGACATCAAGAGGAAGAAGATAACTAGGGAAAGAGTAGGCCCAAAAACACAAGTTGCGCAGCAGGTTTGGCAGCATCATTTCAGACCCGAAATGTTAATTCTGATTTTTTCTTCACAGATGCTGCCAGACCTGCTGAGCTTTTCCAGCAACTTCTGTTTTTGTTCCTGATTTACAGCATCCGCAGTTCTTTAGTTTTTTAAAGAGTAGGCCCGTTTCAACATGAAAATTCTCATCGTTGTTTCTGTTTCAATGGCCTTACCTCTCTGTATCTCTGTAACCTTCTCCAACTATCCAACCCTCTAAGATGTTTGCACTCATCTAACTCTGCTCTCATGAGAATCACTGGTTTTCATTGCTCCATCATTGGTGGCTGTGCGGTAACTTTCCTAATTCCTAAACTTTGGAATATTTTTCATAAATCTCGTTGACTTACCACCTCTCATCTCCACCACTCTTTCTTCATTTAAGATGCTGCTTAAAACCTAACTGTTTGATCAAGCTGTTGGCCATCTGTCCTAATATTGCCTAATGGCTCAGTATCTAATTTCACTTTTTAATGCCTCCATGAAGTGTCTAAGAGCGTTTCTTCATATTAAAGGTGCAATGCAAGTATAAAGAAAAGCTTCTGTGAGGTGGGAGCATACCCAGCTTGTTCCAAACTGCTGGTAAATAACTTCTCCTGCACTCATCATATAGAAGTGCATGTGACTAATGGCTACTTATATCAGACATCAGAGAATGACTGCTGTACCAGATAAGGAGCCTTTAGAAGAGGGGATAGGGTTAAAGTTAATGGAAGAAGAGGAAGCAAATGTGAATGTTGTACAGGCATGATCAATAACTCAAGAAGCGTGTGATTTATTAACAAAAATTAAGGTACTGACTCCAGGATATTTTACCTGTGGCATCCTCTGACCTCCCATCTCCTATTCACAGCAACATTATCAGAAAATCAGAACAGTGCTGTAACCTTTTATCTCCTTGTTCCCATGATTCTGGGTAGCCATGGGGCAGTCATATAGAATGGTGTCAATAACAATTCATGTGAACAGTTTTGTCCCATTTGGAGCCAGTGAGAATTACAATCTAAGATCATTTCACAGCACTTTTTTCTCAATCTATTTACAGTTTTTTTTTCCTGCTGAATGGTAAAGTCACTTACTTATAATACATACTAAAGCTCCTGTAATCAGCCCATTCCCTGCACAGTCCAGAGTGGTTTCATGAGACCTCATTATTCAGACTTTGGAGGAGATACTGGAGCTGAAGTTAGAGAGAGGTCAAATGCAAAGATTCTGTGTGATGAGTTTTTGTTCTCACCAATATGTCTGATAACAAAAATGGCATGTACTTGCTGAAACAATTGGTACTGATATTACTTTTACCTCATAAAAGCTTTTGATCTTGCAGGCACCACATGCTGTCTCCAACAGCAATCACTTAGATTTTTGTTATCAAGCACATCCAGTACAGAATATGAGGAACGTACATGTCTCTCAGCAGTGACTGGCCATTGCATAACAACAATATGAAGATGTCCTGCTCTAACTTATTACAATTAAGTCATGTGCTTCGTCTTTTGCCTCCTGTAGAAAGAAAGCATCTGCTTCTCCAGTGCCTCAAAAGGACTACAGCCGGGCAATTACAACAAAAGTCAATGGCATTGATGACAGTGATGAGTTTACTATAGATTTCATTTATAGACAGCTCTGGTAATTCAATTGTGAATTATAAAGTTTAGCATTGTGAATGAAAACTGTAATAAGGGTATTCTCACTGGGCATCCTATATAATTTCAACAGGTAACGAACTACTCAACTAAATGCTAATTTTATTTTTCCGGATCTAAAATGCCAATACCAAAACCTGGAGGAGTTCCAATTTCATTTTGCTTTATGTCAGTAATTGAAAGCCATTCCTTTTCACCTCTTTTGGAGAGTAGTGGAGGCTGGGCCATTGAATATGTTCAAGGTTGGGTTCAATAGATTTTTGATTGACACATTTGGTTGAGGATTATGTGGGACAGGCGGGAAGGTGGAGTTAAGGGCATAAACATGTCATCCATTACGAGTGAATGGTGGTGCAGGCCACAGTGACTGAATAGCCTACACTACCTCCTATTACAATCTCCCACCAAAACTTGCATGTCTTTGTCCCAGACTCCCATTATCCTCCTGGAGGTTTTTGTTTTAATCGTTCTTGTGGTGTGAATGTGGCTGGTGGGGCCAGTTTTTATTGCTCAATCCTAAATCCCCTTCAGAAGTTAGCAGTGAGATGCCTTCCTGAACTTGCATGGGTGATTGTAATTTTAAATGCACAATTCTAATTCTTCTGGTTTCTTTTATGAGAGTTGAGAAACCTACGATCTATAAAACGATGGTTGTGGATAATGTAATTGTAAGTAAACAGGATGAGAAGTCACACAACACCAGGTTATAGTCCAACAGGTTTATTTGAAATCACAAGCCTTCAGAGCACTGCTCCTTTGTCAGATGAACAAACGTGGGTTTGGGTCTGGGTGAGATGCTCTGGCGTGGACTCTATAGGCTGAATGGCCTGCTTTTGCGCTGTCGGGATTCTATGAACTGCTTAATCAGAATAATGTAAATAACCCCACATATTAACACAATTAGCCTTAAGTACTGGAATGTTCGCCTGATGAGGGAGCAGTGCTCTGAAAGCTTGTGACTTCAAATAAACCTGTTGGACTATAACCTAGTGTCGCGAGACTTTTGACTTTGTCCACCCAGTCCAACACCAGCACCTCCCCGTCATGTAAGTAAACTGTTTAATTTAAACTGCATTCCAAAGCAGAGGACATGGCTACAAATCTTAAGAGGTGAGCAGAATTTCCCACTCTCCCTGACAGAGTAGTGAATGTGTGGGATAGATTCTAAGTTGAAACCTCAAACATTGTCACACTGGAGGAAACATGCTAGCTTTTTTTTAAAATCATTTGCATCAAATTAAATGAAATTAAATCAAAATAAATAACCGAATCAAACCAAATTAAAACAGCTTAGAAGCCAGACCCTTGAAACAGTCCATTGGAGTCGTCCTATATGCAATGAATTATTAAACTTTATTGATAATTAAGATTCTACCTTCATAAAAGTAGAATACTTTGCCTGTGTTAAATCTAGTACTAAAGGCTAATTGTGTTAATATGTCAGGTTCTTCGCATTATCCTGTTTAGGCAATTCATAGAATCATGGAATCCCTACAGTGTGGAAGCAGGCCATTCAGCCCATAGAGTCCACACCAGAGCATCCCACCCAGACCCACCCCCTTACCCTATCCTATCCCTGCATTTCCCTTGGCTAATCCATCTAGCCTGCATATCCGTAGACACTATGGGTGATTTAACATGGCCAATCCACCTAACCTGCACATCTTCGGACTGTGGGAGGAAATTAGAGTATCTAGTAGAAACCTGTGCAAACATAGGGAGAATGTGCAAACTTCACACAGACAGTAACCCCCAACAGTGGAGTTGAACCCAAGTCCCTAGCACTGTGAGGCAGCAGTACCAATCACTGAGCCACTATGGTGCCCCAATTGGAAGTATTGCACGAGAGCAACATAAACATGCATTGGAGGATTGTTGAATGGCTTTCAGTATGTATGTTTCTCTTCCCTTAAAAATGTATTATTGGCTATTCCTGTTCATATATTTACAAACTTCCTGCCTTATCAAGTGAAGAGCAAAACGAATTCTGTATTTTGTCCAATTAGGTGATATTTTAAGAGTTCCAAGGAGTGTGGGAGTGCTAATCATTAAGTAGCAAAATCTCTGGGGACTGACTCTTACCTTATTTTCTGTGTCATTTTCGTTGAGTTTCATACAGTCTCGCTGAGAGTCCTGGTGAGTTTTCAAGAGCAATCATCCTAATCTCATCTCATTAACTACCTCCCATCCCACTACGGTATTCCTCTGTTCGGATTCTAACCTGATTCTCTTGTAGAGTGTCCAGAAATACTTCCTATTGATGGGATATCCCAGGAAATCAGACACTGGTGCCACAAGGCTGGTCTGTACCCGGTCAGTCCACAGCTGCTCTGCATGGTTTGTGACATTTTGCCCGAACCTGGCAGATAAGGGGAAATTCATGACCTACTTAGCAGTCAGACACCTGGAGGACCTGGTGATGCCCTCTTGCCACAGAGCCAACAGAGGAATTTGTAGCACCAGGCCCTGCCAGCCTAGTATATGGCTGCCACCCAGGTTAGTGCAGGCTCAGCTGTGTGAAGGAACACACAGCAGTGTCGGAAGAAAGTCAGTGACCTTCTCTACTCCGCTAGAGCAGGTGCCATCATCTTCTCTCTACAATCTTACACTCACTGTAGATATGCTACTGCACATATCTTCCTCCAGGACTCATGCTCCACCACTCTCACTGTTGGATCGCAATATCTTCCCTTATTTGTTTTTACCCTCCCAATTCCTTCATGTCCCTAACCCCACGTACCCTCTGTCATTCAGATCACCTCATCAGCTTTTCCCCCACCTGCATCAGTGCCTACGGCTCTACCACTCACCTACATCTCTCTTAATCCCTCCCATTCTTATTCCAGGAGGAAACAGCCCATGTAAAGGCAGAAATAGCCAAGGCGGGTGGTGGCGTGCCCAATATATATTGGCTCTTCACCGTCCTCAAGAAGAGGAATCTCACGCTGACTGGCCCAAGGAAACAATTGATCATGCCCAAGCCTTTGGAGTGATATCAAAGGCTGCCCTTATTGTGCTGGGACCTCCGACTGAAGAATATCTCCCTTAACATACTAAGAACTACTCCCCTTAGACGTTGAGATATGGCCAATTTGCTTGAAGCACGTGCAGTCTTTTTTCCATGTACACTGGTCTGAGATTGATGTAGCGTAGTGCTGTATAGAAACGTGACCACCCTCTTGACTGATGACTGCGGACATTACGGCAAGTTTCCTGCCATTGTGTCTATGCTAAAAAAGCAAGTCAAGTCACATGTAATCAGAATGAAGGGGCAAAGTGCTAAAAGGTGAGGCGAGGCAAAGCAGGGATGCTGTGAGCAGCCTGGTGGGCACTAAGAGAGTAAGCGAGCAGCCCTGAGGTGCAGCCTGGTCCAATCTGGGAGCGAGGTGCCTCTATCTGTGAACAAAGTGTCCTCACAGCAGCATTGTAATAATAGTTAGTGGTGCATCCAAAGAAGCAGCATGACAGTGCAGAAGTGCACTATAAGTGGATAGTAGATGTGCTCCAGTGATGGAGAGGGACTGGTATTGATGCCTGGAGGACCAGTCATGGAGCTGGAGTTGCCAGGTGTGATTTTCACGTGAGAAATCCTTGCTGTCTTGTTTCTATCTGGCGGGCGATAGGACAGTACATATTAATGGAATGAAATGAAATAATGATGATGGTGACAATGAGCAATAATCCCCAATAATAGGACATTCGACTGCTTACCACCAAGAATGTTATCTTGGTGTCTAGAAGTTTGCTGGAAAATGCAATTTGTTGCTCCTGACATTGAGAAAGGCCTGGTTCAATTTCACATGTGATTCTCTCACATTTCTTGTTGTAGTCCATCCTGCTCAGACCCTGGGAAGAATCTATCCAGCATTGTTCTTACAACTATGTCTTGTGGTAGTGCATTCTTTTAAACATTTCAATTTATGAAATAATCACTCTTGCGGCACATACGAATATAAAGTTACAGTTCTGCCAACCCCTTCAAAATGTTTAATTAACAATAGCAGTACAGACAATTGTATTTTGACTGGCTTTATTGCTTTCTGTTAAAACACAATTACTTAAGAATTTTCTTGTAAGTAATCACTCAATGCCAGATATGCCCCATGTGTGCCATACTAGTAAATAATCACCTGCCTCTCCTCTATCAGAAACCCAGGACCACACTGACGCCATGTAGATTTCTCTGTCTGCTGCTGATGCTATCCCAGAGGTTGAGGAATGAATGGTTGATGCCCCACTTCACAGATGACACGTTTACAAGGCTGTAGAGTGAGCATTCCAGCCAAGAGCTGGTAATAGTGATCTTAGATAGATGCTGGCAATCATGGAACTCAACCTGCAACCCCTGAAACAGCAATAGGGATTAACTGCTGCCCTGTCTGACCATCAACTAAAGCATTTGCTGATACTCCATCCCATTTCCAGTTATACTATTCATTGCTGTTAACAATATCTCTATTGAAAAGGGAAAATAATGTGATAGGCAATAAATAATAATTCAGATGAAGCTTCAAAGTGCACATATTCTTCATTGCATACATGAGGCAGTTAAAGCTAATCACTCAGAATTTCTTTCCACACTCCTTTAAAATTCAGGGATCGCTGTTTATTTTCAGTGAATGCATTGATTTCATCATGGTAAAGTTAATGACCCGAACCCACGACAGAAGACTCAGTCTGAATTGCAAGGGATATAGGCTTTACTTCCATCACATTTAATTAATTTTCAGCTCAGTCTTCTTTTAATAAACACCTTTGACCCTCATGAAACATCACTAGAAAGGGTTCAAAAGTTCCTCTGATTACAAAGAAAAGGAAGACTGGAAATAATGAGAAACACATTCTCTAACACAATTTAAATAAAAGATGAGGCTGATTCTGTAATAGTTTGCAATGGGAGACTAAAGACAACTACGTTACAGGAGCTTATTGACATTTAAGGATGGCTTTGCTTTCAGGTTCTTTTACCATGTAAGATAATTCAGATTGCCAATCTACACATTGGACAGAGAAAAAATCCTTCAATGTCAAATCCAACACTTTTGATCTGATGTCACCTCAGATCACTAACCTCGAAGGCAAACTCATATCTCTTAATACCAGTTAATTTGGATCAATAAAAGAAAGGGAGTTGTGCTGATGTAAACACAATTGACCTGAGTGGCCTGTGGTGGAGAAAATTAAAATCAGCCAAGACTTCCACAGCTGACTCCTACCTAGTGACTGCTGTTGAGAAGTGCATGCACATGCATATTAGATAAATGTAAGATTGGACTCAATTGTGATCGATCCACCTGCCCAGAATTCAGTATTTAGGCTGCATGGTAAAATGGCTACCTATGCATTGTAAAAGGCCAGCACTTGCCAACTCCTTATCGTCATAACCCCATTTTGATGCATGCAAGTTGCTGATCCCCAGATGTTTGAGGGGGAGGGGCTGTTAGGGAGCTTGTCAGAAGGAGTGAGGGGAGGGTGTAGATCTCTCAGGGGCAGTATTCCTTTGGGAGTGGGGCTTGAGAGAGAGAGATCTGTGTGTGGGGGAATGTATGAGAGGGACTGGAATACCTGCGAGTGAGTGAGTGTGTGTGTGTGTGTGTGTGTGTTGGGGGGGGGGGGGGGGGGGGGGGGGGGGGTGGAGTGGGAGTGGCCAGGAGCTGTTTAATCCAAATTAAACCACCGAGCAACCAACCACTCTATTGTTAGTTTTTTCATGATAGGTTTCGGGCCTCCACGTCTGGATAGTTAGGCCCCGCCCATGATTTTAAAAACTTGGATGCTTTAAAAGGACCCCTCAGCCATTAGGACTTGGAGTTCCACAGGAGCCATTGCTGCCTTGGAACTCACATCATCCAAATTTCAGCTACCAACCCTGCGGGGGCAGGGGTGGGGGCAGGGGCAGGGGGGCGGTCACAACCTAAACTTTGAGAAGCTCTGTGATAAAGATTTCTACTCTCTGTGTCTGGAGAAATTACATTTAACTGAGTTGCTGAAGTTTTTTTGAAGTGGTAACAAGAAGGGTTGCAACGCTGCTGATGCAGTGTATGTGAACTTTCAGAAGGCTTTCAAAACAGTGCTGCACAACAACATTTTGAGAAAGGTTGTAGCTCATGAAATGAAACAGAGGCAGTAGAAACTTGCTTCCAAAATTGCCTGAGTGACAGGAAACAGAGGGTAATAGTCAATGGATATTTTTTTGGGCAGGAGGAAGGTTTGTAATGCAATTCCCCAGGGTTCAGTATTGGGAGTCTAGCTTTTGCTGATACATATGAATGATTGCAATCTTGGTGTTCAGGGGACAGTTTCAAAGTGTGTGGATGATACAGAACTTGGAAACGTTGTAAACTGTGAGGAGGACAGTTCAGAACTTCAGAAGGAATTTAGGCAAGTTGGTGGAATTGGCAGATGGAACTCCGTGCTATTGTGACGTGATACATTTGGTAGCAAAGGCCTGGCCTGGCAATATAAAATAAGGGACAATTCTAAAAGGGTAATAGGATCAGAGGAACCTGTGTCTATATGGGCAAAGATCATTGAAGATGGCATATTAGGTGTAGAGAGCAATTAATACAGTATACAGTATTATGAATAGGGGCTTAGAGCATAAGAGCATGAAACTAATACCAAACAGTTATATAAGACACTTATTAGATTTCAATTGGAGTGTTATATACAGTTCTGCATGCAACATCAGAGGAAGATTGTGCATGCATTAGAGAGAGTGCAGAATAGATTTACAGTTATGAGATAGATTGGAGAAGCTGAGACTGTTCTCCTTGGAGAGAAAGCCAAGAGAAAAATTGATGGAACTTTTCAAATTCATCAGGGACTGAATGGAGTAGATGGAGAGAAACTGTTTCTACTCATTAAAAGGATGAAGAATGAGAGGGCAAGAATTAAAAATGATTTGCAAACGAAGCAAATATGATGTGAGAAAATATCTTTCTCTTGCAACAATTGGTTTGATGTCTGGAAACATGATGGACGCCATTCAACTCCATTCTAGTGGACATTAGATGAATATTTAACTAGAAACAAAGTACAAGGGTATGGGGGAGAAGGCAGGAGAATGTCCCAAAGTTATGATGCTCATTTGGAGAGCAGTGCAGACCACAATAGGCCACATGGCCTCTTTCTGCACTGTGTTACTTCTCTGATAGTAAACACTACCCTTCAGAAAGTTAGAAGAATAAAAAAAAGACAATGTTACATTTACAATTGTATCTGCTGAAATCCATTTCCATTCTTCCAATAATTATCTGAATTCCAATAATTTGGATGTTGTCCCTAAACCTATATCTAAGACATCAGTAGCTCTCCTTTGGAAACAGATTCTGTATTTAATAATGTTTGTCCTCACTACTCATGAAGTTGGTGAATTTAATTTACTGTTTTCCGCTCCTAAACCTTTCTTGTCTCTTATTTATTTTCAAGCTTGCATCTAATATTGATGTCTGTAGTGTATACAAAACAAAACAATTTATATTGTACCCACTTTGAAAAGAAAATTATTAAAACAAAGTGAAATGACATTAACAGGGCTGTAGTCATCCTGCAAGGTTACAAAATAATCCACTTGCCCACATCAGGACTTAAGATACTATTTCATTTCTGTCTGCTGCTATACACATAATTGCAATGTATGTAACTGTTTCATTGAAGCAGTCACCTTGTTATTAAAAATTATGTCAAACTCAATGGGACAATTTTAACTTAATCCAACTCCCAGGAAGCTTGAGTGCAACACTGGTTTTAAATCCAGCTTGTTGTTATTCTCCATTGAAGGTGATGGCAAGCAATATTGTGCAGCTTCTAAAGCTGGCATCTCACCCGAATCTTTGGGTTAAACATACCCCAAATGCTTCTGTCGTTTTGAAAACTCCCCCTCTCGCTTGACAGATCACTCTTGATACAATAGACCCCCATGGGTATCATGAAATATTGGTTCCCAAATGCAACGATTCTTTAAACATTAAGCACCTACCTCTCAGTACATTTGGTTTTATTCCAAAATTCTCATTGTAGAATCTCTTTTTTTTTTGAGGTAGCTACAAACAGTGTCAGTCCAGAACCTAAATTAAAAAAGGATGATATGGGGCTGCAGGAGATTCCATTCCTAGACTAATACTGAACAATTTTGGTCAATAATTTGGCCATATGAACAACATTTATACTGCAGCAGTGAGTCCATTAACAACAGTTCGAACATGTTTTTCTTTGAAAATAGCCGAGGTCTTTTCCCCGGGGTAGGGGAGTCCAAAACAAGAGGGCATAGGTTTAAGGTGAGGGGGGAATATTTAAAAGGGACCTGAGGGACAACGTTTTCACACACAGGGTAGTGAGCATATGGAATGAGCTGTCAGAGGAAGTGGTAGAGGTTGGTACAATTACAGCATTTAACAGGCATCTGGATGGGTATACGAATAGGAAGGGTTTAGCACGATATGGGCCAAATGGGACTAGATCAGTTTAGGATAGCTGGTAGACATCGACAAGTTGGACCGAAGGGTCGGCTTCTGTGCTGTTATGACTCTATAGTTAAATTTCCTGTACAGCATTTAATTTGATCAAGACACAAAGAATCATTATGGTGTCATCACAAGGAAATTGTTGTCAAGCGTTGAAACTTGTTATGCATAAGCATTTTACTCAGATAAGACAGCTTTATTAAATTCAGTAATTCTCTTCAGTCTGAAGCCAGTTCCATAAGCTGGTTAAGGAACATGTGATGTCTGTGTGAGATAACCGCGTGTAAGGTAGAGCTGATGAAAAGTCATGTGGAAGGAAGAAAGACATAAAAATATGCTTTGTGAATCCTGGTCCAAATATGTAATAATTTAATTCCATGTCTAAGGTTACGATTAGGAAGGAAGTTATTCATTTTATGCATCTATTTTGAAACGTCTGATCATTTGTTGAAAGCATTTCAATTCAAAATGATGCAGCCTGCACAGTGCTAACCAAAGTAGCAATGCATTAATACTCAACTCAGAATTTATCTCATGGAATAGACTTACAGATGACTTATTAGTCGAGTGTTGTAGGGTAAATTAGAGCTGAATTCTAGTTGAAATGTTCACATTTATTAGTTGCATATATGAATGTGAACCTAGGTTAAACTGTTGTAAAATATCTGTTGCAGAAACTTGTGGCTGCAAGTAATCATCTAACCTTCCTGTATGCCATGTGTTTGTTTTTTCCAAGTTTCATAAGGATCGCCTAGAGGTAGGGGGCAGTAGGGCTTGGTGCACATATTTAAAGAGAATGATTGCATGTCTGAAATGCTTTAGGTTTTCTGTCCTTTGTTGGCATGATAATATGAATCCCACTTGAGCCTCAAAATCAATGATGTCAGTAATTGAGCCTCATGCTGATTAGGATCAGGGTATCACAATGAGTGTAGAGTGAGATTTATCAGACAGGAGCCATTATCTCTTACATTAATGCAGAGAAACTATTGATTTCTTCTGAACCATGGCCAGCACTTCACACGGCCAACACCAGTAATTCCCTTAAACCTTAATAACTGTGTTTTTAAGAACAATTTAGTGAACAGCATCTACAACACAATACTCAGATTGGTGATTTTGCTTCTTTTTGATGTTCTATATACTGTATCAGAGATATTAACCACATTGTCTGTATTTAATAGAATGTTAGATACTAAACTTCAGAAGATGTAGAACTTGAATTGGGAAACAGGGAGGCATAGATTTTATGAAGGCAGGGAACAGTTAACTACCTCTCCCGAGCTAAACATCAGTTGCAAATTAGTTAATGTGATATTTGGTTGTACCAGCCCCCAACAATAATATGTTGGGAGCCACTTCCATTAGATCAGAGTGAATCTTCTGCACCTCAAGGACAGGAAGTCCTCTCTCAGAGAGCTGCCTGCCAATCTGATTGGCTGGCAGTTCTGTACTCCCAGCAGTGCCAGAAGAGAATAATGGCCACTGCTGGGATTACACAAAGCCCTGAGGAAGAAGTGAACATTGTCTCCTGGATTTCAAGTAAATTCCTGGATTTTGGGCAGGCAAGGCAAGGATACCCTTGTGAGTTGCGGGAGGGGGATAGGGCATCTGATTAAAGAGGCCAGGAACAAAGGAAGATGCCATTTCAGGGCAGTGTTCCCAGTGGGCACAGGGCACCTCCAGCCCCAGTGTAGATTTCCCCCTTTTCTGTCCAGCAGAATCACATGCAATGAAAGCTGCTGGGATGTTTGCCATGTCCCACCTTCCCCAGCAAATGGAAAAATTGTGGTACTTAATCCTTCTCTTAAGGGGTCCAGTAGGATTAGGGATAGGCAGACTGCGTACATCTTACCCGTCCTTTGTTATATGGAGCTCAGATTGGGGCTGGGTGGGAAGGCTGCAGGCTAGCAACCCACTTTATTTTAGATGCTCCCACCCACCCAACCGCCACCTTCAAATATGCAAAGAAGAGCCATAAATTTCAGAACCGTTTCTTTCGGACTAACAGAAATTACATTGTACTAATGTGGTACCTGTTTCTGTTTCTGGAGCTTGGGAATAGTACTGTGCTGAAAAGCAACTTTTCTGTTCTTTTCACTGTATGAATCTGATATAAGGAACTATCAGCACATGTGAGCTCTTTCATTATTATCTCTGTGTCGATCAGGTACTAAATCTAGCCATTTGCTGACTAGTAACTCACATACTTTCCTACATTTTTAATTGTTATTTACAAACTATCATCCGACATATACTGTCTCTTTCCTTTCTATGTTTAGCACATTTGTGTACACATTCAATGGACAAAAACTTTTTCAGAGCTTGTCTATGTTTTGACACTATCTAAATGAAGCATTTTGGTTTGAGGAGAGACATGCATCAATTTAGTTTGGGTCATCTCACAAAAGGGCTATCAAGACAACTCCTTGCCTTTATTTCTTGACTTTGAAGATGGAAGAACAGAAAATTTTATAACTTTGCAGTAACAGCAAGTTTTATGTTTAATTTTCACATAATATTTATTTGTTGACAGTGATGAATTAACCAAACCAGACCGTATCTATGCCATAAACTACTAGTAGAGGACACATATTTCAGAGGGGCCATCTGTATCCATTCAGCAGATTTTTTTTTAAGAAGTGTTTGGTGCATCAATCTGGGAACTTGATGCAGATGTTTACAGAAGCTTGGAACATTGAACTAGCTGCCTGACGTGTTCCTTAACGAGAGCCTGAATCATTATTTTGGAACCATGCATGTCCGTTGAAGTAATCCCTGCATGATCAATGAAGTTGTCTGCTTAATAGTCAGCATGTTTTCTCAGGTCAGCATTGAGCAGTCTGAAGCATGTATCAGTGACGACCGAATGAGAAAAGAAATTACTGGAGGAACATTCAGTGGGAAGTATCATGCAAGAATGATAGATAAAAGAAGTAGGCCTTGCAAAATGAGAATCTGGGCTAATGTTACGTAGTGAATGGAACATGCTGGGTTTTTAGAGCAGCAGGAAATGTCAGAGATGTACTGTGGTGGTGTTCTTGGCTGTTTTTTAGATTTCTTTCAATATAAATGAAGTGAGACGCCATCATTACATTCACAGAGACCAACAAATTAGCTCTACATGATAGGGATCCATCTTATGAAGACAAGAGTTCATTTACTGACTGTAATGGAAAGTAAGTCAGGACATACAAAATCATTTGTTATAGTAAGTGGTTTGTAACAAGAGGGGAAAACTTGCAGTGAGCAATGTTTTCATCACCTAATGCACACGGGTAGCACCATTTCTGACTCGGATCCACACTGGTGATGGTTTTATGGGCAGAAGGGAAGGAACTTAGCAATCCGTGTCCAATATTTAACTGTTTGAAAATAGACACCAGTTTTTGCCTTGCACTCATCAAGACAGAATCACCAGCACCTATAGTTTCTCTCTGTTTTCAGCAATTAAATGCCATTGTTAGCCATCATTATTACTGCACCAATAAGGTAGTTCACTTTAAGTGCCCTAGGTCATCACTTGTGGTTAGAATCATTTCTACAGTGGGCCAAGATTCAAACAGTTTTAGAACTTTTCCCATCTGACGTCTATTTCTCAGTCAGACATCCCTTCCATATTTTCCAAACAGGAGCAATCTTTTTCTTTTATATGCTGCTGTAAAGAAAACACCAAATAGACTGTGACCAATTCCAACAGACAGATTTCACAAACATTTAAAACACTTGACTTAAATGTCTCCAGTTATAGAAAGAACTTTAACACATATCTTCAGCAAAGTTTCACCAGCTACCTTGCTAAGGCAGGTGCATAGCTCAGACAAATAATGGTGCATCAGTTCCAGGGCTACCAAAAGATCCAGGCTGTGTGAATAGGTTCACAGACAAGATTTAATAATGGCTTTCCATGGTATTCATTGTCTGGGAACATGTACAGCCAGTTGAGGGAAGCTGGAGATTTTATCTGCATTAAAAGGCCGATTTAGAAAGAAAGGGTTGATAAATGTTAAAATTTATGGTTCAGTTTAAAAATTCAAGAACTAAAGTGCAATGAGGATCCAACTCAATCTTGAACTTGAGCACTGAGTCCCAGTGTTAATAAAATGGTCAAATGTGGTGCTTCTACCTTCTCTACCACCTACCGATCTGCACATAATTGAGATTTGGTTGCAATCTAGTTTTTAGGTCAATAGGTTTTAAGCAATTTGAATTTAATTAAACTGCACCTTCAAGCCCAAGCTGGCTTGCTGATCTTACCTCTACCTCCTTCTGTATGAGAGCTCTTCAGAATCTTTCAAAATAAGGTGCCTGTTTTTGTCTAGTAATATCTTCTGTACATTAACGTGCACTTTCCACTTGATTCTTTCCCCCTTCAGTTTTCCGTAACGATAACCCTCATTATCACAGATTGAAGTACTTTTCATTCTTCTTTTTCCAAGGGGGACTGTCTGTTCAATCCTGCCTCTTCTACTCCAGTTGACAATTCAAGCAATTATGTAAATTGCAAGCATGTTGACCTCAGTCTACTCACGAAAGTAATCTTCATTGAACAAACTACAGTTTCATAGATTTTTTAGTACAAACTAGTGTTTCCATTTAATGTGTTCTCTTCATCATTGTTTAGCAGCCCCTGAGAGTGAAGAGGAAGCCAGCTTCACTACTAAGGCTGAATAGAAGTGAAAATTTCATATCGATTTAAACAATTTCTTTCTGATGCTGCGATTTTCAAGTGGTCAGATAAATATAGAATTTTAAAATAATATCAATAAAGTGCCAAAGCCTCACTGACAACACGAAACTGAAAGAAGTTTACTGCAGGGAGTTAATAGATGGAAATAATAAATGATCCTACCCCTTAATGCCATATTGGTTCCTTTTGTATTACATTGTCAAATTAACAGAGTTAAAACCTCACCTGTTTGGGGAAAATAGTAGCTTCATCCATTTGTTGTCCTGTTCCAATTTTCTGCCTTTCTTACAGACAAAATAATGAAATGTTCACTAGAACACCATTAATTTAACACATTTTACCTTTTCTCCATATCATTGAAATCACACATAAACTAGAAGCAATTCAATAAGAGGGAAACCTGAGGGACACCATGATATTGACACTTTTGTGTACTGATACCAGTCTGAGTTAAGACATTATGATTGCTCAAATGCCAAAAGAAGCATTGTTTTAATTTAAATGTTTCATAGACTCAGAGTGGCAGGCAATGGCCTAGTGGTATTATCGCTGGACTGTTCATCGAGAGACCCAGATAATGTTCTGGGGACCTGTGTTCAAATCCTGCCATGACAGATGGTGGAATTTGAATTCAGTAAATATCTGGAATTAAGAGTCTAATGATGACTGTGAATCCATTGCTGATTGTCAGAAAATCCCATCTGGTTCACTAATGTCGTTTAGGGAAGGAAACTGCCATCCTTACCTGCCGATATGTGACTCCAAACCCACAGCAATAAGGTTGACTCAAGTATCCCCAGAGGGCAGTTAGGGATGGGCAATAAATGCTGGCCTAGCCAGCGAAACCCTCATCCCATGAATGAATAAAGGATAAAAAAAGTCATAGAGTCCTACAGCACAGAGACAGGACCTTCGGCCCAAACTGGTTCATACCAACCAAAATGTCCATCTACGTTAACCTCATTTCCCTGCACTTGGCCCATATCTTTCTAAACTTTTCCTATCCATGTATTCATCCAAATGCCTTTTAAATGTTGTTAATGTACCTGCCTCAACCACTTTGCTGGCATTTCATTCCATATGCGTACCACCCTCTGTGGAAAAAGTTGCCCCTCAGGTTCCCATGTATTCTTTCCCCCCTTAAACTGATGCCCTCTAATCCTCAATTCCCTAACCCTGGGAAAAAGACTGAGTGCCTTCACCCTACCCATGCCTCTGATGATCTTAAACACTTCTATAAGATCCCCCATCAGTCTCCTATGTTCTAAAGAAAAAAATCCCAGCTTGTCCAACCTCTCTCTTTAATTCAGTCCCTTGAGTCCTGGGAACATCCTTGTAAATTTCTTCTGCACTCTTTCCAGTTTAATAACATCCTTCCTATAGCAAGGTGACCAAAACTGAACACAGTGCTCCAAGTCCGGCCTCACCAACGTCCTGTACAGCTGCAACATAACTTCCCAGCATCTCTACACAGTGCCCTGACTGATGGAAGACCAGTGTGCGCCAAAAGCCTTCTTCACTGCCCTGTCTACCTGTTTCAATTGGTCTGGTTTAAACAGTGCATAAGAGTAAATTCAATCGAGAACTGAGGGATGTAGTTTTCCCCTTTGAAAGGCGATTAGACATTTAAATCGAACAACAAAAGGCTTACCTTAACTCCCACCCACAAGGCATGCTGAAATTCAGTGAAAATGGGGATGCCTTCTGTTTGAAATAGAAATGTTGCCTTATGGCAGTAGAAATTGTTCTGCTAAGATTGGGGGTGTGTCCAATGTTGAGACCAAATTTGGCCTCATATACCTTATCTGGTTCTAATGTGTGAGAAAGGACAAAGGTTCCTCCCTAGTGTACTTCAACTATGAAGTTACATTACTGCATACATATTGCAGTTCCAGTTCAGTTGTGGAAAGCAGTTTGAGCACTCTTATTGTAGTATTTTAAATAACAAAATTTGTTTTGGAGAAAGAGCAGCTTTTAGAAGTAATTTCCTCTAGCGTATTTAGATTGGCGAGGAATTCAGTAGCTGCTTCCCTTTCTCCCCTACTGCTGGTTGTTGAGAGGGATGAAGTCAGTTACAAAAACTGCAGTTGGGTACTGCGTCTGTATTCCTAGTGATCTAAACTTTTTTCTGCTTGTATTTGTTGAAAAATGAGAAGGAAAGCAATAGAATAGGCTCAAGGCAGCGTTCCACGGTTATGTGCTAATTCACGCTCAGATTATACTGATGCATATCTGAATCAGCACCAGTTTGAAATCAATTGCTGAAGGGGTCACGCTTACACTGGGACTGATTTACCATGAATAAACCTGCTGAGATATACTCCATTTCACAGGTCAGATTTCAGCGAATTTCAGCTCAGATCTGACCTCCAAAATGTAGTCTTGCCACAGTAGAAGTTGACTCAGTCAGTCCTGTTACACTAATGCATTTGGTGCAGTTTGTATAGAGTTGATTTATTATAAGTAAGGATAGCTGTACAATTATGAATTTTGATTTGGACCAATTTTTAGTGTTAGAATTTGATTGCAATTGTGATTTAATTAATTTTATTTGAACTGAAGGCCTGAGGTGTTTGATATGTTCTGTCAACGAATTTAGAGCTCCTTGTCGGAATTTACTACAGGTGAGTTACAAGTTGCAATTGAGACTTTGCAATCAAGGGACAGAGAATTAGAAACACTTGCTTTCAAAGGCAGGATTGTAAGTTTAGAATTCTGATTATTGGCATTAACTCGCCATATTTTAAAATCAGAATGCACTGAGCAGTACAGATCTTCAGCAAAAAAAAAACGCCTGTTCTCTTTTCTTGAACGCACGCCAACCTAATTTTAGTGTCTGGCTCTAGGAAGCAGAAAGTTGAATTCCTCACCTTAGGCAGTCGTTGCCTTTTTAAAATCCAATAATTTAAGGAAGAAATAAGTGAGCTTGTGCTGAATGTGCGGTGCCTGTCACGCGGAGCGATTTGTAAGGTGAGTTAGTGAGGCTATCATTCAATGAGAACTCTGCTAGCAGAGCCCAGCACCGAGCTGCCAATCCCCTAGTCATCCATTAGTAATGGAGAAAGTAATTCACTTCTCATTTATAATGTATGGCCTAAGATACACCTTGATACTGTATTATGAAGTTTATGAACAGCTTAGACATTACACACTCCACTGCCCCTACACTAGAGCACCAGCAACTGCCTGGCAGACATGCTTCCACAGGCATTCTCTGGATTAAATGCCACAGCCGTTTTATATTACTTCTTCTGTTCCACTAAATAATAAGAAAAGGCAGAGTGAGAACTCAGCAGTTTTGTGAAGAGTTTACTACACTACTTCTATCATCTTGGGGTTTGATTCTAATTAGCATCCAGCTGTTTTGAGTGGACATACCACAATCAGTTTTAATCTTGGGCATTTGTGGTACCTGAATAGCAATTCAACTCGGGGGCTGAAAGTTGAATGGTCACAAAGCTTAAGAATGCTGCAGCTTTGTGGCTTGTGGAATAAGGGTTTAGTAACTCAGCAATGTGAGAAGTAAGTGGAAAAAGCCCATTTTAAATTTTGTCGTCTAGAACTGAAGCCTTTTTATTCAAGAAGAATGCCCCAGTTAAAGTTATGATCCTGTATTGATGATGGGTTAAGAAGGACATTTGCACAGTACAATGTGACAACCTGGCTAAAAAAAATTGGATCAAGATAACTAGTGTTCCTAAATATATTTACTTCCTACTTAATCCGAACGACTGTGTTATAACTGATTCCTTCAAGCCATAACTTTTGGATTGTTGCTCTGATCTCGCAGATAAATCTGCTGTCCAATGTCCAATTGAGCTGAACCCGTCTGACAGGTCCCAGGAGCTTGTTCTGTTCTGAATCAGTGAAGCTCAAGCAGGCTTACAGTAACGGTCATATGCTCAACCCCAATGATCCTGAACCACCAGGCAGGATACCGACTCCTAATCAGCACCCGGTAGTTCTCACTAAAAATGTTATGTCTGAATCTGAATAGTTGTGAATTTGGCAAAAGTGCTTCCTCGTGATTAATTAAACCCCGTACAAGCTTATACATAAAGAATACAAACTTTCTGGATTTCTGGAGCCCATGAAGCTACACTTACCATGGGCTGGTACTTTCAACAAAGTAGAAAAATTGAAGGTAAAGATGTTTGAAAGGCAGTTTATTACCGTATATTGTTTTTGCAAGACGACACATTATTATTTGTAGGCCAAAGGCTTTGATGGCCAGAATCGAGGCCAGTATTTAGTAATTACGTTTGTCAAGTAGAAAAAAAATACATTTTTAAAAAATATAAACAAAACTTTGCATCTGTGTGAGGTGAATCCTGTAGATGTCATCATGTTTATTTTTGATTTAATTTGTTTTATCTTATTTTAATTTGTTTTTTTTTCCTTGTCTGTGTGGGACAGGATAATACAAAAAGCCAATGGTCAAACCCAATATCAATGAGAGTATGTGCAGATCGTTCAGTATTCCCCTTGGAAATACCAATGTTATAAATGGCACAGATCCAATTCCTTACCTTAAAAATGATGTGAGAATAAACCAGACTTAGCCTTTTGGTATTTTCAGATGGTAGGTTCCTTTTCATGACTGTGATATCCTTTCATTTTGGAGATAGCAAAAATCTGCTGAAAATAGGATTCTCCTTGTTAAGAATTTCAACAAGTAATGCAACTTTTCAGTGGCAAGAACCTGGCGAATGATCTCAATGACTCACTTTGCCTTTGAGGATGAGAGGATGCAATTATATACAGTACAGTATTACACTCTCAGTACTAAGGAGATTTGTAGATCAGAAAGAGGGCAATCAGCCATTGTAGCTGGGTGTTGATTATCCAACACTAATTCCAATGCACTGATTCCTTCCTTTCTTTAAATACCTATATGTATTCAATTTTTGTTAATCTCCATTTTCCATTGAAAATTTAGTGAGCTTTCCACACAGACAGTACACTGAAGGCTGGATTTTCCTGTTGGATCCAGAATCATGAAGTGAGCTTGATCCTGGATGTGAACTGACCTCTATTTCCAGCATTCAATTGAGAGCAGAGTCCTAATGAAGTAGGAGTGGGTCCAATACCTAATGAGGAGTAGGGGTAATGGAATGGAGACAGAACATTAGGGAAGTCAACCACATTCTGGCCCCAATCTGCAGCCACTGTCACTATCGTTAGTGTACGGTCTTAGTAAAAGAAGATGTTTGTCTTCAGAGTACGTAGAATAAATAGATTCGGGGCAAGGGTTAGGTTAGTAAACTTTATTACTGCTCAGTAGTATTTTGTCCAAACTTGCACTTTTTATGCGTTGAATAAATCTGCTTTGTTGCTTGCCCTGCCCTATGTCTGCCTGATTACAACCAGTCAGAGAGCTCTTAATGACCTCCTGCCCCCATTAAAGTCACAGTAGCGGTCAGAACGTGAGCTCTTGACAAGCTCTATCCATTGACCGCAATCCACCCAATAGGAAAGGGGGTGATAAGGGTGGACAACTTCACTTTCCTGTCTGCCCCTACACTTTCCCCCATTTCTTCACAAAGTCATCAAGCTCAGTGAGAGATGGAAAACAGGCACATAAGCCTCCTAAAACTTTTTTTGTTGTTTCTCCACCTCAGTCCCATCTTGAATCAGGAGGGTAAGTCGCGTCTTGAGATTGTAAAATGATAAATGTCAGCTAAGGCTGTGTAAAGCTGATCAGTAAAATAACCAGTTTGCCCCAGAGAGGAGGAATTCCATGAAAGAATAGCCAGACTTGACTGATGGATGAAACAGCTTTGACAGTACAATTGGACTTTTTTTGCACTAAAGTTGCTTGCGTCACTTTTAAGGATAAAGTAATAAAAATTAATTCCTGAATTTACCTCAGAAAAAGAGAAGTCTTGTTACATTTTATTACAGCAAATCTTTAAATAGAGAGAAATTAACATGCTTTATCTTGCTCAGCAATGCAGTTTCCTAAACCCACTCCTTGGACACAAGAGAAATTAAGATTTAAAGTAATATGCCAGGGAGAAACCTTTACCTTAATTATATGGATAAAATTGAATAAATCACTGATTACAATTGAAATCTCCTGATATTTCTGAAAGAGTGCTGTGATAGTGATACACTGCCAAATGTGATAACGCTGAATTACCTCAATCCGTTTCATGTTGTTATTAACTCTGGTCTATGTTTTCCTTTCTGATTGAGCTCACTGATTTGTTCTGTGTGTCTGTTGCAAATCTGGTGACAATGAATCCAGCCACTTCCACATGGAGGTTTAACAGTTTTAAATCTGATTCAAGTGAGATAATTCCCTCATGTTGTGCTAAATTTGTGTAAAAAGAACATTTAACTCCATTGTTTAATTCTCTTGCCTGTGAACACCATATTTTTAAATAATTAAAGTCATACTTAAAGTGTCATTTTTAATTACCTTTCCTTGTGACAAGCAAGTTATACAATGACTTTTGTCATATTTCTTGAACTTAATATATGTTCTTTGATTTAATTCCTATTCTTTGATGACTTAAATAATTATGCTCTGTGAGGTTTATTAAAACCTGGATCCTACCCTTAAACAATCATAGTTTATTTTACTGTATTCTGATATATCATTTTTTTTTAGCAATTTTCATGATTACTTTAGGAATCTCTGCAATTATTTTGGAACTTCTTCCTAGGCCAACAGAAATCAATGAGTGGTCACTCACCATTCAGTATTGCAAAGGATGTTCCATAGAAAACATTTGCTGCTTTGCAAAAAACGTTGTAACAAAGGAACTGAGATGATGGAGGGAAAGTTATTGAGATATCACCACTTAGTAGCATTTGGTATTGTGGGACAAAAGTGAATCTGTCTTTATGAATAGCTCTCAGCAAGAGTAGGGAAACTGTATGACTTTATTCGAGTTATTGCCTGCTTATGATTATTCCCAACATCGTGTCAAAGGCTCTGTGATGGTTTTTCAGTAAGAGTATTCGGTAAGTGTTACAATTACATTGTACTTGAAAATGAGGGAGAATATATTTTGGGGAAGGTGTGATAGCCAATTAATGGGTACCAATTGTGTTCCTGATTTGCAAACAACAGTGCAGACACTAATGTTTAAGATTATATCAATGCCGGCCAATTTACATTGTTATGATCCCAGCTGATGTCATGACTAAACAGATCTGATCCAGATTGAAATCTAGTTTGAGAGATTATATTTGTGTTTTCTTTTGATTTAACATGGTGCTCTTTCAGTGAAACACAAATATGCAGTACTGGGGATTTGATTGCAACAATAAAACAAAAATCTACCGCACAAAAAAATTAAGGTAAAATAGAATAAACCTAACTATTTACAAATAACACATATAAAGATTTTGAACTACAAGATAAAATTAAAATCCCATTAATCCTAATAGCATCCCATTACAGTTCTCAAATACCAGAAATAATTGAAACCAAAAGAACTGCGGATGCTGTAAATCAGAAACAAAAACAGAAGTTGCTGAAAAGCTCAACATGTCTGGCAGCAATTATGAAGAGAAATTAGAGTGAACGTTTTGGGTCCAGTGACCCTCAGAACTGTTCTGAGGATGGGTCACCGGACCTGAAATGTTAACTGTGATTTCTCTTCACAGATGCTGCAGACCTGCTGAGCTTTTTCAGCAACTTCTGTTTTTGTGACCAGAGAGAATCGGCAGAGTTTCACTTTGCTGTGATTCCAATTTCCAGTCATCATAATCTGATGGCCTTTTCTTTGGTTCATCATATAACTGAGTTTAGGCTTTCTCAACTTTACATAATCCTTCCAAAGTTTTAATAAAACTTCTAATCTGGAACTTTGAAACTAAGCTTCCACTGAGATAGCCTTTCTTTTAAACAGCCCCAAACTACTTCCCTTTCTCAGGAGCACTGTTTTTCACATTCCAGCTTCAGCCAAGAATTTTTTTATCCAGTTTGTGGGACCTTGTAAATTGTTTAGTTCTTTTACTTGTAAAACTCTCCCAAGGTAAACAAGTTTCCATTTTGTCCCTAAACTACCTTTCTCAGACACGTTGAAAAAAAAGTTTGCAGAAATGCCTACAAGTTAGTCATTTTGACACACAAAAAATAAACTACTGGTTCAAAGGTCACAAATCCAAAATGAATGATATTAAAATATATTATAATTGAGCACCTTATAACACAATGTAAGGACAATGACAGACAGTTAGAGTTTGCATTTTACAATTTGCTTCTATAAAGTTTATCTACAGGCTGAATCTTATCAGAAATTGATTAAGTTGTAACTTTCGTTGTGTTTAATAGAGGTTTCTGTCTGGGAGGCCCAAAAAGTTTTCTCATACCATCATTCCAACCTTGCCTCATTGACCATGTATCACACCCCACTGGTACCCTGCTCATTCTATTCTCCCACTCCCCACAGGCAGAAATTTTCACCAACTGCCAGGATATCCCAGGGTCTCCAGCACTAATGCCATCTTTTACCCAAGCCTGTCAAATGCTGATGGATGCAGTGGGACAGCAACCAGAAACCAGCGCGTCTCAGATACATAGGTGGTACAGCTAACACTTCATTGCGTGCGCAGATTCATTCTTCTTTCCTTGTTTAAGCACCAATTACACAGCCAGCAGCTCCAGAGGAGACAGTAGCACCCAGCCCTGCTGAGTCTTCACCAGCTCCCCAGACCTCCCCCTTACTGAGGACGAACGGTCAGTCCTCAGTAAAGGGCTCACTTTTGTCCCCCTCCACCCACACATCAACCAATACCAGTCACGTTTGGACATTGAGCAGTTTTTCCGCCGCCTCCACCTCCACGCTTACCTCTTTAACCGTGAGCCTAACCCTCCCTCTACTGACCCCTTCTCCCGCTTCCAACACACCCCCTCCTCCTGGACACCACCCCAAGGCCTCCTACCCTCCCTCGACCTCTTCATCTCCAACTGCCGTGGTGACATCAATCGCCTTAACCTCTCCACCCCTCTCACCCACTCCAACCTCTCCCCCGCAGAACGTGCAGCCCTCCGCTCCCTCCGCTCCAATCCCAACCTCACCATAAAACCCGTGGACAAGGGAGGTGCAGTTGTAGTATGGCGCACTGACCTCTACATCGCCGAGGCCAGACGCCAACTCTCCGACACCTCCTCCTACCGCCCCCTTGATCATGATCCCACCCCTGAGCACCAAACCATCATCTCCCAAACCATCCACAACCTCATCACCTCAGGTGACCTCCCACCCACGGCCTCCAACCTCATCGTTCCCCAACCCCGCACCGCCCGCTTCTATCTCCTTCCCAAAATCCACAAACCTGACTGCCCTGGTCGACCCATTGTCTCCGCCTGCTCCTGCCCCACCAAACTTATCTTGACGCTATTTTCTCCCCCGTGGTCCAGCAACTCCCCACCTACATCCATGACACCACCCATGCCCTCCACCTCCTCCAGAACTTCCAATTCCCCGGTCCCCAACACCTCATCTTTACCATGGACGTCCAGTCCCTATACACCTGCATTCCCCATGCAGATGGCCTAAAGGCCCTCTGCTTCTTCCTGTCCCGCAGGCCCAACCAGTCCCCCTCCGCTGACACCCTCATCCGCTCAGCCGAACTCGTCCTCACCCTCAACAACTTCTCTTTCAATTCCTCCCACTTCCTACAGACAAAGGGGGTGGCTATGGGTACCCGCATGGGTCCAAGCTATGCCTGCATCTTTGTAGGTTACGTGGAACAATCCCTCTTCCGTAGCTACACTGGCCCTAAACCCCACCTCTTCCTCCGTTACATTGATGACTGTATCGCCGCCACCTCGTGCTCCCACGAGGAGCTCGAACAGTTCATCCACTTCACCAACACCTTCCACCCCAACCTTAAGTTCACCTGGACCATCTCTGATACCTCTTTCTCCTTCCTGGACCTCTCTGTTTCCATCTCTGGCAACCACCTGGAAACCGATATCCATTTCAAGCCCACCGACTCCCACAGCTACCTAGAATACACCTCCTCCCACCCACCTTCCTGCAAAAATGCCATCCCCTATTCCCAATTCCTTCGCCTCCGCCGCATCTGCTCCCAGGATGAGGCATTTCACTCCCGTACATCTCAGATGTCCTCATTTTTCAACAACCGCAACTTCCCCCCCTCAGTGGTCGAGAATGCCCTCAACCGTGTCTCCTGCATTTCCCGCAACTCATCCCTCACACCCCCTCCCCGCAATAACAACCAAAACAGAATCCCCCTCGTCCTCATGTACCACCCCACCAACCTTCGGATCCAACGCATCATCCTCCGACACTTCTGCCATCTGCAATCCGACCCCACCACCAAAGACATTTTTCCCTCCCCACCCTTATCTGCTTTCTGTAGGGACCACTCTCTCTGGGACTCCCTTGTCTGCTCCACACTGCTACACCTGCTCCCACACCTCCCCCCTCACCCCCATTTCCCCCCCCACCCCCATCCCAGGCCCCAAGAAGGCTTTCCACATCAAGCAGATGTTCACCTGCACATCTGCTAATGTGCTATACTGCATCCACTGTTCCCGTTGTGGCCTCCTCTACATCAGGGAAACCAAGCGGAGGCTTGGGGACCGCTTTGCAGAACACCTACGCTCGGTTCGCACTAAACAACTGCACCTCCCAGTCGCGAACCATTTCAACTCCCCCTCCCATTCCTCAGACGACATGTCCATCCTGGGCCTCCTGCAGTGCCACAACAATGCCACCCGAAGGTTGCAGGAACAGCATCTCATATTCTGCTTGGGAACCCTGCAGCCCAATGGTATCAATGTGGACTTCACAAGCTTCAAAATCTCCCCTCCCCCTACCGCATCCCAAAACCAGCCCAGCTTGTCCCCACCTCCCTAACCTGTCCTTCCTCCCACCTGTCCCCTCCTCCCACCTCAAGCCCCACCCCCATCTCCCACCTACTAACCTCATCCCACCCCCTTGACCTGTCCGTCCTCCCTGGACTGACCTATCTCCTCCCTACCTCCCCACCTACACTCACCTTTACTGGCTCCATCCCCGCCTCTTTGACCTGTCTGTCTCCTCTCCACCTATCTTCTCCTCTATCCATCTTCTATCCGCCTCCCCCTCTCTCCCTATTTATTTCAGAACCCCCTTCCCCTCCCCCATTTCTGAAGAAGGGTTTAGGCCCAAAACATCAGCCTTCCTGCTCCTCTGATGCTGCTTGGCCTGCTGTGTTCATCCAGCTGTACACCTTGTTATCTCAGATTCTCCAGCATCTAAGTTACACACCTTATTTGTCCTCAACCACATCCCATCTTACAACCCTGTCTGAGTCTCTGCTGCACTTTCCCCAATGGCCACTGTCACCCAGCACCTTATCATTGTTCAAAGTGGGACTGTCACCTACAGAGGACCATTCAAATGATTCAAGCCATCCGTTTTTATTTAGCGATAACCAAAGCAAACAGTAAAAACTGTATTTCTCTCTCAGAACAGGAGGGGACTGCTTGCTTTTTGAGGAGTACAGTAAATGGATGATCATTGCACCCAGCTGTGACCCCTATGGGAATCAGGTCAGTTAAGTTCTGTCTGGTTTGTGGAGTCCAGCTAATGCCCTAATCTGCTTTCTCAGAAGACCGTCCCCCCTCTCCCAGTTTTTCAGCCTCCTCTTTGCGCACTCCAATTGTACAGAGCACACTATCCTCAGTGCACTGTGTCCAGACTGTATAGCAAGGCTCACCTCAGACCTATCTGAGCAACAGAACTTCATCTTCAGGAGGCTTATTGTCTGCTCCACTGTGGCACTGGTGGAAGAATGGCCAGCATTGTATCCATACTCTGCCTGGTCAGGGTGTTGTGTACCATATTTATCAACCATAGCCACAGAGTGTAGTCCTTGTCTTCCAATAATAACCCCACCAAACTCGGCAGCGACAGGAACTTTTCAGTGGTATAAGCAATATGTCAGCTCCCAGGGTACCTGGTGTAGTCATCTAAGACATGGTACCAATGATCACAGATGACATGTACATTGATGGAGTGGAACCCTTTTATGTGGATGAAGTCAACTGTGTTATGATATGACTGTATCAATGCAACATGTGACTATAGTGCCCTGCACCTGGAGGAAACCAGCTATGTTGCCAAAACCCACTGCCCAGGCTGCAGGATTGACCTTGTCACAGGAAAATGAGATAAAATGCTGTGATTTGGCAAAAAAAATGCTATTGGAAACAGCCTTAATACATTTGTGAGTGGACAGTTGAGAGTTACACAGGTCTCTCTGTGAGGCCCAAAAAATTTTATCATGCCATCATTCCAACCTTGCCTCGTTGACCATGTATCACACCCCACTGGTACCCTGCTCATTCTATTCTCCCACTCCCCACAGGCAGAAATTTTCACTAACTGTCAGGATATCCCAGGGTCTCCAGCACAGACCCGCACAGATCCCCAGTGTGTATAAAGGAACCAGTTGTATAAAGTTCAAGACAGCTGTCACCTTGATAGCCAGCAGGAGTGGGTAGCCACCAACTCTTCCAGATCACAGGTCCCACTCTGGCAATTGGCGTCATTCTGGGACAATGCCCTGAGACATCTTCAGGCTGTGGCAACTCTCCGCTTCAACCAACTGCAGGAATTAGCATCAAGGACTCTGGGCCTCCTGTACCTCCTGAGGGGACCTTCAGCTGTGACCTTTTCATGAGAAGGCTGTTTGGCAGCCACTGGAGGTCACTACTGGTCCTGGGCTGATTGCAAATCTGTTCCTCGTCCATTTCTTTGCACCTCTGTTGCATCACAGCTACATCAATGATAACCTCTGGTGTCGCAGGATCTGTCTGTCATGCTTGTAGCGAACCTGTGTGGGGCCCGTAGAAACTGGTCCTTAGTAATGTGAGCAGTCAATATTTGCATCACTCATAAATGATGATTTATTGTTGTTCTTATTCAGAGGAACATAGAGGACCCTTACAAAGAGGCCCATCAAAAAGCCCTTACTTTGACATTTGATTTAATTCCAATGAATGCAGCACCAGACATGTCGCAAAGACATAGTCGGAGATTGTAAAAGATCTTGTGCACCTAGACCCACATCACTCCAGAAAGGCATTGTTACATTGACAAGAGCATGTCGCAGAATATTTAGAGTTCAAGGCAAGAGGGAAAGTTTGCATACCCCTGTGAAGCCTGTTAAATTTTGCATTATCTTTATGCCACAGGTGTGGTCACATCCGTTTCCCATTTCCAATTCACATTTATGAATAGAGTGAATTGGCAGGAAATATAGGTCACACTTGGCACACTGAATCATAGGTTCAGTCTGATAATCAAGGTTCCCCTCGAGCCTCTATGCTCCTTTTTATCTGGCAGTCTTGTTCAGTACCAATGTGTCACTCTTTGGTACCTCATTTGCTTAGTAACAGGTCTGGTTTGATAGAGAAGTCAGAGTCCAGCAATTATTTTGCTTTAGATTTAGCTTGCTATCCACTTGGACCATATTATTTGTATAAATTGCACTTCCAAATTATTAATCAATCAGCCAATTAGCTATCATGTATGCTATAGTATCCAGAGGCAATTTAGGATCAAGTTAGAGAAAAAGGGGCCGTGGGGAGCTGTTTGTTCTTCCTTTACTGAGCAGCAGAGTGATGTTGTAAATTTATAAACTGCTTGATTCAGGAAAGCATGTTCAGACTCCAAACAGTTGTCGGCCAGTTATTTGGCACAGCTTTCATCGGTGCTGAATGGTTTGTTTTACAGCAGCAAAACCTGTGTCAATCAGGAATGGTCAGATAAATCAAATTGAAGTAAATGGTGTAAGGTGAGCTTTGGAGACCAGAGCTCAGGGTTCATGCTCATTATTGTTTATAAACAAACCGCATAAAGTACAATTTCATCAGCTTCCAGGATGTCCAGTGGAGTTCACAAAATTTAGAAGGTGGTAATGAGACTTGACCTAAATAGACATAACCATAAATATGTCTAAGCCTCAAATATTGTATATAGAAACCCTATTCAGTTTCTCCATCGCCACAATGAATGTTCCAGCTCTGCTCAAACAATTGGATTTTAGTTTAAGAGGTGACCAAAATATTGTTTGAGAAGTACAAATAGTTACGTTTGCTCACTGTTCTGTGAGCTTTTGGGGGATGATCTAATATGTAACATTGTATCACTCTTTCCTCTTAAATTACCAAACTAGGCAGAAGCTTCAGCATTATCGAGGGAGTGCTACATTGTCAGTGGTGCCGATCTTCAGTTGAGACTTTCACCTAAAGCTGGTTTACCTTTTCAAAGATCCAAAGGCAGTATTTGAAAGGAACAGAGACTTCTTCTTGTATTCCATCAATATCCCAGCTTGCTCCAACAGTAACTGGATTGCAAAGTATTGGTTGTGAAGTGCTTTGGAATGTCCTAAGAATTTGACAAGCTACCTATTTATTCTTTCTCTCAGTTAGTGCAAAGCAAGGCAAAGAAGAACAATTGATTATACTTTCCAAATCCAACTCAAAATAACTTGCTACAAAAATGGTAATTTGTGCAAAGTTGTCAACAGTTTTAAATTGTTGCTGAATTTGAACATTGTCAGTTCGAATTTTTAATCAAGTTTGTGTTAGAATGTCATACAACAATAGGAGGCACACAAGGCCGGATATTGGCATAAGAAGTCATGCAGAAAAGAAAGTATATTAAAGAAGGTAACACTATCTCATCAAACTCGGGTAAAACATTTTTGTTTAATCTGGAACACCGTATTTTCTTTTATACGAGTAAAGTGTAATTGAACATTTTTTTTTCCCCTTGGATGTTACAAACTACGAGAAAATCATAAAGGCAGGGAAAATTGTGCCCAGAGTGGTTACTTAAAACGGGCACACTGTCCTGAACACACCAGAACTCCAAATGGCTCCTTTTGGTAAAAAAAACAGATGTTCACATGCAGCCTGGCCAGAGGTCCTTAAAGGGACACCACAAAAAAGATGGGTTTAAAAAAGTATGTACATGTTTGAATGTAGAGCAGCAGGAGTACACGTGCTGACTCTATAACACTCATAAAGATTGTTGCCAGTGCCATCCTTCCCTCTCCCACAATTATTTTTCCCTTTGTCTAGGACCTCCTTCAGAGATGGTTTCAGCAGCGCAATAGCTTGAAATTGAAATCCTTTATTTGCCAGCCAGCTGCCTAGAAATATCCAGCTCGCTGGTTTCATGTAAATGATTCACCCCAACAAACCTGTATAATCTACTTTCTCCGTCTGATTTCATGTAAAGCTATTTTGGATTCCAAAGAAAAGGCAGTGGGCATGGTTGGAAGAGTTGGGTAAAATTCATAGTAACTCAAGTACAACTATCAATTAGGACAAAGAAAAACTTGCATTTCTGTATCAACGTTAATGTGGTAAAGGTTTTACACGTCACTGTGTGGGAGTGAAATCAAACAATATTTGACAAAAAAAAACAAAGTGCTGTGGATGGTAGAGATCTAAAATTTAAAACAGATAGCTCTGGAGAAACTCAGCAGGCCCGGCAGTATTTGTGGAGAGAGAAACAACGTTAGACATTGTTAATGAGAGTCCAATGTGAACCTTCATCAGAACAGATTTTGACATTCTGTCACATGAGAAAATGTCAGCTCAAGCTTGGTTAAAGAAGTAGGTTGGAGCAGCATCTTAAATGAGGAATGAGAAGAAGAGAAGCAGAGAGTTTTACGGAGTCCGTTCCAAAGCTTAGGGGTCTAGCAACTGAAGACTGGTGAAGGAGTTGAAATCTCCTGCATGGGCAATCTGAGCTGGTGTAGCATAGAGATTTTGAGGGGTTATAAGGCTGGAAGAGGTTAATGAATTAAGGTCATGCAAGGTCATAGATAAATCTGAAAGCTGATGTGTCTTAGTGAAACTAAAATTTCAAGTGATTTGTTTATGCCTATTTCCAAGATTGTAACTGGTTTCTTGAAAGGACTTTTGTGACCATCTGACCAATAGAATTTGTCAAAAATAAAACTATAACCCAGACAGTTCTTCCTTACTTACATGAGCCAGTTGCTCTTTAGTCTTGATCAAATAGATTTGTTTCCTAGATTTCTGTGTTTCTTGCACATTACTATTGAGGTTGAAACAGTTTTGAACAACAAGATTAATGGTATCATATAAACCCCTGGGGTTCTGTTGTAATCATATCCATAACATTGTCTTTTTCACATCTCTGTCCATAAGATTAATCTCCCTGTTATGAATGGCACAATCAACTTAATAAACAGTGACCAGGATGTCATTAATTTTTGTACAAAAGTTACATCAAAGCAAGCAATATGTAGCTTGTAAATTTAAAATCAAATGGACTATCCATAGACAGTTCTCAGTTCAAGAGTTCATTATGGTACACAAATAATATAGATACAAAATATATGATCTTAAGCACTACCTACAGGGCAACAAGTATTTTATTTCAAGGCTAGAATTTTTACACTTCGTTTTGAGTATTTTTGTGGTTGAATAATCTGGTGTGTTTATCTCAGTTTATTTTCATTTTCCCCCTGTGTTCCTTGTTTTGTATCCCTTCTTGTAAGTTCTTCCCTAGGTAGTCCTGTTCATGACTGAAACAGTGAGTGAGCTGTTGGAGTGAATCAGCCTTTCACCATAAATAGTCTGTTCCAGCAATGAGGGGCCACTTTGTATTTCAGCTGGTTCAAGCCTAGACACAAGTGTCAACTGCTACATAGAGTGCACATGGCCCCGGGTTGACCTGGATGGAACATTACATTAATTTAAATGATATTTTACCATTTTGCCAAACTTCATGTTTTAGGGTCATCAATGCCAGTTGTAAACACACAATACAGATTCAATGGGCAAAGAGCATTGTGTTCTTTGTAGTCTCCCTGGAAAGAGTAAAATATCATTTTAATGCATCTTTCTTTTATTCATAATTATGCAAACATTTCAGCTTCATCACTTGACCTTTGCTAAATTTGTTTTATATTTTGATTTATTATTTGTACTTAATTGCTTTTCAGTATCAAAAACAGGCTTGATATATTATACTCCATGTATCTGACTGCAGTTTCAAAATACAACACTCAATTTAACTGTAGAATTAACAAATCGTAGCCAACCAGATCTATGAACCAGGATAATTATAGGACTCATTTGTAATGTAACAGAATAGGGATTTTGTCTTTTCTGCTATCTGTGTGATGATACAAGCTGGTGAACACATTTTCTGTTAAAATTTACCCAAGTATGTGAACAAGACTTTTTTCATATTATACCAATTACCAGGAGTATGTGTATTAGCAAACTGAGATTACTGCCACAAAATCTTGACATTAAGCCAGCCTAAATGTCGAACTGTTTCATTGGAGAGTGATATTTTCATGCTCTGTGTTCGTTTTTATGTTCTCAACTTAGTCGGACTT
This sequence comes from Rhincodon typus, assembly GCF_021869965.1. Taxonomy (NCBI): domain Eukaryota; kingdom Metazoa; phylum Chordata; class Chondrichthyes; order Orectolobiformes; family Rhincodontidae; genus Rhincodon; species Rhincodon typus. The sequence continues at coordinate 22,554,368 of NC_063354.1, read as the reverse complement.
TGTCAGCATTTTCATTTGGTAAAAAATTCCAAAATGGAATGAAATAATACACTTGCTAGGTGGAAAATACAATAGTACAGAAACTCAGCAGAGAAGCTGTGCACTTTTAATCATCCCATCTTTCTCATATATAAGCAGCTACTTGATAGTATCGAACATGAATACTGATAAGAGAGATATGGCACAGCAGCATTTTGGCTTGAACTCATCAAGATAAATGCTAAAATGCCAAATTTCAAACAATCACAACAATTTATCTGCAGGATAAAAGGGTTTTGATTTGTTGGCAAGTCAACTCTGATTGGTTGAGGTGTTGCCGTGGAGAAAGTAATGTGGAACTGTAGCCTTATCCAGCCATTGCATTAAAAAAAAGCATGAGGCTGGAACATATTTCTTTTGTCTACAAGAAACAGGCCCTTGCACATGAATGTATATGACTTCGAATGAGCATAAATAAACCGTATTAGAAGCTCAACTGACAATCTTAAATTGGTTACTTTTGTAACTATTAGCACACTCAAGATTGTTTAGCAACCCCTGCCTAGGCATGGAATCATTTGTTTGGGTCTTGCAGACACAAACTGGCCCAGAACAGCCTGTACGTTGCCTATTACAAACAACCTAATGAGCATTGTATTTAATTCAATAACAAATTATTGTACCATATGGCCTTCAGACTTGGCGTTTCACCAGTTCTGACGTTTATACTTAGTGATGTGGTAGTCAGAATGTCTTTTTGGGCAGATAGCAGTACCCTATTAATAAAAAATACAAGTTGCATCGGCACTTTGTAGTGGGGACCCGAAACAGTTTACTTAACCTGTTTTAATTTTTGTGATGCTTTGCCTGTTGGGGTAGGTAGAGGTAGCCCAGGCATCTTTCAGGTCGAAAAGTGGTCACATTTAGCCTAATTGCAAATTTGCATGGTACACAGTGCACAGTGATGTGATTAGAATAGTTGTTCTCCCAGAGAATAGTTTTGATACATTCTATTTCTCCACTGAGATTGTAAGGTGAGCAAATGGCCACAGCCCTACTTACGAGACTGTAAGGCTAATTTTATAATGCAAGCAGCTGTACAAATCCCAACATGTATATTGACCTGTGGAAGTCGGCTTATGGTAGACTGTGGTGGGGAACCCATTGGTTGATTTCTTAATGAGCGCATAAAGGAAAGGGGGTAATTAACTTGCATCATCTTCAGTGGTCAAGGACATTCAGCTTCCAATCTTTGGGTAAGCATCCTGCAAGGCAGCCTTTGAGATAAACAACAACACAGAACAGCCGAGCAGAAACTGATAGCTAAGTTCCGTACCCATGAAGATGACCTCAACCGTGATCTTGGGTTCATGTCATGCCACATGTGATCCCACCACACTTCTGTATTTGGAAAATCTTCCTTACTGTCCTGTTTTAACACCGTCACCTTGACAACTTGTTACAATCTCTCTACCTTAATTAGTTTGTACAGTTTTGGGTTATTTGTTACTTTGGTTAGACCCTCAGCATTTTATTACAGCTATTTGGCTTGTCTCCAGCACCACTTTATTTTTAATTTTTTGTAATTATCTCTCTGCCGCAATTAATTGGATTATAGATCATCCCCTTCACTTACTATTCAGCTGTTGACACTTTACTCACACTGTATGACACTTCTGATCATCTGCAGAGACTTATTATTCAACACTCCACTCACACAATTTGTATAATCGTTTGATCTCTCCGTCCATTGATCTCTCTGCCTATAAATTCTGTACCTGTATCCTTTTCTTCACTTCACCTGATGAAGGGGCAGTGCTGAAAAAGCTTGTGATTTCAAATAAACCTGTTGGACTATAACCTGGTGCAGTGTGACTTCTGATTTTGCATCATCTCAAAAGTGATTGAGTTTGAGTGTGGGATGGAATCTATTAAGATGTGTAAGGAGATCCTTACCTGTGTCTGCAGAATCTAAGATCATAAATGCATCATCTTTATGTCAGAAATAGGCATAGATGGGAGGTAATGTTGCAAAACCATTGAAAATGTTAATGTGTTCTGGACTTAGAGAAAGATCCATTGCTACCCCATTGTGAATTGACTTGCAGCCAGTTGGCATTTTATTTCTCCCATAGCGTCAATTGCTGTGATTGTTTGAAACTTGGTTTTTTTGTGTATGGTTTAGTGAGTCCAATATGTAATGTTTCAGCAATATGTCTCTTATTAGCAATAAATAAATGGAGGTAAATTTAATTAAAATGGGTGAATGAGACCAGCAGTAATGTTGTCTGAATCTTGCAACAGCCCAAAAAAGGTAGAAGTAAATTCAGAGATATAAATGTTTAGTAAGATGCTGGAAGTCAATATCGACCTGAATCTACATGCTGTAGGACTGATTAATTTAAAACTTGCAATTCTGGCTTCTCAAAACGCCACACCGATAGTTTGCTTTCAGAGCTGATAATGCTTCTGACTCATGGGAAATGTAACTGTCTTTTAAATTTCCTATAAGAATTAAGAGCATTCAAATATATCTGCAACTTTCAGAGCTCATATTAATAAAGTTTTGAATGCGTTTGGAAGTATTGGTGTATCACTGACAGAAGTGATTGAGAAAATTTTACGTCTGCACAAAATGGTTGCAATTATTATATTGTGTAATAAAAAGAAAGCTTGGGTCATTAAAATAAGTGTCACTTCATATTACTTTTAGTGCACTTGGTACTTATTCACATGCTTTACTTCCTTGGTGTTTCTTTTTCACTTTTGAAGTATAAGATTTACTTTGTGTCCAAAGGCCAGGTTCTCTGCTTTTAATTGAACCTATAACAGGCCAGCTCCATGGGACGCAAAGTTAAAACCGGTATTTGTGCCTGTATCCAGTGCACATTCGTGTTGCCAGGAGAGCCCTTTGCTTGAATTGCTTGGGATTCATTGCTTTCTATTGCCATAACTAGAGCCATATACAGGTGGTCAGGACAGACAGGAGTTCTGGGCAGCCACACCTGCTGTCTCCCTGCATTCTGTTGGCAGGGGTTATGTCCCCTTGAGACTCTGTTTTAATCTGTAGCTTGTGGGTGTCTCATCTTCTGATAGCATTGAATCTGGGCATGACCGCGGGAGTGTCCAGTCATCATCCACTGCAAGGCCTGTGGATTGTACGAGACCAATATGTTTAAGACCAGAGGACATATGTTCAAGGTGAGGCATAAGTTTAGAGGAGATCTGAGAATTGTTTTTCACATAGAGGGTGGTAAAAATGTGCAATGTGCTGCCTGAGTGGTTGGTGGAGGCAGGTATCCTGTTAACATTTAGGAAGCATCTGGATGAGAACTTAAAATGCCCGGGCATAGTCGGCTATGGACCAAGTACAGGTAATTGGGCTTAGTGTATTTTGGTGTTTGTTGGTTGGCATAGACATGGTGGGCTGAAGGACCTGTTTCTGTGCTGTATGACTCTATTTGATATTGGAATGATTGTATTGCGACCAAACTGAAGAGGGTTATGTAGAACATTAAGCTTCTGTCAGCTTGGCTCAGTGGTGGCTCCCTTGCTTCCAAGTGAGAAGGTTGTGTGGTTAAGCCTCATTCTATGATCTGAACACACAATCAAGTCTGGCACTGTAGTGAGGAGTGCTGCATTGCCAAGGATGATGTCATTCAGTTTGGGAATTAAACTGAAGTCTGCAGATTGTGATCTGTAGTATGGTTGGATGTTAAGAAGCACATGGTGTCCTTGCATTGACTTGACCAATATTAATTTCTGAATCAATATAATCAACTGGCTGTTCATCTCCTAATAATTAATGGAATCTTGATATACACAACATGTTTGATCTATTCCTTTAAGTTATTGCACTGAAAGCAGTTCATTGTTTGCGAAGCGCTTTAAGTTAATGTGAAAATGTGATTAAAGCACTATATGTGCCTTTGCTTCTTTTCCCCTCTTTGGCTCCAAACAATTTTAGCTCAGCAATACTTGGTTTCACATTTTCATCCCTTGCCCTTTCATCCACATCACTATATAAAGGTTACAAAGTGGTTGTACCAGTGAAGGTACTTAACGCGAGTGATCATACCAGTCACAGTTGCTGTGTCAATTGTTTCTTTGCTCTGTAAAAGGCTCAGAGGTATATTATACAAGTGCTACATTGTCATATAAATTATTAAACATGTACACGTTCAGTGTGTATGGACTCATTTGGAGCAAACAATAGACTAGATGAGTAATTTACTGTATAGCACTTTTTTTCAAACCTTATCAGGTCCACAGTGTTTATAAGCTTTTGTTCCAATTTACTGAACAAGTCTGTTCTCATATATATTTAGTGGCTCCTCCTCGGAGGCTCACAATCTGTTACATCCCTTGCCCTTCGATCATCTTTAACACCAAATGCAATAAGAGAATTAAGGCCGGGTTAAAAAGCAATTCAAAATTCTGTTATTTCTTAGTGTTAGTAAAAAGTATCCCTTTTCATTTATAATTCATAAATGTACAAAATTCCCATAATAGGGAATAGAGGTTTGGCACAATGAAGTTGATTAATGTTTCAACTGAAGTAAGAACTAGCCCTTTAACATTATAATCAGAGCTTGGCTCCATTTTGAATACATGGGATTTGAGAATTATTATCAGTCTTAGAGATTGGATTGTATAATTCTATCAATTTTTCCATGTAATGAGGCCATGTAATTTTGCCTACAATATCAAAAGGTCTGAGATTCCCTATTGTTATGATAAAGTAGTATCAAAGTTTGTTTTTAATACATAAGGTTCTGAGATTTTTACCTGTACATTTGGTGACTTTGTTTATTTTCCTGAAAATTAAAATTGTTATTTATGATGCACATATATAAAATTCATAGAAGCCCTACAGTGTGGAAACAGGCTATTCAGCCCATCAAGTCCACATTGACCCTCTGAAGAGCATCCCACCCAAACCCACCCTCCTAGTCTATTCCTGTAACCCCGCATTTCTCATGGCTTTTCCAACTAGCCTGCACATCCCTGGACAGTGAGGAGCAATTTAGCTAATCCATCTAGCCTGCACATGTTTGGACTGTGGGCGGAAACCAGAGCACCCAGATGAAACCCATGCACACATGAGAAAAATGTGCACACTCCATGTAGAATTGAACCCAGGTCTCTGGCGCTGTGAGGCAGCAGTGCTAACCACTGAGCGCATGCTGCCATCATAATTATTTCAGGGAGAATACTTCAGCCTAAATTTATCAATGAGAGTGCTTTTTTTTCTTTTAAAAAATAAAGTCATTAATAGACATTTTGAACATTTTATCTTATTTCATCTCAGCATGGGTTCTGCAGTCTGCCCATCGTGGATAATGGGTGAATTGTCATGGAGAGTATAAGTGATATGGGCATTGGGTGAGGTGCATGGATCTGCAAGAGTTGGGACTAAGTTGGCAGAGGGGCAGTAAAGGTCCATGAGGGTTTGTTTGGGGACAGAAGTTGGCATTGAGGGTGTGGAATGTGGGTGTGGCCATTGGTTGCCAGGGAGTGAGCATGGGCAGTGTGTGGAAGAATGAGGGCTCGAGTGATCATTTTGTCTGATACTTTACCTGATAATTCCTGAAATCTGACAATCACTCAACCCCTTCTCTGCACCCAGGAGCCTGTCAGGGTACGCAGGGATCGGATTCTACCCTGCAACCACACAGGAACTCTCCTAAATCTGGTTCCCAACTCTGCACTCTTGACTTGGGAGCAAATATTTGTGCCTTTCACACAATAATAGCATTTTATTCACTCAGGAAGGAGAAACCATACAAGAACATAAGAAACAGAAGCTGGAGTGGGCAGTAATGTCTCTGGAATATCATTCTGTTGTATAATATCTGATATCCTATCTCAATTACACATTCCTGCCCTATCCTCATATTCCATAATTCCTTTAGTATTGAAAAATCCAACTTGAATTTACTGGATGACTGAGTATCCACATGCTCTGGAACTGAAAATTCTCACAATCCTCTGAGCGAAGAAATTTCTCCTCATCTCAGACCTGATTGGATAACCACCGATTCTTGATATTATGGCTTATAGATCTAAACTGTCCATTCAGGGAAAACGGCTTCTCCATCTCAACCTTGTGCGGCCGTCTATAAACATTTTACGTGTTTCAAGCAGATCACCTCAGATTCTTGCAGACTCTAGAAAATATAGGCCCACTCTACTCAGTATCTTTTCAAGGAATAGGCTTCTCATCCAAGAGATCAATCTCATGAACACTTCATTGAATTGTCTCTAAGTATATCCATCCTAACATGGGGAGACTATATATAATAAAAAACCCATGCACTCACAATTTGTCACATAATCCCTATTTTGGAGTGGGTTGGCTCAGTTGACCAGATGACTGGTTTGTGATGCAGAGTGATGCCAACAGCATGGGTTCAACTCCTGCACCAGCTGAAGTTACCATGAAGGACCCTCCTTCTCGGTCTCTCCTTCTCAACCTCTCCCCTCACACCAGGTGTGGTGATCCTCGGCTTAAACCATCACCAGTCACCTCTCTCCAATGAGAGAGTAGCCCTATGCTCAGATAAAACTTTGGTGAACCTTTAATCTGTATTTCATTGATATTTCACACAGTTATTTGTATTTTCCCACTTCTTCTGATCCTTTGTCTAATTAGTTCCTGTTCTCGTCGCTGAGTTCACCCTCTCAATTTTAAATTGCTAACATCATTAGGGCACGTTTTATGCTACTTGGAGACCTGCAAGTAGCCCCACGCCCCATTACCTTCATCAGGTGAGGCATCCGATAGCCTGCTCACCACTCATTGGCCAGTTGAACCACAGTGGCTCCCTCACACTGCTGCTGGGATTTTACCTGTTACAGAGTAGGCCAAACCTGTTCAGCCCACTTAGACCAGTCCCCTAAATCTGTTCCCCTACCCACCACCACTCTCCACTGGCGCCTACCAGTCTTGTCTTGACAAGATCCCTGTACATTGCCTTCATCCCAGATCCAGCTCTTCTTTTTCATGGAGCTATCTGCATTCCCAGCAATGGCCACTGCTCCTGGTGGTGCTGTTATGACAAGAGAGCTGCTAGCTATTTCATTGGCCAGAAGTAGGATGGAGGGTGGGGTGAAGTTTTGCCTCAAGTCCATTAAATACACAAAGGCTATAAAATTTCTCCCAGGAGAGTCAGCTAAATGCAGGTTGACGTTTCCTAACTTTTACTACTACATGTCAGCAAAATGAAGTTTCTTTTCCTGTGCTGTATACAATCACTTCTATCCCCAAATCAGTAAGTAAGACTTTAACACTGGCCAGCCCAAACATTGCTCAAGGCTTTCCTTATTCATGTACTTCTACAGCTGAATGAACTAAATATTAACTACTCAAACCAATCAAGTGTGAAACTTAGGCTTTTCAAAACTGCATTGGAACATTATTACTGCTGTATTGTGGAAGGTTCATTTTTTTTCCATCTTTGCTATTGAATTCATGTTTTCTCTAACTGACACAAAAAGTATGGTCAACATCTGTTATTTGTCAACAAATAATATGATAAAAACCGTCTTCTAGCAAAAGGCAAAAGTATTTCTGAAGCTTTACAAGTAATGTGGTCAGTGAGTTGCTCACAAGAAGTCTATGTTTAAAGACATCACCAAAAAATCGGAGAGAACAAGAGGCTTTTTTTTAGCTGGAACAGAATTCATACTGACCAAAGGAAGTGGATGAAGACTGTAATTGTTACAATTTTAAATAATTTTAATATTAATAATACATTTATTAATAATATCATTTTCATAAATATTAAAAACTTAAAGATATGTGTAAACTAATAAGGGAATAATAGTAAGTGGATGGCTCTTTAGGATAACACTTTCAATGAACCGGCACAGATGCGATGCACCGAATGGCCTTGATCCTTCTGTGCTGTACAGTTCTATCTTGTTTTATGTTATTTACACAATTCTCTAATTGAGCATGGAGTAGAAAACAGGAGTCAACAATAAACATGGCCTCGAGGTTTTCTTTGGAGAGATCGGTGCAATCAAATGTCACAATATTTCAAACATTGGACTGTTTGTGAGTGTGTAATCACCTGCAATTTTGTAGCTGCTAAAAACAAAGGACCACGTGAAATTTAGAAATCTAAAAAGTCAGGGACCTCAAAATTGATACAATCTCTCGGAGAAAATATAAAGACGTGGTGACTCCCAAAAATATTTTTCATCCAGATATCATGCTGAATATAAATGCAGCTCTTGAAATGATAAGAGTTAAATGATTCACAAATGCTATAAGCGCATGGGAATTATGTAGATCCTGTGTGTTAAGATTTGGATTTAGTGACTTTACATTGAATGTTGTGGTGCAAAAAGAACACTGCACAGTTAAGCTTTTACATATGGGGTTTTAATATGCTTGAGAGTCAGGACCTACATAGTTGGTTTGTTCCTGCAATTTCACTATGTTATTTGATACCTCTTTCATGACAAATTCACTGCACTTTGGCTAATCACAGTGTTTTTTAAAAATCCTTGTAATTAAGTTATATCTGCAAATTTGCTTTCATCAGGTTTGTATATTACAAAGATTCAACCGCATAAACTGGTTTTGTGATATTGCCAGTTGCCTCCTTCAACTGTAGAATTATTAAGACTTAATAAGATTTCTTTTTGTGTGTGTGTTTCTGAACTTCTCAAGTGTTTTTATTGAATACAAGCTTCGAGCTGAGAGCTTTCACATTGCACTTACCATTGCATTCCTTAAGGACAAACTACTTGATTATTGCCTTATTCCCAATGCGCAGCTCATAGAGGGGGATCAGCAGGTAGGGGCAAAGAGTATGTGACTGCTCTTGAGCTCCTGATTTTGTGATTAGTATGTGGCCTCATGATCGAGAGCATCATAATAGAGGGTAACTGTTCTGGTCACTGAGTTTGTAAATTGGCAGGTTAACTTGTGCCTGTGTTTTGGGAGACAATTACAATATGGATCAAACAGACGCGCTTCTAGCTATTAAGTTCATCAATTTATGGATGATCTGTTTCAGTGTGTTTGAAGCGAGAGTTATCAGAAAGAAAATCATTGAATTTGTGAATTCTAACTTGGGATTCCTATATGTGTCAGAAGGTAGAATTCCGAATTCAGTTCAATTTGATGTCTTAGCTCCAGGATGTAAAAATGACAAGTTACCATAAAGATGCATTTATGTTGAAGCTATTGGGCTCAAGTGAATCCCTAGATGACAATAAAGAGCGTAGGAGCACACTTAAGACGGAAAACAGAAGAGCAAAAAGAGAGTATGAGATGCATCTGGCAGATAAGGTTAAATCTAATCCCAAAAGGTTCTATAGCTATATTAAGAGTAAAAGGGTGGCTAGGGAGAGAATAGGGCCCTTTAAAGATCAGCATGGCCGTCTATGTGTAGAGCCACAAGAGATGTTGGGAGATTTTTAATGAATATTTCTCCTCAGAGGAGAGAATCATGGATGCTAAGGAAATAAGAGAAACAAGTGGGGATGTTTGGACCACATACATATTACCAGAGAGGCAGTGTTTGCAGCCTTAAAGTGCATTAAGCCAAATAAATCCCCTGGGCCTGATCAAGTCCATCCTCGGATGTTGTGGGAGGCGAGGGAAGAAATTGCAGAAGCCCTTGCAAAGCTTTTTGCTTCATCTTTAGCCACTGGTGAAGTTCCAGAAGAAGTAGCTAATGTTGTTCCGTTGTTTAAGAAAAGTAGCAAAGACAAGCCAGGGAACTGCAGGCCAGTGAGCCTGACATCAGTGGTAGATAAGTTATTGGAGAGGATACCGAGGGACAGGATCAACAACACTTGGATAGGCAAGGTCTGATTAGGGATAGTCAGCATGGATTTGAGCCCTGGACGTCATGTATGACAAATCTTGAAAATTTTTCGATGAGGTAACCAAGAGGATGGATGAGGGTAGGGCAGTGGATGTTGTCTGTATGGACTTTAGTAAAGCCTTTGACAAGGTCCTGCTCAGCAGGCTAGTCATGAAGGTTAGGTCGCATGGGCTCCAGGGATTCAGAATTGGCTCAATGGTAGGAAGCAGAGGGTGATGGTTGAAGGTTGTTCCTTGGGCTGGAGGCCTGTGAACAGTGGTGTGCAACAGGAGTTGGCACTGGGACCTTTGTTATTTGTTATTTATGTAAATGATCTGGATGTGAATGTACAAGGTGTGATTAGTAAGTTTGCGGATGATACAAAATTAGGAGATATCATTTGATAATGAGGAAGGTTATCAAAAATTACGGAGGGATCTTGATCAGATGGAGATGTGGGCTAAGGATTGGCAAATGCAATTCAATACAGATAAGTGTGAGGTGTTTCACTTTGGAAAGTCAAACCAAGGTAGGACTTATACAGTAAATTGTAAGGTCCTGAGGAGTGTTGTGGAACAGGGGGACCTAGGAGTACAAGTACATAGTTCGTTGAAAGCAGTGTCACAGGTGGACAGGGTGGTGAAGAAGGCATTTAGCATGCTGGCCTTTATCGGTCGAGGCATTGAGTATAGGAGTTGGGATGTTCTGTTACAGTTGTATAAGTCATTGGTGAGGCCGCACTTGGAGTATTGTGTACAGTTTTGGTCACCCTGTTATAGGAAAGACACAGTTAAACTGGAAAGTGTGCAAAGAAGATTTACAAGGATGTCACCAGGACTGGTAGGCCTGAGTTATAGGGAAACGTTGGCCAGGATAGGACTTTACTCCTTGGAACGTCGGAGAATGAGGGGTGACCTTATTGAGGTGTATAAAATCATGAGGGGCATAGATAGGATGAATGCATATAGTCTTTTCCACAGGGATGGGAAATTCAAAACTGGAGGGGATAGGTTTAAGATGAGAATGGATAGACTTAAAAAGGACCTGAGGGGCAACTACTTGATGCAGAGAGTGGTGCGTATATGGAATGGGCTGCCCGAGAAAGTAGTTGAGGCAGGTACAATAGCAACATTTAAAAAAACATTTGGATAGGTTCATGGATGGGAAGAGTTTAGAGGGATATGGACCAAATGCAATTAATTGGAACTAGCTGTGTCGGCACCATGATCAACATGGACCAGTTTGGGCTGAAGGGCCTGTTTCCATGTTGTATGACTCCATGACTCTATGTCTGTTTGCTGCAAGCATTACAATGGACAATAGAGTTTGTTCATCTATTTATGTAGCCACAAAGGCTGCAACAACCCAGGTCAGACTTCAGGGTTTTTGTTTATTTTTCTTCAGAATACGATTTTGAAAGCCTAATTTGCCAGTTAAGAAACATTTTTATCTTCCTTTGCAAAGCTATATCTTGTATATTTTTATCTTATGCATACTGAATGTTGCTCATTACTGTTAAAAGCAATTATAGGTAGGTTTAAAAAATGTTCCTGATTTCTATAATTTTATGAAAGATTTAGTGTGTAGAAACCACTTCACAACAAGACTGAGTATCAGTATAAGTGCAGCTCAATGGCAAATGCCTAGAATGTGTGGCATCGGCAAGTTTGGGAGATCGGCAGTTGTCAGGAGGCCAAGCATAAAACTCCTGACAGTGGAAAGACCAAGGGATTAGCAACAAGGTAACAAAACAGGAAACTTATCAGTTAGCAACAGGAAGCTCACTGATGTGCTTAATAGTTCAGTTGCATATAATTTCAATGCATTTCAACGTGATTAAATCTTGCCACCCTGATTTTGTGAAAGTCACTTGTGTCTCAGCCCTCAGTAATGTGCCCAGTGAAGACTTTATATGGTGCTTCCCTGACTCACGGTGAGAGACCTTTGCACTTCCAGGTCTCTTGAGTTCCAATAGGGCACTGGATTGATCTTAGAGAGACTTTTTCAGTGTATAACCACGCTGTGTGACACTGTGAGGGGCAGAGATTCAAACAGTGGGTTCCAGCCAATGGTAGAGCTAAATCCAGCTTTAGAAAAATAGTGCTGAGGACTGATCAGAGGAATATGTAAACTAATCCATGCTTTTAATCCCAATGTCAATTGCAGTCCCAATGTGTTGATATTCTGTTGAATACGTTCATTTTAAATTGTTTTAGATGCTCTTATCCCGGATATTTTCTCAGCAATCCATAGCAAAGTCCCAAAAATGCATTTTGGTTGAAAGTATAACCTTTTCTTGGTTGGGCTGGGTAATTGTTTCCTCGCATTAAGGATCAATGTGGTGACCCACCATCATTGCAGCAAGTACACCTATGCTAATCAGTTTGTCAATTTGCTGTTGCACAGTTCAAATGTATAGTTCTTAGGCAGATGTCTTTTCTGGTTAATCCTTTTAAAGAAACAGTTCTGATTATTTATATTTAGTCAGTAAACTATTCTGCCTCTCCAACTATTATTCCTTTTATGAGCATATATACAAGAAACAAACATAGGCCACTTGGCCCTGCAAGCATGCTCCGTCATTCAATCAGATTGAAGGTGATTTGATTTCATCCAATCTTTCATCCTCTTGGCAATCAAGAATCTATTTATCTCTGCCTTAAAATATTTAAAGATTCTGCTTTCACTGCCTTTTGAGGAAGGGAATTCAAAAACTCCATAACCCTCTGAGAGAAAAAGTGCTTCCTAATCTCTGTTTTAAATGGCATCTGCTTAATTTTCAACTATGACCGCTAGTTCTCAATTCTCCCACAAGAAGAAACATGCTTTCAACATCCACCCGTTCAAGTCCCCTCAGTTTATATGTTTCAAGTAAGCCATCTCTGACTGTTCTAAACTCCTGAGGATGCAGGCCTAGCCTGTCTAGCCTGTCCTCATAAGGAAATCCACTTCTTCCAGGTATTAATCGAGAAAATCTTAGAACATAGAACATAGAACGTAGAACATAGAACATTACAGCGCAGTACAGGCCCTTCGGCCCTCGATGTTGCGCCGACCTGTGAAACCAATCTGAAGCCCATCTAACCTAAACTATTCCATTATCATCCATATGTTCATCCAGTGACCATTTAAATGCCCCTAAAGTTGGCGAGTCTACTATTTTTGCAGGCAGGGTATTCCACGCCCTTACTACTCTCTGAGTAAATCTTCTCTGAACTGCTTCAAATGCACTAATGTCTTTCTGCATGTATGGTGACCAGTTCTGTACCCAGATTTGTGCCACTTGCTCCTCTGCTACTCCAAGCCCACTTATAATACCATTTTTATAGACAAAATTTGGGCCCCACACCTAGCAAGTAACCTTGCTGATTTCCAGCTAATGTAATAACATCTTCCAGAAGGGCAATTGTTTGTTTTATATCTGTAGCACTGGGAAATCAGTGAATTAATGAAATTAGAAATGTTGGCAGCCAGTATAAAATCCATGGCCAGTTTATGGATGTTCTTCAAGCTGAAGTAAGAGGCAGAGAAACCTATTTTACGAAGCAAATATAATCGACAATTTTATTGCACGGGGAAAAGGTATCTAGTAATCCGGCCAAATCTTTGTCTTTCCTGCTTAATGTTTTTAACATTTTTCCTTTTCTTCTGTTCCATTTTTGGTTGTTCTATTTGTTGGCACCCAAACAATCTCTCCCTCGTTTCCCTCACTTCTCAGTGTAATGTAGATGTTGCCTGTTTTTGTTTCACCTTACTTCTCAGTGTCTGCAGCCGGCAGTGATTCAGGTAAATAGCTCAGTAATCTGCCTCCCTGCTCTGGGGACAGTGTGTTCCCCTCAGAGCAGTAATTTGTAGTTTTTATGGTTGAGAAGGCAAACACATTACTGCAGTGCTGTTGGGGTTGTGATAGCACCTCAGGGGGAGGCCTGTCCTTTGGGAATCAATAAGACAGATCACTTTAATCCCTGTATTGACATATTTCCACAGTGTTAGAAATGAAGAGGTTCAGGTTCATTCTTTTTGTATTGATTGGTTGTAAGCATTTCAAATCTCTCCCCCTCTGAAGACGGTAGCACCCCCCACAGACCAAAGCCAGCCATCTTTCTGCTGGCATTTCAACTGGCAGAGGAACAGCACAGGAATTCAATTCAAAGATTTTACATGCTGAGGATATGCGAGTTCATTTGGAGCAGAATTGGTTTTATCTGTGTACATTTAGCAACAGAGCCTGATGCGAACTGATTCAGGTTTTGTCTGTCTATGTTTAGTGAAGGGACAGATCCATACTGATTTCTAATAATCAAACTCTGAATCTCCTTGTAATAGAGTTGTCCTCCTCCAGGATAGTCATAATTGCTATCCAGCCTGTGCTGAGATGGTAATAATGACTTTCTGCCTAGTGATGAGCTGATAATTGCTGAATTGATAATGGTTAGTCTTTCTGAGGTACTAAGATGCTGTAGGAAAGTTATATCAACACAAATTTTGATGATGCAAACAGATATATTCAGTGCTCTGGCAAAATCTTAAATTTGTGTCGAACTTCCTGAAAAGAACTTTGTAAAAGAAACTTTCAGGTGACTCCAGTGATTCCCATGACTTAATGTCCTTTGAATAAATGAATAAATGTGAAAACTAAATATATTATCAGCACAAATCTGTATTTATACAAATGTATTTTGTTAGATGCACTTAATTTATAGGAGACAGGTGCTTACACTGTTCAAGGAAGTCTTTTCAAGCATCAACAGTCACTCAATAAAGACAACATAAGCAAGAATAGATTTAGATAGTAAAAATTCCCTTGACATAGGTAAGACAGCAAAAACAACAGCATGTAGAGAAACCTCCTGAGGTGTTCCACAGAGGTCTAATCAAAAAGAATGGGCTCTGGATTAGGAAAGTACACAGTAGGAGAGGTGATCAAAGGAAAATCTAAAAGAGGAGAGGGCACTGGACAGGCAGAGGAATTGAGGCAGCATCAGTCCAAGATGGCTTGGACCCATCATCCAACAGGAAGGTTGGATTCACAGAGGCCCGAGTCAGAAAAATGAGCAGGGTACATTTTAGGGCTCTTTGAGGTTACCGTTAGGCAGATTAAGATCATGATGGGATTTAAACATGATGATCGAAATGTTGTAGGATCAGCAGCCAGTAACGGAAATGAGTGAACATGATGTTGTGTTGGATAGGACATGGACACTGGAGCTTTGGGTGGGATGATGCTTGTGGAGAATCAGGAATGGAACTTTAGCCAAAACAATACTAAAATATTCTAACCTGGTGATAACAAAAGTCTCAAGGAAAGTTTTAAACTTCAGGTCTTGCAAATACAGTTGGATGAAGAGGAGATCCTTTTATTTCCTTATTATGGGGACATTTAAAAGCTTTTTGTGTAGAATTGTGTGCACAACAAAATATGTTCGATACTAGCATGGATAGAAGATTGGCTGTCTGGCAGAAAGCAGAGAGTGGGGTTAAAAGGGTCTTTCTCAGGATGGCAGCTGGTGACACGTGGTGTTCCGCAAGGGTCAGTGTTGGGACCACAACGTTTCACTTTATACATTAATGATCTAAATGCAGGAACTGAGGGCATTCTGGCTAAGATTGTAGATGATACAAAGACAGGTAGAGGGGCAGGTAGTATTGAGAAGGCGGGGAGGTTGTAGAAGGATTTGGACAGGTTAGGAGAGTGGGCAAAGAAGTGGCAGATGGAGTACAATGTGGGAAAGTGTGAGGTCATGCACTTTAGTGAGAAGAATAAAGGTATGGAATATTTTCTAAATGGGGAGAAAATTCAGAAGTCTGAAGTACAAAGAGACTTAAGCGTTCTAGTCCAGGATTCTCTCAAGGTAAACTTGCATGTTGAATCAGTAGTTAGGAAGGCAAATGCAACTTTGGCATTTATTTTGATAATACTTGAATATCAAAGCAAAGATGTACTTCTGAGACTCTATAAGGCTCTGGTCAGGCCACATTTGGGGTATTGTGCACAGTTTTGGGCCCCATATCTCAGGAAAGATATATTGGCCCTAGAGCAGGTTCAGAGGATGTTCACAAGAATGGTCCCAGGAATGAAAACTTAACATATGAGGAACTTTCGAGGACTCTGGGTCTATACTCAGTGGAGTTTAGAAGGATGAGGGGGGATCTAATTGAAACTTACAGAATACTGAATGGCCTGGACAGAGAGGATGTTGGGAAGATGTTTCCACTGGTAGGAGAGACTAGGACCCAAGGGCACAGCCTTAGAGTAAAGGGAAGACCTTTTAGAACGGAGACAAGGAGAAATTTCTTCAGCCAGAGAGTGGTGAATCTATGGAATTCACTGCCACAGAAGGCTGTGGAGTCTCGGTCATTGAGTATATTTAATATAGAGATAGATAGGTTCTTGGTTGTCACGGGGATCAAGGGTTGTGGGGATAAAGCGGGAGAATGGGGTTGAGAACCTTATCAGCCAGGATTGAATGGTGGAACAGATTCGATGGGCTGAATGGCCTAGCTACTGCTCCTATGTCTTATGGTAATCTCTTTCGATGTGCAATACAATTTTTTAATCTATTAAAAATTATTTATTTATTAAAATTATTCCATATATATCCATTAGACTCTGGCCAAGTTACTGATTACCACATGCACATTCAACACAAATGATATAATTCAAAATGTACTTGAAGTTCAGCATTCTCCAGTCATCATATCTTATAACGTCAGAACATTTCATGCTATTTTCTTTGGAATTGGAGTTCTGTTGCATGTGTTCTTTGTGTTCAAACTGGAAAAGTTGTTTATTCAAGAACCATCCAGATTTATTGGAAGGGAGAGAAAATTAATCTGTGACAGTAGTTGATAATGCTTCCAACACACTGATCCAGAAGGTGAGCAGTCACTTAAGATGTTGAGAAGTAGTAGCAGGAGTAGGCCTTGAACCTGCTGTACCGTTTAATCAAATCATGACTGATCTGATTTGATCTGAACGTTCTTGCCTGTGTTCTGTTTGTCAATAAAAAATCTGTCTAACTCAACCTCGAATATATTCAATAACCCAACCACCACAGCTGTCTGGGAGAGAGAATTCCATACTTTAATGACCCTCTGAGAGAAAAAAATTCTCTTCCCATATCCATCTTAAATGGAAGCCTGTCTGGTTTGGAACTGTGCCCCTAGTTCTAGACCCTTATAACTATCCGCCCTGTCAAGTCCCATCTGAATTGTATACATTTAACTAAGATCACATCTCATTCTTTTGAAAAGCCAATGAGAATAGGACTCAACTGGTCACATTTTCCCCATCAGCCAACCACTTCATCCCAGCAATCAGCCACATGAACATTCTCTGAACTGTTTCCAGTGCAATTATATCCCTCCATAGTATTCCAGATGAAGGCTTGTACAGCTGTAGCAATTCTTCACTATTTTTGCTCTCCATTCCCCTTGAAATACTGGGAGGTGATTGTGTACTGGTAATATCACTGGTTGAGCAATGTAGATCCCCAGGTTAATATTCTGGGGAGGTGGATTCAAATTCCACTACAGCTGAAGATGAAATTTGAATTCAGTAAAAATCAGTGGTAATAAATTGCTAGCCATGTAAATAATATTGATTGTTGTAAAATCCATCTGGTTCACTAACGTCCTTCCGTTAAGGTAGGAAATCTGCCATTGTTATCTAGTCTGACTTACATATGATTCTGGATCCACAACAATGTGGTTGACTCTTAACAACCCTCTGGACAGTTAGAGATGGGCCATGTGTGCTGGCCTAGCTCGCGATGCCCATGTCCAATAAATTAAATAAAACATATAATTATTTGTCTTTCCAATGCACAGTGGGGCTCGACTGAGTGTCCAGCACCCAATGAGAAACATTGTTTTACTGACAGCCTTTTTTAGTTTGATCAATTTCTCAAATACTCAATTTGTATACGATAATGAGTCATTCAATTATTGCAGTTTCTACTTTTGATACTTTGAATGTCTGGTTGATTGGTCCTTTTAGGGCTACAGTAAAAGCAGTTTTTAAAAGACAATAATCGATGAATGACTTTTTAAAACATTTTTCATAATTGACGTTGTTACTGTAAAGTTAATATCAAGGCCTGCTTTTGAATGAATGGAGCATCAAGGTTCCCAGCCAAACTGGAGTCAGTGGGAACATGGGGAGAATTCTCCAATGGTTGGAGTCATACCTGACACAGAGGAAGATAGTTGTGGTTGTTGGAGGACAGTCAATTAAGCTCCAGGACATCTCTGCAGGAGTTCCTCAGGGTAGTGTCCTAGGCCCAAACATCTTCAGCTGCTTCATCAATGACCTTCCCTCCATCATAAGGTCAGAAGTGGGGAGGTTTGCTGGTGACTGCACAATGTTCAGCACCATTCGTGACTCCTCAGATATGGAAACAATCTAGGCTCAAATGCAGCAAGACCTAGACAGTATCCAGGCTTGGGCTGAAAAGTGGCAAGTAACAATCACGTCTCATATTACCAGGCAATGTCCATCTCCTATAAGAGACAATTTAATCACTGCCCCTTGACATTCAATACCATTGCCATCACTGAATCCCCCACTATCAACATCTGGGGGTTACCATTGACCAGAATCTAAACTAGACTCGGCATGTAAATACAATGGCTACAACGGCATGTCAGAGACTAAAAATACTGTAGCAAGTAACTTACCATCTGACTCCCCAGAACCTGTCCACCATCTACAAGGCACAAATCAGGTGTATGATGGAATGCTCCCCACTTGTCTGGATGGATGCAGCTCCAACAATACTCAAGAAATGATCCAAGAATAAGCAGCCCTCTTGACAGGCATCACATCCACCAGCATCCACCCTCTCTACACCAATGCTCAGTAGCAACAGTGTGTACTAACCACAAGATGCACTGCAGAAATTTGCCAAAGGTCCTTGGACAGCACCTTCCAAACCAATAACCATTACCATTTAGAAGGACAGGAGCAGCAGATAAATGGGAACACCAGCATCAGCAAGTTCCCCTCCCATCCTAACTTGAGAATATGTTGTCATGCTGAAACCCTGTTACACCTTTCACAATAGCTTTGTGGCTCCATCTCCAACACATGGATTGCAACAGGTTAGGAAGGCAGGTCACCACCACCTTTTCAAGAGCAACTAGAGATGGGCAATAAAATGCAGGCTCAGCCAGCGATGCCCATGCCTCCCACGAGTGAATAAAAAAAAGTTCATTTGTTTTGTGTAGAGTGTATGTTGGGAGTGTAGGCATGGAAGTGCCATTTGTTGACATAGAGGCTATGAAGGCCAATGGGGCTGACCTGTGTTAGATATATTGGGCATAGGAAATGGAGGTGTATGTAGGATGAGGGCAGATACATCTCAACTCTTTCCAGAGGAAGTGGACCTGAACACTCACACTCACACCACTCCCACCCCAGAGTGAGAATCCCATATTTTCTGTCACTTCCTGCTGAAGGTGTGCTGAACCAGGAAATTTTCAAACTCTGGTTACTGAGCACAAAATTGAAGATGCGTTTTGTGTCCACTTTGGAATCAATTATTCTGCTTGTCTTTGTGTCATCAATAAATGTCACTACGGTATGCTCAGACCCTTCATTCCAGTCATTTACATGAATTGTCAATAATGAGGCACTGGAACAGATCCCGGTGGCAGTCTACTTGTTACAGCTTGCTAACCCAAAAACAGTCCTTTTATCCTGAGATAGCAAGAACTGCAGAAGCTGGGGTCAGAGATAACACAGTTTGGAGCTGGAGGAACACAGCAGGTCAGGCAGCGTCAGGGAAGCAGGAAAGTTGATGTTTCAGGTCGGGACCCTTCAGCATCCTGTCAGCTAACCAATTCTCTGTCTGTGCTGGTATGTCTAGAATTGCTTCATTCTTATATTTTCCTTAACTCTTTATTAAAATTTTAAATTAATTTGCAGTTGCATCTATTTTTCACATGATATGCCTGCCAAATATTTGCAGCCCTGGTCTTTTGTAATTGTATTCAAATATGAAATGGATTGGTGTTTATATTGGGAAAAAGTGGGAGCAGTACACTGAGTTGGATGATCAGCCATGATCATAATGAAAGGGCCAAATGGCCTCATCCTGTCCCCAGTTTCTATATTTCTATGTTTCTATATTGCAATACTGCATAAAATGCTGATCTTAAAGGGTAAGAGATTAAAAGGAGAAAAATAACTCAAATTCATTCCAATATCAAATGTTGCTTCTCTTTGGATAGTCCAAATTGATTACCACGAATAATGTGGAAGAAGAGTTTTCAAACAAATGGTAATTGTTCCTGATGTACCCTCTAGCTACTTCTAGAATGAAATGCGTACTTCATTCTATTTAAACAAAGCTGCTTATATCTATGCAGTTTTTTGACATTTTCTCCATTCTTAAACTAAATGTAAATAAACATCACTTATGATTAAGTAAAAACCAAAAGAACTGTGGATGCTGTAAATCAGGAACAAAAACAAAGTTGCTGGAAAAGCTCAGCAGGTCTGGCAGCATCTGTGAAGGAAAAAACAGAGTTAACATTTTGGGTCCGGTCACCCTTCCTCAGAAGTAATGGTGGCTGGGAAAACGTCAGTTTATATGCAGAAAATAGGGAGGTGGATGGGGTAAGGAGTAAACGATAGGATAGAGCCCAAAGAGAGAGAAAGACAGTTGGACAAAGGAGTTAGCCAAACGATCAGGCTGGGACGGTGAGTAGTTGTTAATGGGGACTGTTAGTGACTAACAACAGGGGGTGTGTAATGGCAGGCTACATGGTAACAAGGCCTGGTGTGTGGGCTGGGGGGCTGGGACATGGGCGAGTTTAGGCCCTAAAATTATTGAACTCAATATTGAGTCCGGAGGGCTGCAGGGTCCCCAAGCGGAAAATGAGGTGTTGTTCCTCCAGCTTGCGTTGGGCTTCACTGAAACAGTGCAGCAAGCCAGAAACAGACATGTTGGCCAGGGAACAGATTGGTGCATTAAAGTGGCAAGCAACAGGTAGTTCAGGGTCTTTCTTGCGAGCAGAACGTAGATGTTCTGCGAAGCGGTCGCCAAGTCTACGCTTCATTTCCCCAATGTAGAGGAGACCACTTATGATTACTTATGATTAAATATTTAGTGTATCCCTAGCAGATAGACACAGAATCCCTACAATGTGGAAGCAAGCCACTTGGCCCATCGAGTCCACCCTGACTCTCTGAAGTGCATCCCACCCTGACCAATCCTCATACCCTATCCCTGTAATCCTGCATTTTCCCATCGCTAATCCACCTGGCTTGCACATCTGTGGACTGTGGGAGGAAACCGGAGCACCCAGAGGAAACCTATGCAGACACAGGGAGAATACGCAAACTCCATACAGATTCGCTGTGAGGCAGCAGTGCTAACCACTGAGCCACCGTGCCTCCATTGCATATTTCATCAATACTAGTTGCTATGCTTAAAGTATATTACTGAGAGATATTTTTCCACAGGTATCTACAACATAGTCCTGTCAGTTTTAGATATCTCATTGCAGCAAGATCATAGATTATTCCTATTCTAAATATTTAAGTCAACTATTGTGCTGTGCTCTAATCACGTATATGTCAGTTTTTGGTTCTCTAGAAAAAAACAAAGACTTGTATTTATAATGTCTTTCATAGCCATATGGTATTCGAAAACATTTTACAGCCTTTGAAATATTTCTAAAGTTTAGAAATGTCCAATTTAGGAACACGGCAGTTAATCTGAGCTGAGCAGCCTCCCACAAGCAGTAATACGATAATGACCTGGCAATATTTTTATGACAAAATAAAACAAGTTACTGCAGATGCTGAAAATCTGAAACAAAAAAACCCAGAAATTTCTGGAGAAACTCAGTAGCCCTGACAACATCAGGCAAAAGGCTACATCAATGTTTCGAGTCCAGTGACCTTTCTTCAAAACTCAGAACTCTTCAGAACGTGTTGTTTCCCAGTCTTTCAGTGATGTTTGTTGAGGAATAAATATTGACCTAGCCACAGAGGATAACTCCCCTACTCTTTGAAATAGTGCAATGGGATGCTTAATGTCTATCAGGAGGGTAGTTAGGGACACAGTTTAACATCCTAAAGGTGGTACTTCAGACAGTATAGCACTACCTCAGTACTACATTGTAGGGTTGATTGTTGTGCTCAAGTCACTGGGGAGAGATGAACCTCCAAGTTTCTGACTTAAAAATTAAAGTGCTACCAACTGAACCGTGACTGGTAGGTCAATGCATTGGCTGGTTTCACGCTACACTGAAGAAAATGTGAAAAGCTAGGATCTACTCATCTGGAACAATAATGCTACTGAGTCCAACAAATTATGCAAGAACATTGCATATGAATACATACTTCAACATTTTACACGTTTAATTTTAATATTGCCATGACTTTCAAATGATCTGTTATATTCTGAGGACTCAAAATATGAAAAGAAAGAAACTGACTGAGAATAGAATCCTAAGCAAAAGACACTTGTTATGTTTCAGTTTTAACATTGTGGTAATTTGCTTTCTTCTAAAAGGCCACGATGTTTGGTTACGTTGGCCAGTGCCAAAGGTGGTATTTGCTGAGTTCTGAAGAAGGGTCACTGGGCTGGAAACGTTGACTCTGCTTTCTCTCCACAGATGCTGCCAGATCTGCTGAGTTTCTCCAGCGATTTCTATTTGTATTTGCTGGTAATGCCTCTTTTGTGAAAGCCACTAAGCCAGGCCATTGGCTGGCTTTGCACCATGCATTGTCAGAAGGAGGTTTTAATGTATTGAGTGTCAAGATCAGTAGGTGTCAACATCGACTTGAATATATTAAAATCTGAATTTACAGTTTTGATAGTGTTGACAAGGTCATTTGGAATAACAATTAAATCCAATAAGAATTTGCTGCAGGTACGGTATCATCCAGACGTATAAGGATATATATCTCCAATTAGCATAACTTAGAATGAATGTTACATGTTTTGTGATGAAGTGACGAATTTTAAGGATGTTGACACAGCGAACCATCCATTGAGAAAAAGGATCTCCAAAAAAATTTACAGAGGCTTTTTGTTGATTGTTTCTGAACTCTGAGAAATGTTCAGTGAGGTTGACTGCTAACAGCAGATCAAACAGTGGCCATAAGGTTATCTTAAAAGGTCCATCATGGCAAACTTTGTTTTACTAATATGTTTGCAGTTGAGAAGTTGGGCCAATGCAGGAACCTCTGCCATCCAATTAATAGGTTACACGTCAATGGGCAATTCTGATGGTGTCACACATCTCAGAGTCCTGAAACTGGAATTTCTAAAACAAAAAGGAAAGCAGGGTATAAACTGGATTGCTGATTGAAGTAAAGTGAACTTGGAAGAAGACCATAATTATACCAGGTATAATTCTGCCTGCATCTTAACTTTTTGTCCTTATTTTTATACAGTTTGTTGATTTGGCAGTTAACAAGTAAAACTTGGTGAATTTGAGAGATAGAGTTGTCGAGTTTGTTAGACCTTAAGATGCCTGTCAGGCAGTGCAGCTAGGGAACTTCATGATGCAAAGTAATGTAATCTTAAGAGGAAGATAGATTTGCACTCTGTCCAGTTATCTTTGGTAGTTATTATTATAAATACAGATATATAAAATTATAATGAAAAAGTTGACTTGAGGTGTGTGTAGATGTAGGATTAATGTAGATGTCGATTTAATATATTACAGAGTGTTCTTTGATCACCAAAAACTGAGAATCTAAATCTCGTATAATAAATGTTCATTCTAAACCATGCAACGCTTGTCCAATATTTCTTAACAGTGAAGCATGAGATGCTTAGAAATATGGTTGATGGAATAACTGTCACAGGAACACAATCTAGGCTGAATGGGATGCAATGAATGCAGTTTGCTGTGGAGAAAAAGGTGATGTTTCTAGAGAGAAATTGCAGGAGTTATAGCTTCTCAATCAGCATTTTCATCATCTGGTGTAGCAGTGTGGACCATCTGGTCAGACCAGCAGTTAGAGATGGTTACAGTTGTATTCAATTCATTACAGACGGTAAAGGTGCAGAATATGGAGCCAGATGCTCCTTCAGACATCAGCTTGTGCAAACGCGGTATTGATACCTCCAAAGCAACTGTGATAATGACAACTGCTAGGCATATTTAGATGCATTCTCAAAATATCACTAGGCAATCACAGAAGAAATAGAAAATGATGCAAAAATGGATACCACCATGAGTCCAAATTGTGGTGGAGCAAATGAAAGTAAAAATATAAAAATAATAGAACATGTGGGTGTACTAATCACAGGGTTTGAAGTAAGACAGTGGCATTATCAAAGCGTGATGAAAATGTAGGTGAATGAACAGAAACCTTCAGACGGACAGCACGCTTATCTTGAATCGGGTGAAATTCAACTGTGGTGAACAAGTCTAGTGCCGAGAAAATCTGCAAGAGCAGAACGACTGATCTGGTTAGATGGCAGACTTCATCATCTGCACAAAGACCAACAACAAGCTTTGTTCACTAAGTTACCTTGGGTCTTTATTTTAAAGTTGGGCAAAAAGTATTTCAGGTTCTGCATTAATACCACAGAAGTGAAGTTATAGAGGAAACAGTGTGCCAATTTTATGAGTGAAAGAATGATATCAAAGGAAAATAGCACTGATGGTGATACTATATTTTATACCTTTTGTATTGATGACCATTCCAATATTTTTTTTGCTCCATTCTTTGCATGCAATCCTGGCATAGCACACATGATGCACAGACAAATTCAAATCCATCTTCATTTAAATGCCCATTTGCATTAACAGAGAAATATACTAAATAATTCCTGCAATGACAGCATTTTTGGAATCAAATCAAAATTTCAATGTGACTTTGTTTTGGTGGTAAAAATCCTCTCACTGCATCTGTGGATTAATTACTTACGTTTTTTTTTGCAAAATGGAATCACAAGAATAGAGGCTTCCACACATGGTTCAGTAGGTGTGGGAAGCAGTCAGCAGTGTTACTGTCAAGTAAACAGGTATTTATTCTGCCCTGCTCACCCTTTGCAGATGGTCAGTGATGGTCTGCATATGGAGCGGTAGCCTGCTACAGCTGGCAGTTAGACCCTGGTGAGAGTCACAGCGTATTTCACACTTCCGTGGATTTCAGACCATCTGTTTCTGTGTTTCCCCCAACCCCAAGCTGAGAGTCAAGGCTGACATGCACCAGGCAAATCTGAGTTATAACTCATGATTAACCAAGAAATCTAATGCAGACAAGGTCCATTAATTAATTCATTTCTAGTCATGGAGGGCCTGACAATTTCTTGATGGTACAATAATCTTAAAATAAATTACAATCATAATACAGGTTTAGTCACAGAATATGACAGAATATCAAGAATCATGTAATTGTCCCTGGAAATATGACCTCTTTTGTTGAAATGAACAGATCTCATAAAGTTCTTTTAACCCCTTTACCATTATTATATCACAATTCTAATGCTTTGTAACTGTGAAGACAAGGGAATATCAGACAATCTAGTTCTCAGTACTTTTTTCCCCAGGTCAGAATTTGTCACGTCTCCAGTGACAAACATCCTCTTCATTTTTTAACGAAATCAAATTTTGACATTTTTCATTTGTTCGTAGAATAATTAGTAATGCCATGGAGACTCATTCAGCTTAAAAGTTTTGCAAATTAATCATTTTTGCAATGGATTTATAGGAATAAAAAGGACTCTCAAATTATGAGCAATACTAAAGAACTGAGAGAGATAGTAGGAACTGCAGATGCTGGAGAATCCGAGACAACAAGGTGCAGGGCTGGATGAACACAGCAGGCCAAGCAGCATCATAGGAGCAGAGAGGCTGACGTTTCGGGCCTAGACCCTTCATCAGAAAAGGGGGAGGGGAGGGAGGTTCTGAAATAAATAGGGAGGGAGTGGGAGGCGGATAGAAGAGGGATAGAGGAGAGGATAGGTGGAGAGGAAACAAACAGGTTGAAGAGGCGGGGATGGAGCCAGTAAAGGTGAGTGTAGGTGGGGAGTTAGGAAGGGGATAGGTCAGTCCAGGGAGGACGGACAGGTCAAGGGGGCGGGATGAGGTTAGTCGGTAGGTGATGGAGGTGCGGCTTGAGGTGGGAGGAGGGGATAGGTGGGAGGAAGAACAGGTTAGGGAGGCAGGGACGAGCTGGACTGGTTTTGGGATGCGGTAGGGGGTGGGGAGATTTTGAAACTTGTGAAATCCACATTGATACCGTTGGGCTGCAGGGTTCCCAAGCGGAATATAAGTTGCTGTTAAGGCTCGGGGACCGCTTTGCAGAACACCTACGCTCGGTTCGCAATAAACAACTGCACCTCCCAGTCGCGAACCATTTCAACTCCCCCTCCCATTCCTCAGACGACATGTCCATCCTGGGCCTCCTGCAGTGCCACAATGATGCCACCCGAAGGTTGCAGGAACAGCAACTCATATTCCGCTTGGGAACCCTGCAGCCCAATGGTATCAATGTGGATTTCACAAGTTTCAAAATCTCCCCTCCCCCTACTGCATCCCAAAACCAGTCCAGCTCGTCCCTGCCTCCCTAACCTGTTCTTCCTCCCACCTATCCCCTCCTCCCACCTCAAGCCGCACCTCCATCTCCTACCGACCAACCTCATCCCGCCCCCTTGACCTGTCCGTCCTCCCTGGACTGACCTATCCCCTTCCTAACTCCCCACCTACACTCACCTTTACTGGCTCCATCCCCGCCTCTTCGACTTGTTTGTTTCCTCTCCACCTATCCTCTCCTCTATCCCTCTTCTATCCGCCTCCCACTCTCTCCCTATTTATTTCAGAACCCCCTTCCCCTCCCCCTTTTCTGATGAAGGGTCTCGGCCCGAAACGTCAGCCTCTCTGCTCCTATGATGCTGCTTGGCCTGCTGTGTTCATCCAGTCCTGCACCTTGTTGTCTCGGACTAAAGAACTGATATTCCCATGCAATCCACAGCAGTTGAAGTTAAATTCCTGATTCTTTTTTGCTACTGTTACAAGCAATGGTTTGATTTGATCTTCTTCTAACCACGGAATTTACTTTTTTGAAAATAGTTGGATGACTTTACAAAAACAAGCTAAAAGTGTGAACTGAGTAGTGCCAATGCATTTTAACAACATGGTATTAGTGTTGGCTGCAGAAATACCAGTATTTCAATTCTTAACGTTGTCATTTTGCTATCTAAGAATACATTATTTTGTTTTTTTTCTTTTGACTATCTATAATGCTGTCCAAGGAAAGATTCCAACTGCTTTGACATGGCCAATGCTGTGATGAAACTAAGTTAACTGCAGTTGTGTATTCCTGCCTAACTTCCTTCTTTCCAAACCGTGTCGACCAGTATCAGATACAGTGGCCTCACCATTCTGTTGATCACCTGTTTGTTCTGGTGGAAAGACAGCATTGTTATGACCAGAGGGATTTTAGAGACTGTTAAAAAAGGCATTAATAATGTCTTCATTTGTGTTATTTTTCATGGAGGGATAGTGAGTGTGCACCTGTTTTCCTGGATAGTCTAATAGATGGTAGGTACAATGTAAATCCAAAGTGGTAAGATTACTAACCTAGAGTAATTGTAAAGCAATTAATTCATGACATCATAAACAGCAGGATTAAAGCTGAAGAAGTTTATAACCGTTGTGTGAACCCCTCAATTAATTTCTGTCTTGAAATTATTCCAAGGTATCTATTATATTTCATAATACATATACTGTTCATTTTATTGGGCGTTTTATTCAGTTCTGGACCTCTTTTAGAGTTTGCAGTAGATGTCGTTGCGGACCTAGCTATCAGTACACTGCATGTAATTAATGTGTGATGATATTTAATCTGAAAGATTAATGATTGCGACGCATTTCTGTAACTTTATCGAGAAATAATTTGCAGTTAATTACTAGGAAATTCTATGGCCAATATATATTATAGACACATAATTCATAAGCATCTGAAGCATGAGTGAGATAAGATCCTGCTCACGAGTTAAAATATAATTAGACAGCCATTGCTATTGTTCTGAGGAGTTTTCAGACAGGCTAAATTTCCAGAACAGGCCACCAAATCCCTGATGTTCGGAAATATTTTAACAGGAGCTGATATTTTGTTTAGTGCGCCACAAACTTTAATATGTTTTGTCAAAGGTTTGATAGAAATATTAAAGGGCAGAATTTTATAAGGCAGGTGAGCAACTAGGAAAGTGGAGGTGGGGTGCATTAAATCCTGCAGGTGACCTTCCCATTGCCAATTTGCTCATCCCCAACTTTGCCATGACTTTAGAGCAGCAGGTGAGGCCTATGGTGACTCAGTAGCCCTGGGCCTGATTGAAGCTTATAAGTGAACAATTAGTCAATTAATGAGAGATAGTAAGAACAGCCGATGCTGGAGTCAGAGAAAACACAATGTGGAGCTGGAGGAACACAGCAGGCCAGACATCATCAGAGGAGCAGGAAAGTTGACGTTTTGGGTCGGGATTGCTCCTCTGATGCTGCCTGGCCTGCTGTGTTCCTCCAGCTCCACACTGTGTTATCTAATTAGCCAATTAATGGCCATTACCACCCCCTGCTCCCCTCCCCGGCCTCAGTGTTTCAGCTGACAGGAGGAGGTCTCATTGCTGGGGGAAAGGTAACAGTTAACCTGCTTGGGTTTGATGGAACAGACCATCTTTTTGCAATCAGTGCCATACATTCTGCCACTTCCCCCAGTCTTTACACATTGTACCTCATCTCCCTGCCAGCACACCCCCTATGGCCTCCTATCCCAGCACTACCCTTACTTAGCTTGCATCCAGCTCCCTGCTCCTTGATTTCTCAGACTCTCAACTTTCCTGGCGGCACCACTGGCATCAGAGACTTGTCAGATAATCAGGTAGCCAGCAGCTGTAAGAGGTGAGACTTTGTCTCCAGTTGGGAGCACAAGTCCAGACTCCAGCCAGTTATCAGAGCTGTAAGGCAACTATCCAGAGCAGGAGTGGTTTCCACACTCATGTCTTTGGTGGCAGGGTGAGAAATCCTGCCATCTGTTAAACTCCACTCTAAGGGTTTACAACATGTGGTGCACTTAGCTGATAGACTAGGTGGCTAAATGATTTAAGGCAATGGGAAACTTTTTAATTTGTTCTAGCACGATCATTCTTTACTGTCCAAATCTAATTGCCCTTCGACCTGACTGGCTTACCCACCAACGTCAGAGGGGAGTGAGTAATCAACCACATTATTGTGGATCTGAGTCATGTTTAGGACAGACGCGATGAAGATGGTAAATTTCCTTACTCAAGCCAATTGTATTTGTACAATGATCCAGTGGTTTTAACATTTAATTCCAGATACATTAATTTGAAATCAACCAGATACCATTGTGAGACTTCAGCTAAATTCTCCAGAACATGATCTGGACCTTTGTATTAATGGTACAGTAACATTACAACTGGGATACCAACTCCCTTTAGTACGTTACATTATCTAAAAATGATGTTGGATCCTATCATGCATTTAATGAAAAGTAGTTTTAAGAGGAAGTGGATCATTTTTGGCAAATTAATCATTGAGAAATGAACTGGATCAATTTAAGTTGAAAAGGGGATTGAGAGAAAGAGATGTATTCATAGATCTGTTTGATGACATAACACTACCATCACAATACTTACAGCCTGTTAACTGGTTGCTATCAGAGACATTTACCAGGCAACATTGCCCCTTTAATACGGTTACAGAATAAAGAACTGTTATATATTTTCATGCATGTAATATAATATTTATTTTCACCTTCAGGGACTGCAAGAATACCAAGAATGCCTACAGAATAAATGATGTCTGTTCTAGCTGTGCTGCCCCTGGCAAAGCCTGAAATGTATCTTTAAATGAATCCTAGAACACCGAACATTGCTGCTGACTGTGTTATTTCACACATCTGAATTATCATTTTCATTTTCACATGTGTGAAATATTGATCCTGTGGGCAGTGAAATTACCAGTCACAGCCATACAATCATCATAACTCACATCCAAGTGCACATGCGGGAGTTACAGGAAGGCAGCATTCATACAAGTGACCAGCACTGACCTGAGCAATATCTAATATGGTTCCTGTTTTTTTTCGTTTGAGTCTTATCATCAGTTGCTATCTGCAATATTTTATCTTGTCTGTGGGTCCTTTAAAGATGAAGAGGGCAATTTTCAATGTTTTTCATTCTTTTGACTGCAGAGTGTCCTTTTCCAATTTAGAGTGCAGTGGAATCCAGTTATGAACAATAGGTTAAGGGAAAAATGGACCAAATATATCAACCAGGCTGATACCAATAGGCTGATGTCAAAATGCAATCAGCATTTAGTAACAACTTTGCCAAGCATTTGCTGTACTATACTGTTGCAGAAGTACAGTGTACTTGTTTACTGTTTAATGTCACCTTAGCAAACATGGTAGCCTGTGAATTACTCGTGTAGATTATTATTGAATAGAATTTAAGCCAGACCAAAAGATTTTCTTCAGATCTGAAACAGCATTCATTGTAAAATGAAAGAAGAATGCAGGTTGCTTAACATAATTGACATACATGCTTACATGAGGCAATGCTTTAATTGTTGCCCTCAGAGGGTTAATGGTGACAGCATGTGTTTGCATGGAACCTCTTCACTGTTCTCTCTGTTGATAGTTTTTGAGATCCAGGCCAAGTGTATTTTGAGAACTCAAACGGTTGATGTAAAGGCAAAGTGTAGCAGGTGAGATTATGCATGGATCTGAGGAGTAGGCCTCTGTTGATTTGCAAATGAAATACAATTATTTTCATATAATTGAAATAACATTATGTCATTCAGTAATAATACTTCCTGTGATCAGATATTAGAACTGGTTCGTTTGCAACTTTTGCACAGCCAAGATTGTTGCTGGCTTTCTCATCTTTCTTTGTGGTTGCTGGCACAGATTCCACAGGATCAACCACAGAAACATGAGCGGAAGGAGGGACGATAGCCACACTCTCTCAAATTCCAAGCCTCTTGCCAAAAAACTGACTTTCATTTCAAACAGGAAAGTGCTGGGGACAAACTTTGATATTAGGTGACTTTCACAAGAAGTATCACTTGACACAGTCTATTTCTATGTGAAGTGTGTTGGTATCTCAACCAATTTAAGGAAATTCTTAACTCAGTTTTTACATAGTATTCTCAAGGTGCTCTTTTTACTAATGCTGTCAATTCTAATGCCGGGGGAGAGGCTTTTGAAAAGAACCTTTGCTCAGTTTTCAGGTCATTTTTGAATGATTTTTCTTTGGCTGTTCTCTTATGTTGCTTTCATTTTGATGGTCAACAGACAGTGGCTCAGTGGTTAGCACTCCTGCCTCACAGCTCCAGGGACCCGGGTTCCAGGCTTTGATGTCGTCTGTCTGTGTGGAGTTGGCACATTTTCCCTGTGTATGCACGTGTCTCCTCCCACAGTCCAAAGGTGTGTAGGTTAGGTGGATTGGCCATACTAAATTGCCCATAGTGTCAAGCCTGCGCAGGCTAGGTGGATTAGCCATGGGGAACGCAGGGTTATGGGGTTTGGGTGTGTTGGGTCTGGGTGCTCTTTGGAGGATTGGTGTGGACTCCTGGGCTGAATGCCCTGCTTCCACACTTTAGGGATTCTAGAATATGTCCTAGTTTTTGATGAGCAGCCATTTTCTTTCACCAATAGCCACAATGTGTGACACATTTTGTGAATCCACCCTATAACAACAGAGGGATAAAGGGTGGGCAGACAACACCAGAATACATCCATGAGTACTCCGACTCCACACTTACAGATACAGACTTATAACTGTCCAAAAAAACTAGAGTTTGTGCAGTGTGTATCTCAGAAGGAAAGCTGTAACTAACGACACAACTTGCTACAAATAACCTACAGGCTAACTCATCCACAGGCAGTGCATTACTGATAGATGTGAAGGCTACAACAGTGCACAACATCCATGTTTCTGAATCATTCCAAGTTACTACAGGCACTGTAGCCATGTAACCAATGTAAAAAGATGATAGATAGTGGTGTATATGCTTAATCAACTAACTCCATCTTTATTCAAAGACTAACTAGCAGCAGCATGAAAAGTTCTGTACATTTTTATGAAATAACATAGCCAACATTGCAACATTTCTTCATTACAACAGTGGCTTTACAGCCAATGAAATACTTTTGAAGTGCAGTGCTTTGGGATGCCTTGCAATCACAGAAGGCGCTGCATAAGTGGAACTCTGAATGCTCTAATGATTCAAAGGAATTGTAAATTGCACCAATGTGGTCTTATATGCTCTGTCTTTCCACAACTGTTGATTACATGAATCAGAAAGGTATTCGCTTGCTGTGGGTTCAGCCTTTTTGGGACCAGCTGCACTAAATTATGCAAAATGGTTTCCCTTTGAGCATTCATTTAAAGCATTTCATCTTCATATCATCACCTGATCCAGAAAGGCAGTCCTCAGAATAGCTCTTGGGCAATCACAGCTGTTCTCCGAAGCTATGTTTCATGATATTTCTCTATTAAAAAGGACATCATTTGAATTTAGCTATGACAAAGTGCATATTTGCACCTGAATCATCAACAAGCAAACCATTGGCATACTGATACATAGAACATAGAACAGTACAGCACAGTACAGGCCCTTTGGCCCACGATGTTGTGCCGAACTTTTACCCAAAACCTAAGGTCTATCTAACCTCCACCGCTACCTTATACTATCATCCATATGCCTGTCTAACAGCTGCTTAAATGCCCCTAATGAGGCCAACTCCACTACCCTCTTCAGCAATGCATTCCACGCCCCTACCACTCTCTGAGTAAAGAACCTACCTCTGACGTCTCCCTGATGTCTACCTCCTTTCACTTTAAAACTATGTCCCCTTGTAAAAGCTACCTCCACCCTAGGAAAAAGTCTCTGGCTGTCTGCTCTATCTATACCTCTGATCATTTTGCACACCTCCATCAAGTCACCTCTCATCCTTCGTCGTTCTAAAGAGAAAAGCCCGAGCTCTCTCAACCTTTCCTCGTTAGACGTTCCCTCATTCCAGGCAACATCCTGGTAAATCTCCTCTGCACCTTTTCCAATGCTTCTACATTTTCCCTGTAATGAGGTGACCAGAACTGGACACAATACTCCAGATGTGGCCGAACCAGGCTTTTGTATAGCTGGAGCAAACAGAGCCTTAGTTGTCTGGAGTGAACTATGGGAGTCTTGCAATCCAGCCTGGCTATGAGTCAAAGATTGTGACCATATCCTTCGTTCTGTACAAGCTTACTCTGGATACAGGCACTCCCATCATAGAGACCCCCAAGAAGGAAATGCCCCAATAGACTGAAGAAGATCATGGAGATCAACCCGTGAGTTTGCAGAACAGAACCTATTCACAAGGTCACTTATGGGTGATCTTCTCTTAACTTGATAATATCCCACTGGATTAACATCTTGTCACAGCAACATGCTTTCACCTATATAAGCGTATATCATATGGGCAAACCAATAATCTCCCATTCCCGCCATAGAGTCCTACCATCCTCCACCCAACTTGCCCATGCTGACCATGCTTCCTAAACTGAACTGGTCCCATTTGCCTGCATTTGGTCCATATCCCTTGAAACCTTTCCTATCCATGTACCTGTCCAAATGTCTTTTAAATGTTGTAATTGTACCCGCCTCTACCACTTCGTCTGGCAGCTTGTTCCATATATGCACCACTCTATGTGAAAAAGATCCCCCACAGGTCCCTTCTAAATCTTTCCCCTCTCACCTTAAACCTATGCTGTCCAGTTTGGGAGTCCCGCACCCTGGGGTAAAGACCTTGGCTATTCATCATATCCATGCCCCTCATACCAGTACAACGTTAGGAAAGATATTCACATATTTGATGTCCTTGCAAAAATAGCAGATTTTCAAACTGTGTGAGTGCCTAGACCTTCTCTTTTTGTGAGAATAATGCAATCTGACACTCTAGCTAGGTGCTACTTGAGCTGGAAAGAATATGTGAGGTTGCTGGCTCGATCCATTCCTCCCACATTCCCCTCTCTATAATCTCTTTCTCTTCGATTTTTAAGCCAACCTCTTCAAATGGGTTCAAAATGAGGATGGATGAACACAGCAGGCCAAGCAGCATCATAGGAGCAGAGAGGCTGACACGCTCGGTTCGCAACAAACAACTGCACCTCCCAGTCGCGAACCATTTCAACTCCCCCTCCCATTCCTCAGACGACATGTCCATCCTGGGCCTCCTGCAGTGCCACAACGATGCCACCCGAAGGTTGCAGGAACAGCAACTCATATTCCGCTTGGGAACCCTGCAGCCCAATGGTATCAATGTGGATTTCACAAGTTTTAAAATCTCCCCTCCCCCCACCGCATCCCAAAACCAGTCCAGCTCGTCCCTGCCTCCCTAACCTGTTTTTCCTCCCACCTATCCCCTCCTCCCACCTCAAGCTGCACCTCCATCTCCTACCGACCAACCTCATCCCGCCCCCTTGACCTGTCCGTCCTCCCTGGACTGACCTATCCCCTTCCTAACTCCCTACCTACACTCACCTTTCCTGGCCCCATCCCCGCCTCTTCGACCTGTTTGTTTCTTCTCCACCTATCCTCTCCTCCATCCCTCTTCTATCCGCCTCCCACTCTCTCCCTATTTATTTCAAAACCCCCTTCCCCTCCCCCTTTTCTGATGAAGGGTCTAGGCCCGAAACGTCAGCCTCTCTGCTCCTATGATGCTGCTTGGCCTGCTGTGTTCATCCAGCCTTGCACCTTGTTGTCTCGGATTCTCCAGCATCTGCAGTTCCTACTATCTCTGATTCAAAATGAGGATGTTTGCCTTTCTGTGTGGATGCCTTCTCTTTGTCATTGGGAAAGCAAAAGAACTGAGATATTGCAATTGACAATCTACAATGATAACCACATGTTGGCATGCAGTCGTAAGTGGGTGCAATGCCATGCAAATCAAATGTTTAGAAATATTGACTGGAATGCATTCAAAGAATGCTTGCTGGTCAACAATAATGTTTATTAAAGGAGGCAGGATATTTGATTTTGTTACTGATACTCACTGACCAAAATGTATCTTTGATGGAGAGTTCGAGTTTGCTGTTATGACAATCAAAGGACACTGCCAAGGCTTTGCTTTGGGGTTGTGCCATTGATTTTGAATTCTGGGAGAAGTCCACCAATGATCTCTGCACCTGGTTCAGCCAAATAGAAAATGGTGCAGCCTCCTCCAAATGTAAGCACATATCAGAGGCAGAAAGATAGTAAGGAGAGCCAATCCTGAGCCAGCAACTCAGTTGTCAGTTGGTAACCAGTCCAATTTGCAGCAGAACTGCCTGGGCACAGATCAGCCTTAGCAATCACCTTTGTATTCATTGGATCCTGCCAAACACTCAAATGACTAACATAGAATCCTTAACAGTGTGAAAGCAGGCCATTTGGCCCATCGAGTCCACACCAGCCCTTCTGAAGAGTATCCCATCCAGACCCATCCCCTACCCTATTCCTGTAACCCTGCTTTTCCCATGGCTAACCCACCTACCCTGCACATCACGGGCAATTTAGCATGATCAATCCACCTAACCTGCACATCTTTGGAATCTGGAAGGAAACCCACGCAGACACGGGGAGAACATGCAAACTCCACACAGACAGTCACTAAGGGTGGAATTGAACCTGTGTCCCTGGTGCTGTGAGACAGCACTGCTAACCACTGAGCCACCATGCTGCCCAAGTATGATTATCTTGGTCCCAGGGACAAAAGGAGAGATGAATTCCTCACACAGAAGGGTGTTTTTCATCTTAGTAAGGACATTAGATTTAATTTTGGTATCCGCTCCCAGTAGGCAGTATGTTGCTGGTGGCACTCACACTATTTTCACCTCCTGACATTCTTAGTGAGCACCTTGAGCAGATGGAGTGTGACCCAGCTTTGGTATCTGGGGTCCGCATTGTTGGCCTGTTGGAGGGGAGCAGTCACACTATTTGTCACCTCCTGATATTTTTATGGAACACCTTGTTTCAGGATATTGCCTTGTGCTGCCCTAACTCTCATAATTTCCCAAAAGCAAGTTGTTCCAGACACTGTGCACCACCCAAACAAGAGTGCTGCTCCTTTTAAGCTGCTGCAGGCGTTTAAATCATGCAGCAACGTTTGATATTTTCCTGCACCATCAGACAAATAACTAGAGTTCCTCACACCAAACGCACCCCTCGAACAGGCCAACAGTGTGGACCCCAGAAACCAAAGCTGGGTCACACTCCATCCTTCAGTTGCTGCCAAACTAACGATTCAAAAAGAATCAGCTTCATTGTGTTCTAAGGAAAACCTGCGGAACTGATCCCTGTGTGACCAGGAGGAGCTGTCCGTCAGAAACTATCTACTCTCACCCCTCCCCTCAACAACCTTTTCAAACATGCCTCTGGCTCGGATCCATAGAGGAACAGCTGGAGCCTCCCCCATGCCCACAAACCTTGCCTCCACCTTTCAGATTGTCAAGCTACATGTCAGTACCCAATCAGTTCTGGTAACTTGTCCATCAAATTAAACTGAAGCCCAACTATGAAGCATGTATCAAGCTTCTTACTGTTTCCAGAAGCAAAATACTGCGGGTGCTGAAAATCTAAAGAACAAAGAAACACTGAGAAATCTCATCGGGTCAGGCAACATCTCTGACGAATATAATATTTTCCCATATGGTCATACCTGAAACTTAATGGTGTTTTTCACCTCTCCTGGTCGGTGGTAAAGTTGTTTGAGATAAATCGCATCACTCATTCTGTTTATCTTGGGGATTTCTTGGGTCTATCTCGTGATTAGTGGTAGAAGATGCAACACCATGAAGTATCTACAGAAGAGGTTCGGTTCGCAGATAGCAAGAGGATTTAAAGCATGAAAGCAGTAAGCAAAAAGACGTTTGGCCAGGCCTAATTACTGGAACTTAGGAAGCTGGTATACAAATATCTGCTCACTTTGAAAGTTGGACTTTTTGTTTCCATTATTGTGTGTCTTCAGTTGAGTGTGAAACCAACATAACATGAACACCTTCAGAACCTTTACCTTAAACAACAAAGTGAAACAGAGTTTATATTTCAGATTGACGACCTTGCTATTCCATGAGGTCACTCCACCCAATCTGTACCAGATACTTTATAGATACTTAACCTGTTCAGTGATGTTATTGCACTCCTCTGGGACAGGTGGGATTTAAAATCAGGCCTCTTGGCCTTGACGTAGGGGCACTGTCACTACACCACAGGAGCTCATCAAATCTGAGCTGTAAGAGAAGGATGCCACCTAGTACCTTCTACTCCTTAACTAATGATCGGACTACACTTTTCCTAAATCATGTAAGAATTTGGCATGTGCTGCAGCTTCACAATTAAATTCTGTGGGATGTCCCTTTAATCCAATCGAAGCAGTGTCACTGCATGCCCTCTAACGAAATTTAAAATCTGGTATCAGCCAGTTCAACAGAAACTAAACCTTAGAGAAAACTCTAAATCTAAGTTGTAGGAAAGATTTTTGATAATATGACGCATAAACCCTTCTGCTGCAGGAAATAGTGTGGGTTGTGTTTTGAACATATTTGTCAGAAGACAATGACATAAATGAAAATTACATACTGCAAAGCTCTTAATTCAAGTATTCAAACTTATTTCTTAAATCTGATTGAAATTAATCCAAATCCATGACCCTTTCTTGTTTCTCTCAAGTGACTCTGGTAAAGATTTTAATATGCTGCTCAAACTACTGCTGATACATTTGTCAGCTTTGGTAAAGGTCCCTCCTTTGTGCATGGTTCTATAAAAGGTTAGTGGTGTCCTACAGGCCTGTAGTAATACTCTTGAGCTCCAGTGACTGTAAGCACAATTCTTGCTTGGTGATTGTAATACTCCTGGTTCCTGTGATGTTTAAATACTGGGCAATATTTAAAGCTTTTGGGATTAGTTGTGAGTAGTGAGGATGAATATAGTTTCACTACTACAGTCCTTTGCTGAAGGTCTACAAGGACAGACAGCCTATATTAGTCTTGACATGAAATTTAATGTATGTTAAGCAAATTCAATTTAAAAGCGACAAGTAGTGCATAATTCTGTATCATTAAAACTGTTTTGTAGACCTGATTCCTTTTATGGGGATACCAGTAAAATTCATAATACAGCAGAGTTTTTCAAATACTGTTACCTAGATGTTTAATATTTAAATATTCTTAAGAGCACTGTGGTTGGAATGACTGTGCATATCTTATGGAATTGTATATTTTATGAATTGTATATCACGAAATTGTAGAAATGGTTGTGTTATTCATGGGAGGTAGGCATAGCTGACAGGGCCAATCTCTGATTGCCCTTGAGAAGTGAGCCACCGTCTTGAATACTCGCTTTGCCATTTCAGAGGACATTAAGAGTTGGCCACATTGCTGAGGGTCTGGAGTCATGGCTAGGTTATGGGATTTCCTTCCCAAACAGGCATTCATGAACCAGAAGGGCTTTTGCAGCATTCTGTTTTGTTTGCAGTCATCAGGCATGGTGGCTCAGTGGTTAGCACTGCTGCCTCACAGTGCAGGGACCTAGATTCAATTCCAGCCTTGCGTGACTGTCTGTATGTGTGGAGTTTGCACATTTTCCCTGTGTCTGCGTGGGTTTCCTCTGGGTGCTCCGGTTTCCTCCCACGGTCCAAAGATGTGCAGAGTAGGTGGATTGGCCATGATAAATTGCCCAAAGCGTCCAGGGATGTTTAGATTAGGTGGGTTAGACGTGGGGAATGGGTCTGGGTGGGATGCTCTTCAGAGGGGCGGTGTGGACTTGTTGGGCCGAATGGCCTGTTTCCACACTGTAGGGATTCTATGATTACTGATACAACAATTTTTCTAAAAATTCAGATTAATTTAGTTATTTGAATTCAAATTCTCACTTGCTATGGTAGTATTTAAACTCACATATTTTAATCTTTAAGCCAGCCTCTGGATTTTTACTCTGGTGACACAATCACAGTGCTAATGTACTCTATTATAATTGCAGAAGAAAAGAAGTCATTCAGCCTGTGCTAGCAGTCATGCACATTCGTCCCACATTCCTGGATGTTTTCCTGTACCCTATAAGTTCCTCATCCTTAAATGCCTGCCCTGAACCTTTTAAAATCATCTACAGAATGAACTTCCGCCCCTTTGTCCATAGAAGAAGCTCCCAGACCCTGATCACTCTCTGAATGAACACAAATGTTTATTTCCTCTCTAATTATTTTCCCAATTATTTTGAATCCACAATCTTTAGTTATTGACCCTCATGCCAGAAGTAATATTTTTCACGATTTACTCTATCAAAACTTCTAATCATGTTGAAAATCCCTATTGGATCACCTGTTAACCAGGTCCATTCCAAGGAGGACAATTCTAACTTGTCCAAACTTTTGTCAAAGTTCAAATCCCTCATCCTTTTTAACAAGCTGATCATAAGCTCACAAACTGATCATACAGCTTTCTTACGGTTTGGTATACAGAATTCTCTGGCTGAGGTCGGAACAGTGACTTAAAGTTCTCACAATGATCCATCTTTCCACATTAGTCTTCCAAACATACATCTCTTCATGCTTTAAAGAATTGAGCTCCATCTGTCATGATTCAGCCCATTTCACTCTCCTGTCCAGGACACCCTGAAGGCTTTAACTATCCCCATCATCATCTATTGCTATGTCAAGTTTTGTGCCATCTGCAAACTTCATAAACTGTATGCTTTGATCTTTGTTCAAAATTATTCAGTTTGTACAAACAATATGAACTGCGTACATCATATCCATAGGATATCCCATATGGGGAGAGATAAGAAGGTTAGCATTTTGGTGTACATGTCTCTGATTCTGGGAAGCAAATCTATTTATCGTACTGTCCATGTATGCAGAATGGAAGCACATTGTGGTGAAATAATGCAGTTTTCCTATTTTCAAACTCTGCTGCGAATTCACAAGTCTCTTCAAAAGAAGACGGTAGGGGA
This sequence comes from Rhincodon typus, assembly GCF_021869965.1. Lineage (NCBI taxonomy): Eukaryota > Metazoa > Chordata > Chondrichthyes > Orectolobiformes > Rhincodontidae > Rhincodon > Rhincodon typus. Next base: position 22,514,592 of record NC_063354.1, on the reverse strand, counting down.
CAGAGGCTGGTGGTGGAGGATTGTTTTTCAGACTGGAGGCCTATGACCAATCCCCAGGGATTGGAGCTGGATCCACTTTTGTTTGTCATTTATATAAATGATTTGGATTAGAATTTAGCAGAAATGGTTAGAACGTTTGCGGATGACATCAACATTTGTAGTAAAGTTGACGTGAAGCAGGTTATCTAAGATTACAAAAAGATTTTGATTATTTGGGTTAATGGAGAATAGAAGATGGAGTTTAATTTGGACAAATGTGAGGTATTTCATTTTGATAAAGTGAACAAAGGCACGACTTGTACGGTTAATGTTAGGGCCATGGGTAGTGTTGTCGATAAGTGGGACAAAGGGTTCAGGAACACAGCTCATTGAAAGTTGCATCACAGGTAGACAGGGTGGTTAAGAAGGCATTTAGCACGCTTGCTTTCATTGCTCAGACCATTGAGTATAGAGGTTGGGACATCATGTTGAGGTTGTACAGTACATTGGTGAGACCTCTTCTGGGGCACTATACAGTTGCGGTTGCCCTGTTATAGGAAAGATATTATTCAATGGAGATGGTGCAGAAAAGATTTACCAGGATGTTAATGGGACTAGAGGGTTTGATTTGTATGGATAGGCTGGCACTTTATTCCATGGAGCATAGGAGGTTGAGGGGTGACCTTAACAGAGGTTTACAAAATCATGAGGGACATAGATAAGATGAATAGCAAAGGTCTTTTCCCTAAGGTGGGTGAGTTCAAAACCAGGGGGCATGTTTTTAAGGTGAGAGGACAAAGAGGGGTAACCTTTACACGCAGAGGGTGGTCCGTATATGGAATACACTACCAGAGGAAGTGGTAAATGCAGGTACAGTGACAACATTTAAAAGACATTTGGTTAGGTTAATGAATAACAAAGGTTTAGAAGGATATGGACCAAACGCACACAAAAGGGACCAGTTTCTTTGGGCAACTTTAGTTAGCATGCATGAGTTGGACAAAAGGTCTGTACCTGTGCTCTAAGACTCTGACTCTATACATACCAGATATTTTGTGTGAAAATTGTTCTGTGGTTTATTGACTTGTTGTTAGCCTACTGTTTTTATCATACTTTTTATGTTGCAGCATCTATTTTGAGCAATATCATACCCAGGTAGTGTTTAAATACCAAAAAATTGTAAATCATGATTTGGCCAAACAGAACAGTTTTAGAATGTAACTATTTTGTGCCATCAAACTATTTGTGCTATCAAATCTCCTTTCCTCCTCCTTTTCTCCAGGAAAAACAGTCGCAAATTCTCCAATTTACCTTAAGTTCCTTATTCTTGTGAATCTTTTATGCATTGTTTCTAATGCCTTCAAATCTTTCATAAAGTGCAACATCCAATACTCCAGCTGAGACTGAACCAGTTTCTTATTTAAGTTCCAGATAACCTCCTTGCTCTCGTTATCTATATCCCTATTAATAAAGGGTCCTGACTGTTTTAGTAACCATTGCATCAACCTGTCCTGCCACGTTTAATGATGTGCACATAAACACCTAGGTCTCTCTGCTCCTGCACTCATTTGAGAGTTGTTCCCCTTATTTTACTTTGTCTTTCCACATCCTTCCTGCCAAAATGAATCATTTTACTTTTGTAGTATGCTCACTCATTCTTGCTCGTGCTGTCTCTCTCTCTCCACTTTTGAAGTCCAGAAATATAACACTCATCATTTGTATGACTGCAGGGAAACATAGGGCTGAATCCTATTTTTAGCTAAATACAAGTTGCATTGAGTATTTTGGAGGGATTCTCATCACGAAGCCCAGTGTGATTTTCCGCTGTATCTTAACAGAAGCACCTCGTTAAATACCTACCTCATCCCTTTGGCATCTCGTACATTTGTTCTATTCCCCACCTTGTCATGTGCTGTTATTGGAGCGACTTGTTGCTCAGTGGATATCTGTCAAAAGACTGGTATCCTTGGCACCCATGCCATCTTTAAAAGCCTATTGTGTACAGACAAGCACTATCAGTTTGAAGCTGCCCTGCACAGTCCCTGGCAGTTGCCCCAGACATGGTAGATGGGGGGGGAGAATTGGTGCCCATTTTGTGGGCAGAGACCTGGTGATCATTCTGTTCAGGTGGTACAGATGTGGCACATTTTCATGCCCAGGATCAGGAATAGAGGCCATGACAACAGATCATGCCAGCTTGGTTGGAGTTTACCCACGCTGGGTCAGTGCAGTTTCAGCCGGCTGGAGGAATATCCACTATTTCAGGAAGTTCATCTTCATCTCTCATTCTTCTAAACTCCAACGAGTAGAGTTTCAATCTGTTTAACCTTTACTCAGAAGACAATCCCTCATACCAGGATTCATCCCAGTGAACCCTCTCTGAACCGCCTCCAATGAAATAATATCTTTTCACTTGCTCTGGACACCTTCCCAACTGCACCAAATGTGACTGGTCTGCCACACTTTCATCTACTATAACACTATCTGCTATAACATTGAACTGCTTACCCCTTATGTAGAAAGGATTCTGAATCTGACTGGCCTAAGCAACCGGATTACTCTTTTCAAGCCCTCAGATTAGTATTGGAGACTGTTTTTGACTTACTGATCTGAGACCCCTGACTGAAAGGTGTCTCCCTTGACTTGACTGAGGTCTACAGAAAAGCAGTGAGAAACAGCCTGCCTTTGTCTCTGCACTAAACGGCAAGGCAAGACAGAAGCAACATGAGACTGGTCACTCTGGCTGAGGGGACAAACACACCAAGGCAAGGCAAGTAAATGCAAGGCAGGGATGCTGTGAGCATGCAGGTGGGTTTTGAGTGAGTGAGCGCTATGGCAGTGAGTGAACAGCTATGTGATATCACCTGGTCCAGTACATGAGTTGGGTGTATATCTCTGAGTGCATAGTGTTGTTTTTGCAGCGTTATAATGGTAGTTGCTTGTGAAAATTGAGGTGTAGCATTGAAGTGCAGAAGCATTCTGTATGTGGAGGTGCATTGAGGGTACTTAGAAACTGGTGCAATGGGGTGGCAATGTCATTGAATGTGGGTTTATGTGTGGCCAGTGTCCATGGAGCATGTGATGTTGGTGTCTCGTGTCCAACATGGAGGGACTTGGAAGTAAGCAGCAAGTTGAAATCATTGGTTATCCACTCTGATTTCCATGTCGTGATTTCTCGATGCTTAACTTGTTTGATGCATTTGGAAAGATGGGAAGCTGAATATTAATGAGTTGAGTTCTGGTGTTAGCAAGCAATAATCCCCCGAAATGGGTAATTCACCATTGCTTTGTGAAAAACTTGCCTTACCACTCAGCGAAAGCATAAAAGACAGAGCGAGACAGCCCCAATAATATTGAGATAAGGCTTGCTGGGCTTCTCATCCGATTCTGCCACAAACTATAAGATTCCAAATGTACATTTCATTACCAGTGTGGCCAGTTTTCCAATGTCAATGTACTCTTTATTTTTACATACTCAGCAAGGGTCTAGAACCTTTCCAAATGAAGACAGAAGAGAAGAGGAGACATTAATCCTTCCCTACATTTCTGCACAATTCCCACCCAGCTGGGTAAGTTGATGTTGGCTGATCGTGTATACGGTCACCACACACTGGGTAAGAATAGTACAATGTAAATCACGCCCCACTGTTTCCCAAGTCATTGTAAAACGGTTAAAAATTCAGTCAAACTATCCAAAGTCCCAAAATTTCCTGACGGACGAATGGAATATTCACCAAGCTTTTTGTACTTAACAAGAAAACAGCTATTAATAGAAAACTCAAAGGTAGTAAGAACTGCCGATGCTGGAGTCAGAGATAACACAGTATGGAGCTGGCTGAACACAGCAGGATAGGCAGCATCAGAGGAGCAGGAAAGCTGATGTTTCAGGTCAGGACCCTTCTTCTTTTCTAGCTTCATCCCTGCCTCCTTGATCTGTCAGTCTTTCCTCCGCTCCATTATCCACCTGCTATCACCACCTCCCCCCATTTATTTCAGAACCCCCTTCCCCTCCCCCATTTCTGAAGAAGGGTCCTGACTCGAAACGTCAGCTTTCCTGCTCCTCTGATGCTGTCTGGCCTGCTGTGTTCCTCCAGCTCCACACTGTGTTATCTATTAATAGCAAACAATTTGATTTTAACCAATAGAAGAAAAGAAACACTTATAAATCTGTAAAATTTAAACTGTGCCTCTTTTACACCCTTCACAAACAGATAGACGCACAAGGACAGATAAGACATGAATACTAAGGATGGAAAGGTGAAAAAAATCAGGGAAACGCAGTTCCATGGTACCAGTAAGAACTACAGGAGTTATTAAGTTGTTTTCTTTTGGTTTCTTCAAATTCCTTTTACTTCTTTGCTAATAAGGCAAGGTTGTTCATACACTGATGCTGCCTTCCATTTACTGGTTGAGAATTTGGCCCTTTCAGAGTTTCTCTTTCTCCTTTATCAATCTCAATCTCAAAGTGATTTTCTCTTTCTCCTTTAAGCAATGGAATTTTCAGAGAAAGCAGTTCGTGGAGGAAATAGTGAGTGAGAGAAGCTACCAGGAGATTTGTGTTTGTTGCTTCTCAAAATGAGGGAGAGAAGATGATTGCTTTTGATACTTTGTCCTCACAAGTTAGACGTTTTTTGCTGCACTGGCCCCACACATGCCATGGTCTCCTGGTCAGGAACCAATCAAAATACGTGTCAAGCAGTTGTCCCCACATTTGGATCCAAGCAGCTCTGTCTGTCTGCTTTCAGTGACATATTTCAGGAAAAGACAACATTGTATACAACTCACAATGTGCTCCAGTAAACATGGTTTTGAAAGCTGCAGCATTTCCCTCCACCTTCTCTGGTTCAAAGCATTATCTTCCTTTTTATGTCCAAAGGTTAAAAAAAAAGTTAAAAAGATATCATTTTTAGACTGCCCTGAGATTAAGACTCAGGTTTGCAAAGAAGGTAATGTAAAATTATCTCCTCAAATATCGATCTTAGCAAGGCTCATTCCAAACAGTCCGTGCACAATAAATAGAAAATGACTACAATAAAACAGAAATGACAGAAAATATTGACAAGGCAAAGAGTTTGATAGTGATACGGAATGTTTCTGGATCTGAAAACAAATGTTTTTTTAAAAAGTTGTGCTACTAGTCCTACTGTGTATGTATCACTTCCATTTCTCTCCTGATCCAAATGCAGCCTTAGTTTGACAGGTTTATATGGTGATTTACAATGAACAAATCTCTTAATGCTTTATTGTCTTGCCATGTGCTTAATGAGAGGACACCTGAACAGCCTGAAGGTGCTGTTACCCCTTCAGCTGTCAAGTAGCAATAAATAAATTGTTGTGACATATTTTTGCATTTGTTTGGAACAACCCAGCTCTCAAGACTGATATTTTATTTGGGTCTCACTCACCATTTGTTTTTCTTCTCAAACCTGGCTCCCTGTTTTTAACTGTGAAAAGGTAAGATTCACTCAGCTTTGCAGGGTCTCAGCCTGAGGGATTTGGTTAGAAAAAGCAAGTGGCTACTGTTTACTTTCTGCATCAGTGGACTCAAATGCTTTGATTTGTTCATCAGGGAGACAGTTGAGGCAGCAAAATCCCTGTAATCCTCCAGCAGCTATCGATAAATCATTCAGGAATAACAGTTTGCATACTGACTGCTGAGACAGGCTCAATTCTCACAGTTTCACTCTTGGTTTCTCACCATTTCAATTCTCCAGCCCCCAATTTTCTCTTTTATTTCATGGCATCAACAGAAAACTGGTACCAATGCCCAGAGTAGTTCGCAATGGCCCACAAAGAAATTGATACATCTGGCAACATGGGTGAGTTACAAAAGGTATGTGAGGATGAAAGAAATCTCATCTGTTTTTGATGAGGCGCCAAGTACTTGGTGGTATCATTTAGTTACAGCTTTGCTGATAATTTCTTTTGGCATCTTATAAATTTGATATAAACCCCAATACAATATGACCAAGAGACAAAATCATTGTAGATTTTATTTTTGTACGCATATATGTAAAGGAGATAAAGTAAGTAAAATCACATGAGCAAGCCATTTAAATTAACACAGAAGCAAGTGGAAATAGCTCATCAGCAGAATGGTGACTTTCGCGTAAGAGATTATCTCATGACACCTGTGAATGTAACAAATGTAAGGAGATGGCAGGTGGCTCTGCTCAACCTTCAATTATGTACTGTTCAATAACTATTATTATCTAATACAGTATGAAAGAATATCCAAGCGCTAATTGGATGACGCAACAAGTAACAGATATATTAATTAAGGATTAATTGTGTTGCAATTGATTATATAAATACAAGGAGCTAGTAATCAGTATCTGGTTTTATGGACTAGACCAGACGCTCTCAAAATATATCAAGGAGGTAGCCCAGACCCAAACTTTTACTTACTTTAAAGGTAAATATAAAGTGCTGTGTTCCGGATGCAATTCAATTGTCGAACTACTCGATGTTAAGCAAAACACAATTTATTAAAGCACCATAGTTAAATACGACAAAAGAAAGAAGAACTTGAAATAACTCTATCGGAAAACTAAACAGAATAATAGATACAGTATATTAAATATAGTAACTATTAATAATTAACTGTTCTAGTATAGTAACATCCCATAAACACACCCTTGGCAAAAAGGCAAATTCAGAAAACAAATTGTCTCACATGCAGTTCACCAATCCAGGAGGAAAGAATGTTAAAAGACAATTCAGAAAGACGGAGAGTGTAGTATGTGGGAGAGATTCACTGCCTTCTAACCCTGCTTAGACCCCAGCAATAACTACTGAAAGCTAACCCAAAACCCTGGGTCTGTGAGAGCTTGACCATACCCAATCAGGCTGCAACTTTTAAATAAAAAACACGGCTTCAAGAGTGGTTTATCTCCTCATAGACTGCTCAGTACCTGTCCTCCAATCTTTCTCTAAAAGAAACCAGGACAAAACACACCTCTTAAAGCCACAGTATAATTCACAGGGTCGAGTTTTATGATGTGGTTAACTGATATAAAGTGCTCATGAAAAAATGTGAGCTTGAATTCTGTTTAAACACAGTTACTTTTCTGAGGTGTAACAATAAAGACCAAGTTAAATTGTTCTGTAATGATGGAATTTTGCAAATTGGAAAATTTGAGGCTCAGTCTCCAAAGAAATAAGCTGACTTTCTGCTTCTAAGCTGATTGTTTTTGTCTGTAACAGAGTGAGATGCTTTGAAGTATGACAGACAGACTTTTAGATATAAGGAGTAAATTTTCACCTTCACTGTTTCACCCTTAAACTGGTAAGGTATATAACACAAAAGCTGTCCATCATTTTACTTCAATCGATTTCAGTGGATTGGAGTTCAAGGATTGGTGGAGTTGAAACAGGTAGAGCCATGGGTGGATGTTGCTAAGGATAGTGATATTAAATTCAGCACATTAAGGGATAGGGAACTAATAGAGTTGGTGAGGCCAAGGATTATGGGAGATGCGGTATGCCATGTGGGAAAGGATTTCTGCCGGAGAGCTTTGCATATGTTGAAAAGTTTGTGATGGAATTTGGACAGTCAGCAAGGAGACTGTTGAGTAACTGTGTCTGCAGTTTACAGACAGATAGAAAGGAGTTCCCTCAGCAGGGACAGATGCAGTCTGATCAACGTTCAGTATTTCCTTTTCTCTCATTAACATTTATTCCATTAACATTTATTCCATCTATCCACACCATATTATTGAAGCAATATTCACATTAATTTCCATACACCATGTAGACATTTAACACCGTGACTCTGATTCTCTCTCATCGCTCCTTCCACAGTGCCCAGACAGAAATGCAAATGCAGGTTTCCTAAGGGAGTGGAGCTTTTAATCACATTTACAGCGATGATAGAAAAACTACCTAACGCAATAACATGGGACCGACCAGCATGGGTTGGAGAGTCAAGTTCTGCGTATGGCAGAATTTTCCAACCCATCCATTGGCTGTAAAGTTACTGGGCGGTTGTAGTATGAAGAGCTGCCTGGAGCAGGGCTTAACTGTGTACAGCAGCTGGGATAGTGTCTTGTGACAAACAAGATGAAAACATTATGCCAAAACAAATGTACTTGGTAAGTTTTATTAAAAGTAAATTGATATTACAAAATTAATATTTATTGTAACCCGTGGAAGGTGGGTTATAGCAGAATTCACAGGTGCAATGCAATTACAATATATCAGTCAGTGTGAGTGAGGAATATATATTGATAGGACTGGCTGAAATTAGTGGCATGGGAAGGGCTGCAGCCTGCAGCAAGTATTTTTTTCCCATGCAAAATGAGGAGGGTGCTAGTCAGCAATCTTCTCTCCTATCAGTTAATCTCCTATTGATTGAAAGGGGCTGTTATTCCCACATTTCAGATATTATTCTTACAATCACTTGTGTGGGCTGGTGCAGAGCTGAAGTTATACTATCAGCAGCAGGATTATGGTGCTAGAAATGCAACGTGTGCACCCACATCCCATTGATGTTAGTTTTACGATCAATATTTCACTTCTATGGACTTGGCAAGAAGGTAAAAGGTTTCACCCGGATGCAAATTAGGACTGTTTAGTTTTACACCTTATTTCTGCACCTACATTCTAACCAGCAAAAGTTGGCAACTTTTGCTTTCACCACTGGAACAGATCATGAATCTGAGAGTTATGCCTCTCACTCCTTTGAACTAATTGTGGAATTTATAGGCGAATTTCATACTCCCTCACTGTCTGTCTTAAACTTGGAATTACATTTCTGAATCTTAAGATGCCTTCGAGACTTCATGTCTTCAAGCTTCTTTTAGAGCCTCGGATTGGGCAGTGAAGTCAATATTAAGCTGCTGTTGTACTGCCCCACCAGGCGAGAATCGGTAGCTGCAGAGATTAGTTCATGAACGGCAAGGTTGGTGTTATCCTGCTCGCTGTGGTTCCAAATCAACACCTCTAGCAACATGAAAGACTTCTAGGCATCCAAATAACCAGATACTCACAAAGCCCTATTCTCAACCAGTAAGTATTGAATATAATGTCAAATAAAAACATAGAATGACTGTTACACTGGCAAAGCCAGTATTTGTTGTCCATAATTGTTTGTTTTTGAACTGCTTGCTATTGTTAGGTCATTACAGAAGGCAGCTAACAGTCAACCACATTATCTGGAGTCAAATGAAGGCCAGACCAGGTAAAGATGACATATTTCTTTCTCTAAAGGACAATAAAGAGCCACTCAGAGATAGTAAGAACTGCAGATGCTGGAGTCAGAGATAATAGTGTGGAGCTGAAGGAACACAGCAGGCCAGGCAGCATCAGAGGAGCAGGTAAG
>NC_063354.1:22466170-22504891 GCF_021869965.1 Rhincodon typus | reverse complement strand
TTTGATGATAGTTTCATGGTCACCAATCGTGAGACTAGCTTTCAATTCTAGATTTAGTAATTGAATTCAAATTTTGCTGTGGTGGGATTTGAATCCATATCCCCTGAGTGTAAACCTGGGTCTTCAGATTACTATTCCAAAGACATTACCATTACTCCATTATCTTTCCTGGAGAGTTAAGCACACACAAAAGGCAGCACATGAGATTGCAGGGAAGGCAATAAGAACAAGAGGGAAGTCTATGATATGGTAAATCTCTAACATTTTGACTATGTGGGTGTAAGTGCTTTACAGCCATTGAAGTACTTTTAAAGTATAGTTTCTGTTGTAAGTTAGGAAACACAGCAGCCAAGTTGCACATAGCAAACTACAATGATCAAGAATGTGATAATGATCAGGTAATCAGTTATGTTAACCATTTGGAATTTAGCATCAAAATTCAATATCTAAATTTGCAAATAACAACAAATTGGGGCAGAGGAGTGATAGTCAATACTGAGGAGAACTTACAGGAGGACATTAAATTTACAAAATGGTCAAATAATTGGCAAATTAAGTCCACTGCAGATAATTGTGAAATAGCATATTTTGGTAGGAAGAATAGAAAGATCACTTAATACTAGGCAGGTGAGAGTTTGGTGTCCAAAGCACCAATCCCTGAAACCTGCAGTATTGATAAAGTCATGAAGAAATACAAAGGATGAGACTTTATCACCAAACTGATAAAGGAATTGAAAACTAGGGAAGTTTGTGCTAAAGCTGTATTGAAGCTTGGGGATACCATACTGTGTGCAGTCCTGGTCACCAGATTGTAAAATGTTCATAGAGGTGAGGTGCAGAGTGAATTTGCAAGGATGACACCAGAAACACATGAGATATAAAAAGCAGGAAAGGATTTACAGGCTAGGATTCATTCTTCCTCTTGAATAAATAAGAGTGAGGGTGACCTAATGGTGGATTTTAAAATTGTGAAAGGTCTTGATAGATTAGATACAGAGAGAATGTTCCCACTTGTGGGGAAGAGCGTAACTAGGGGCCATAAAAATGAGAATAGTTATCAGGAAATTCAATCGAGAATTCAGAAGAAACTTGTCTCCCAGAGAATGTGGAACTCACTGATACAGGGAATGGTTGAAGGGAACAGAAGTGATGTATTTAAGGTGAAACTAACCAAACACGTGACAAAGTAAGGACTATAGGAATGTGATGAGAGATTTAGATCAGGAAAAATGAGAAGAAGCTCATATGGCCTGATTAACCTGAATAGCTTGTTTATGTGTCAAATAAACATTGTGAATTGCTAATTCCTGAGAGATAAACATTGGCAACAACATTAAAGATAGCTTCTGTCTTCAATTAGTGCAACAGAGGCTCTCAGCTCTACCTGAGAGGCAGATGGGGCCTTGGCTTAAGGCCTCAGCTGAAAGATGATACTTTCAACAGTACAGCATTCCTCAGTTACCACACACAGTGTCAGCCTAGATCTTCATGCTCAAGCACTGAAGTGGGACTTGATGCTATGACCTTCCAGCTCAAAGGTGAAGTGCGACAAACTGAGCCACAGCTAACTTAAAAACTAAATGCTCAAAACAATAAAATCTAACGACTTCAATTTGTGAAGTGCCTAAGACGTTCAGCTGCCCTTCTGATTTTAATTCTAGCTCAATACAGCAATGATCGTCTATTCCATGTAGTGCTATGTTGAAGTGGCATGGCACAGGATTCCTGAGGGGTGTCTGATTGATGTGCCCTGGAGTCTGTTCAGTACATATTGGAAATGTAATGTCTTTGTTACAAAGGAGACAAATGTTTTTGTTGTATTTTAACAGTACGTGGATTCAGAAATGTGTAAAGAAACAAATGGAAGTGCATATCAAACCAAAACTTTTTAAAATGTTAATTTTTGGAAACTATTATAGCAGACTAAACATGTTGCTAACATAAAAAAAGGATAAACGTTCTACCAGACCATAGGGCTGCTCTCTCATTAAGAGAGTGACAACTGGTGATGGTATAACCTGAGGGTCACAATGCCTTAGGCAAAGGAAGAAGTTGAGAAGGAGAGTCCTTCATGGTAGCCTCAGCTATGGGCAGAGATGTGAAAGCACATTTTTACTGTGGGCTTCAATAGCAGACTTTATGAACATTTGGTAAATATATTGATCTAACTTCCATGACACCCAATAAAGGTTTCACAGGATTTATTTTGCACAGACTTTCAAACCTATGGTACAATTATGTGCACCAATGTGGACCTATGTGTTTTACTGGAATTGTGTGGATTATTGGCTTTTCTGTAAATTATCATAATTCTCTCAGACTCCAACGTTACTGTGAAAATGATTTGAATGTCTGACTCAGAGGTATGAGCTCATAATTGGCATTCATAGTTACTATCATAGAAAAATTTGATTTTTCATTTGTTGCTGTAAGTAATATGAAATTTAAAAAGCTTGGAGGCTGCGCAGCTCCAACAGTAAAATGCTCAGTGGCATTTAACAGAAGGAAAATGCCAGTCTTGTTTGCACAAATGTGCAACACACACACCTGCTTTCTGTGACCATGTTTTTGTGATGGGGTGATTTTCTTTCCCATGAGTGGTGGGCACTATGATTGAACACTGAACCTGAAGCAAAGTCCTGGATTCAATTCCCAGTGGCTTTCGCATGGCCTTTCATCTTTCTGATGTGTTAGATCCATAACTAAGATCTAAGGTGAAATTGTAACAAGATGGGCTTACATTTTAATCACTCAACCTGTTTTGCTTCCATGAGTCTTGAGGAAGATAATAGTGTTTAAACTTCAGAGGTTTGGGACAAAAGGATTTCCAGTGTTTTCTTTGGTATTTCAGATCTCAAGCACTCGTAGCATTTTGCTTTTTATCTATTGATAGTCCCCTTTCCGCCACATTGGTTACAAGCTCAGGAATGACAAACCTATACAAATTCATGCTGGTTCTCTCTAATCAGCTTCAATTTTTCAGTCAATTTATTGCTAATTATAAACTCTTATGGTTCCTGACAACAGATGTTAGGCTAATTGATCTATAACTCCATAGAGGTACAATTCAAAAGGGAGTGTTGGAGCACAGGGAACTGGATGCATATATGCATAAATCATTTAAGATGACAGGACAGTTTGAGAGAATGATTAATAAAACATACAGCACTCTGAACTTTATTGAAATAGGGGCATAGAGTAGGAAGTTATACTGAAGTTGTATAAAACACTGGTTCAACCTCAATTGGAATATTGCATCTAAATCCAAGTGTCGCACTTCACAAACGATGTGAAAGTAGAGAGAGAGAGTGTGCAGAAAAGATTAATGAAAATGGTTGCAGAAATGAGTAAAATTCAGTTATAAAGACAGGTTGGAGAAGTTGGGACTGTTTTACTCAGAAGGGCACATTCAGTGGAAATCTAATAGAGATGTTAAAATCGTGAAAGGCTAAGACAGAGTTGACAGGGAGAAAGTATTCCTGGAGCAAACCAGTTGGGATCCGGAGGGCACAGATATAAGGTAATTGGCAAAGAAAAGTAATGGCAATGTGAGGAAAAGGTTTTTCACACAGTAAGTGGTAAGGATCTGAAAAGTACAGGTAAAGACAAAATGTGTGGCTCGATGTAAATTTGTTCCTGCGGAGAGCAAGCCCAGATACAATAGGCTGAATGACCTCCTCTCTGCTGTGGTTTTGTGAATTCCTTACTTGTTCTCTGTCTTACCTTTCTTAAATAGCACAATGATGTACAATTTTTCAATCATAAAGTAACAGTACTCAAATTGAGAAAATTGGGAAGATTATAATTTGGGCATCTGCGACGTTTTCATACACTTTCTTTAAGACGCTGAGATAGAAACCACCTGGTTCTGCGCATTTATCACATTTTCATGTCATTATTTTCTTCCAATTTGGCTATTGATGTAAGTTAATTTGATAGTCATTGTCCCTTGTGAGAATTAGAGTGTAATGGTCAATTGATATTTTTTGTGCCGGTGGAAGGTATGTCTTGGAGTTCCCCAGAGGTCGGAATTGGGTCCCTTGCTTTTCCTGTTACGTGTAAATGGTCTAGTGATTGGTCTGCAGGGGATAATTTCAAATATTTTTATTATACAAAGCCTAAAAGCATTGTAAACTGTGTGGATGACACTGCGGAACTCAAAAAGAGTTTAGACAAGTTTGATGAAGTGGGCAGATTGGTGGCAGATAAAAGTTAATGCAGAGAAGTGTAAAATGACACATTTTGCTAGGAAAAACATGGATGGACGATATATAATGTACACGTGCACAGATCGTTGCAGGTGACAGGATAGGTGGAAAGAGCAGTTAACAAAGCATTCTGTATTCTGGGCTTTATTGCTGGGGACATAGAGTTCTAGAGAAAGAAGGTGATGTTGAATTTCTACAAGACATTTGCCCAACATCAGCTGGAGTGTTCTTGACAGTACTGGGTGCCATTCTGTATGAAGGTTCCAGGGATGAGAAACTGCACTTATCAGGTTGGAGAGATTAGAATTGTTCTACTTGGACAGAAGACGGCTAAAAGGAGATCTGATGGAAATTTTTCAAATTCATGAGGGCTGTATTGAATAGATAGGGAGGAACTGTTCCTGCTCATGAAAGGATCAAGAATGAGAGGAGATGGATTTAACAAATACAGAAAGTGCTGGGAAAACTCAACCGGTTTGGCTGTATCTGTGGAGAGAAAGCGGAGTTAATGTTCATAACAAGGGAAAGGTAATGGTAACAAGTCAAAAGCACTGCCAACATTGCAGTTTGTGTCCTGCTCCAGCAAACTGCCGTGTAGTCTCAGAACACCAGTGATACAGTTTTGAATGTAAATTACACTCCAATCAGCTTTTGGAATGCAAACATTTTCTTGAACAAAATAGTATTGTAAAATATCATTAAAAGAAGATGAGACTGAAGCAGCTTTTCCCAGTGCTTGCCACATATTTGTATTAACTGTCCTCAGCACTAAAAGCAGCGATCATTATAGTGTACAATAGAAATTTACATTAAATGGAAAGTGACCTCTATTATTTCTTCCATTTACACATCGAAAAATGATAGAATGCAAGTTTTTATTTCCTTCAAGATCATGTATATTATACACAGATGTATCAGATAACTGGATGATTTGTGCATTCTGTTATATTCAGCATCATTGCATTGACAAATATTATTTTATATGAAAGAAATCATTGAAGACATTGGTCCAGATGTGCCAATAGGCCCCTCATATGTTTGGGTATAGACATTCTTGAGGTAGTTTGTAAATCAATTAAGTGTAAGGATATGTGTTTCCAATTGTAATAAATCAGTGAAATTTCTAAAAATGCAACTCAATAAGTTCCATTCCAAATGAGTGAGAGCCTTGAGTGAGAGTGAGAGTCTTGACCGTGGATAATGACAGACTGTTCACCTGTGAGGGTAACACATCTGAGCTTTAACATGCCCTTCGTCAACATCTGAATGTATGGACTTGCCAGTGGGAGATTATGAGATAGTGATCAGCATTGAGAATCATTGTCTGCCCAGAGGCACTAAAGCCAGTTATAAAGCTCCCAATCATCAGCCTGGTTGAGTTTGGTTAACTCACAACAAACCACAGATGGTAGGTGGGACTTTTCATGTGTATTTAACTCTGTACTAGATCACACAGCGCATTTACCTGCTAATCACTGGCAGAGAGTTTAGTGAGACCATGTCTTTAATGTATTACGGTCTTATTCCATTCACACCAAGACTATAACCCTCCCGTTGAACTCCCTTTGATAGTAAGGTGTAGAGCTGGATGAACACAGCAGGCCAAGCAGCATCAGAGAAGCAGGAAGGCTGACGTTTCGGACCTAGACCCTTCTTCAGAAATGGGGGAGGGGAAGGGGTTTCTGAAATAAATAGGGAGAGAGGGGGAGGTGGATAGAAGATGGATAGAGGAGAAGATAGGTGGAGAGGAGACAGACCAGTCAAAGAGGCAGGGATGGAGTCGGTAAAGGTGAGTGTAGGTGGGGAGGTAGGGAGGGGATAGGTCAGTCCAGGGAGGACGGACAGATCAAGGGGGCAGGATGAGGTTAGTAGGTAGGAGATGGGAGTGGGGCTTGGGGTGGGAGGAGGGGATAGGTGGGAGGAAGGGCAGGTTAGGGAGGCGGGGGTGAGCTGGGCTGGTTTTGGGATGCGGTAGGGGGAGGGGAGATTTTGAAGCTTGTGAAGTCCACAATGATACCATTGGGCTGCAGGATTCCCAAGTGGAATATGAGTTGCTGTTCCTGCAACCTTCGGGTAGCATTGTTGTGGCACTGCAGGAGGGCCAGGATGGACATGTCGTCTGAGGAATGGGAGGGGTAGTTGAAATGGTTCACGACTGGGAGGTGCAGTTGTTTAGTGCGAACCGAGCATAGGTATTCTGCAAAGCGGTCCCCAAGCTTCCGCTTGGTTTCCCCGATGTAGAGGAAGCCACAACAGGTACAGCGGATGCAGTATAGCACATTAGCAGATGTGCAGGTGAACATCTGCTTGATGTGGAAAGTCTTCTTGGGGCCTGGGATGGGGGTGAGGGGGAGGTGTAGGGGCCCTCTACTGGCTCCATCCCCGCCTCTTTGACCTGTCTGTCTCCTCTCCACCTATCTTCTCCTCTATCCATCTTCTATCCGCCTCCCCCTCTCTCCCGATTTATCTCAGAACCCCCATCCCCTCCCCCATTTCTAAAGAAGGGTCTAGGCCCGAAACGTCAGCCTTCCTGCTCCTGTGATGCTGCTTGGCCTGCTGTGTTAATCCAGCTCTGCACCTTGTTATCTCAGATTCTCCAGCATCTGCAGTTCCTGCTATCCCTTTGATAGTAGATGACTATATTCTAAAAAAAACTGCAGTGAGAATTTGCAACATGGAGAATTATAATCTGTCCCATCTTTAGGATTATGCCTCTATAATTTATGAAAAGGAGAATGCTTTCAAGAAAATAACTTCACTAAAGACATTATCTGTCTCTGCCTTTGCAATAATGCCTGGTGAAAGCAATGCTTTCCATAATTAATTTTTACACAAAATTGAAGTGTGCTTTAGAAGGGACTGGGGGCTTTATTAAACCTTGTACTTCTTTCACTCATCAACTCGAATTAAATTGGTGGCTTTGTTTACTTCCAATCTTAAAACTGTACGCACTTGTACCATATTTCTGATAAGGTAGTGACTGCTCAGGTATAACATTGAAGATGGACCTGGCATTAAGATGTGAATTGGACATAACATCGCGACAGCCTGCTATTCTTCCACAAGCTGTTAAAGTAACCAAACCCATCACTCTTGTTAGAAGTGTAGAATTAACTCGTTTGAAGTTTATTGTCCTTAAACACAGTGCTTATAGCACGAGAGTCATTTGACACGAAGCTGGCATATTTCCAGATGTAGACTGCAGGTAAACACAACTCTTGGAAATGGAGTATTGCAAGTGAATTGCAACTTCCAACAATAGGTGGTTTCTGGTCAAGAAATCAGATTTAGGATTCCAACCTCCTTCAGGCCACCCTTTAATGGTGGCAGGACAAGGGGCAGGCAACCAATCTGCTTGGGGGAAGAGAGCTGGTCACTTATCTCAAGAATGGGGCGACATGCCCTCATTTTATCAGCCATTCCATTTTTAACCACAGCTGGTGTGTTTTCCAGGCCTCAGGAAACTCAGCAGCTTCAAGAAAATGACAGGATCTTTTCAGCACGACTTGTGGGTTATGGAGAGCAGCAATGTTTTCTCCAGACCAAATAAACTACCCAGTAGTTCTGAAGAAGGGTCACCGGACCCAAAACATTAACTCTGATTTCTCTGCACAGATGCTGCCAGACCTGCTGAGTTTTCCCAGCATCCGTAGTTCTTTCAGAGATTTTTTTTTAGCTGTCAGTCTCCCCACCCCCAACCACCATCTGCTTCCCACAATTGTCATTTGATCCCATCACCCGACACCTAATGAAAACCAAGTGTTCCCCTGGACAACTCTTTGACTCCCTGAACCCTACATTTGGGAACCTCTCCCACCCCACCCACGACACCATGATCCAAGCCATCCCACGATTGGAACTCTTCCCTAAATCTAAATACCTAGCCATGATTTTGCTCGGTCCCCAGTACATCAACCTGCTCCTGTAACATTTGTCCTCTGAAGCAGCCTTTTTGTCTATGCATGATATAGGCCTCTGTCAATGAAATGGTCTGTGAGCTGGAATTCCACTGAAAGGCACACCATAAGTTAACATTGCAGGAGATTTTGGAAGCTTGTTCTTCTGAGCTTTCCAAACTCACAACAGCTCTCCTGGCTGCGTAGCACTGGCCTCCAGTCTTTAAAAAGGTCAGGATTTGGGATGGCGGCATATACTTCAGCACTTTGCAAACTTTGCACACACCATGTAAGACTATAGTAACTATCCTTGATTTAAAAAATCATTTCAATTGCTGACGTTTTTGTTTTAACTTTTCAGCATCCCGCACTGACACTCACAGTGTTTTCCATTCTTCAAGATGAGCCTAAATTTGGAACTATGGTCTGGACTTTATGGCCCCCGAACCAGTGGTGTTTTCAGCAAGGGAGCTCGTAAAATTAGAAGTGTTGGCTAACTCACTGCCCACCTCACACTTGGTCCTTATAGCACTGTATGTGGATTGGCACCAGAGTCAGCAGTCTGGCCATCATCTTCTAAAAAAAATTAAAGGCCAATTGAGCTTGGCAACAAAGCAATTGAGCTAAAGTCATGCTACCTAATGTAATATAGCTCGTGAGGACAGATGAGAGAGATTCATTAGGCTGCTTTTCTTTTTGTTGACAGGTCAGAAACGAGGGTGATCCCTTTAATCAGGGAGAAACCTGTGTACGTCAAGGCACTCAATTATATACCGCCCGTGTGCCTCCCTTCCTGGCCTCCAAATCTAGCTCTCTGTGCCGTCACTACCTCTCCTTTCCTGGTCCTACCGTCTCTTTTTGGTCCTAAAAATCCAAGACTTAACCTTGTTTCTCTGGGATCCATTACTTCTTTTTTCCCCTCTGTGCCCTCTTGCAGTCCCAGGAGTGACCACAACTGGGTTGTGGCGCTGCCCTGCTAGAGCTGCCAGCAATCAGTGGTTGTGGACAGGGGTTCCTGCCAATGAGGGGCAGAAATTGCACTCTCAGGTCATTAACATCACTCTGTGGCGCTTTCCTGCTAAAGGTCAATCTCTTTTCAACATCGGTTGCTTTGGACCTGACTTTAGAAATAAATATGGGCAGTGGTAAGCAATACACACGCCATAATCATCAGTCCTTTAATAGGTAAGTGCCCCATGCTCAGAAGAGACCAGTAGCACAATAAAACACATTATGAATCATAGCGCAGCCAAGAACTAACACAGCCCATTAGTAATCAAAAGCAGATCCTAGAAATCTGAAATAAAAACAAAATATGTTGGAAATATTCAGCAGGTTGGATAGTGTTTGTGGAGACAACTTTGGGGTCCTGTTTCAGGTTGATGACCTTTCATTGGAAGCAAACAAGTTAGAAATACATTAGTTATTAATCAATTGAAAGGGTAGAAAGTAGAAAAAGAATGAAAAGGAAGGCCTGTAATCGGGTGAAAGAAGAGATTGGATGATAAAAATGCTTGGCATGGAAAGGCATGGGAGGAGTAATGTGACAGTTTAAGAACCAAATAATGTGCCTAGAGGAGGTGCAAATGGCAGGCTGATAAGCCATCCAAAAGCAAAAGCAAGCGGAAAATAGGAGTCAAAGCGAAATTCCAAAGAAAGCTGAAAAAAAATGGAGGCAGAGATTTCAGTTTAAACTGTTGAACTCAATGTTGAGTCCAGAAAGCTATAAAGTATCCAATTAAATGATCAGATGCTGTTCCTTGAGCTAACATTAAGCTTTTTTGGACGCAGCAGGAGACTTAGGACAAAGAGATCACTGTGATAGCAAGGTAGAGAATTAAAATGACAGGCGAGAATAATTCCCAAGAACCAAGTCCATTGAGGAAGCAGCAAGAGGAGAAGGACTGTGCAAAAAATAGGAAAATAACCTTGAGTGAGTCTTGCACATCCACATAAACTTGTAAATAAACTAACGAAAGCAAAGGCTATTTTGTTTTTGCTGTGTGTTCATAGAGCCCAAATCGCTAAATGCTTATTATAACAATCACAATGTGTTATGATGCATCTGGATATTCTTTAAAGTTAATTTGAAATGTTAAAATCTTTAAAAGATTCCATTGCATTTGTCACTTTTGTTGTGTAAGATAATGAACGGTTCTGAAGGGATTAACGTCCATTTTACATTGACTCTACCATTTCGAGTGATGCCACACAGTGTGTAGGTGAAAATATGCTGTTCTTCTCTACCAGCTCCCTAAGATCCTAGTAATTATGTTTGATCAAGTGTCATTGTTCTTATTTTATCACACAATAAACCTTCTTATTATCTAAGAACAGGGCCTCTTCTGTAGGTATGTGGTGGTGTATCCTCAAACAGTAATCTTGAGATGGGCCCAAGCCAAAGCAGAGACAAAAGGAGCACTGGTGACAGTGAATTACTTGACACAACTGGTACAAGTATCAAATAACATAAGGTATCAGGGATGGTCATTTGGGAAAATAATCTGTAAGATTGCAGTTTGAAATTTTTTCCTTACGTTTTCACTCACTGAAAGAAAAATATAAGAATTGCTGGAAGATGAAATGAGGTGATCAGGTCAGCACTTGGCTTTGCATTCCCATAAGAGTGATAAAATAACTTCACAATCCTTGTAAATTTTGTGAGAGCAGAAATCATCCAATCTAAAAATGCCATAGTTCGATATATTATTCAGTGCTGAACTTGTTAGCTGCTAGCTAATATCTAGAAAATTCCCATTCAGCATTACCGAGATACTCAAAGAACAGCTAATGGGTTTTGTTAATCCAATGAAAAAGGTAGGAAGTGTTTTTTTTTTGCCTACATTATGAACAGATAACAATCATCTTGTAATACTAAGATCTTATATCAGAATGGGTAGCTGGGCAGAAGAATGGAGCCAGGTTTGAACTCTAAAAATGGGATGAGATTAGAATTTACAGCATAAATAGTGAAGGATAGTGAATGCCTTTGAAAAGGAGACTCAAGAATGTTGCATCCTGCATGTTAAAGC
Source organism: Rhincodon typus (assembly GCF_021869965.1). Classification (NCBI taxonomy): domain Eukaryota; kingdom Metazoa; phylum Chordata; class Chondrichthyes; order Orectolobiformes; family Rhincodontidae; genus Rhincodon; species Rhincodon typus. The sequence goes on along the minus strand of NC_063354.1, from coordinate 22,493,755 downwards.
ATTGTTGACATTAAGATTGTCAGGATCGCAAAATGCCAAGTAAAGCAAGTATAGCTTTTAGTTTGAAACTGCCTGTTGCAAATTCAAGAGTGACCAATAATCCTCAATTGGTAATATGGAATTATTCAAATTTTCTTATGAAAATGTTTCATATTATTCCTACTTTTGATAAATTTGCACTTGAGCTGTTTTACTTACAGAAACATAACCATGAGGATATATATATCAACAAGCTTCACACATCCAAAAAACATTTCCATTGGGAAATGGAACAAAGACAAAGACTAAAAGAATTTTCAATTTTTCACAAATATATGAATGCAAAAATTAATGTCAGGTTAAAATTTCATCTATATATCGTAATGTTTATTCAGTATATCAAATAAAAATTTGTAAATGTTTTAAATAACATCCTGTATCAATAAATACCTGTTTATGCAAATACAGCGCAACATTTTAGCAATGTAATGAAAAAAAACTAGATAGACTCGTTTATCTGCAGTCTGAATTATACATTCAGTAATGAAACAATAACACTCCTTGCTAACCTTGAAGAAACCTATTCAAAAGGAGCAAGCAGGTCCTGTAGCTTGGATTTCCCGGTTCCTTGGTTCAGTTTAAATTTTTTTAACTTTTTAAATCCAGCAACAGTAATATCAACAACCAGATAAAGAGCCAAACAAATTGAAGCATCTTCACACATATGTGATAATATAAGTTAAGAGCACTTTATTCTTTACTTTTAAATTCAACTTTGAGGTAGCAAAATCAATTGTAATAATCAAATTAAGATGGTGGCTAAAATAGAGGAAAACATATCTTTTTTGATATTATAATGAAATTTGTTATTCTCCATCAGATTTTCAGAATGTGTGATGGTACTTAGCAGGGATTATGAAGTTAGTGCACCTTTTAAAAACCCAGTTACACGAAGGTGCAGCTTTTGAGGATATTTACTCTGAGACTAACAGAAAAAGAGTCCTTATCAGTTCAATTGATTTCCATTGATTGCAATCTGGGGAAATGTCTCAATACTGCACCTTCTGGAGAAGTGTAGAATCACTGACAGCAACGTGTGGATTTCTGTATGATTCTGCAAACGTGCTGACTCCATAGATTTCTGTCATTTTCAGTGCAGTAATGACATTGAACTTTAACAATTTCATTGTCACTACCACCACGTAATCTGATTCTATTTGTATATGGGTGCCATCTTAGTTACCAGCATTTTCAGAAAGTTTATGTCATTGGAAATCTGTACATTGTTGGGAATATTACTTGCAGTCTACCTAAGGGGGAAATTTAGTTTGAACAGGTCTAAGTACAATATAAATAAATTGAAATGTCAACATTAATTGACGCAACTTCAGGAGATATAGAGATGGTATATACCTCCTGTCTTGGAAGACGTTTGAAAGATTAGCTCTATCACAATTGATTAAAGACACACAGATTACGCAAAAGGTTTGGATGAGAAAGTCCACTCAAGCCCTCTTAACTGATTCAACCAGAAAAAAAAGGCAACAGATGTTTCTGCGACAAAAATAGAAGCTGTTAGAAATACTCAGCAGGTCTGGCAGTATCTGTGGAGATAGAAAGCAGAGTTAGCATTTCGGGTCCAGTGACCCTTCTTCAGAACTTCTCATCACTGGATCCAAAACCTAAATCATTAACTCTGTTTTCTTTCTCCTGATGCTGCCAGACCTGCTGAGTTTCACCAGCATTCTTTATTTTTGTTTCAAATTTCCAGCACCTGCAGTTGTTTATTTTTTGTTTAGACTTTTCAGTACCCACTAATCTCCACTTCTGCCTCTTCAATGATTCCAACTTTCTTGCCATCATCATTTGACACAGTGAGAGAGAATTTTCTTCTATTCGATCCAGTTTACTCTCTTCCGTCTTGATAATGGTTGAATGACTTGGATTTTCAGGTCAGAAGCAAGAAGTGTCAAGCAAAGTCTGCCATTTCCATCAGCAGAACTGGGGTGGGGGATTCGAGGGTGGGACCAAGGTTGGGCAGGTCCGCTGAAGGGCCCGCTTCACTGCTGTTTTTCTCACCAAGTTCCGATGATCCCTTATGAATACTGGTAGCAGACCCGAGTCTTAATTGGGACTTTTGGGCCCTCTGAGAGAAGGCCATCAAAATCATACTCAGAATTTGGCTCTTCAGTGGATCTGCCCATGTGCCTCTAAGCTCTTTCTAACTGCCTTCTCTCCATGTTAACCTGCCTCCAATGGCACCCCGAAGACACTTATAAATGCTCTGTTATCTTTTCAGAGGTCTCCTGCCCTCTGTCAGCATCTTGATGGTTGCTGTGCGTCTCTCCGATGACACGGTTGTCATGGTGGGGGTGGGCTTCTGAAGCCTGCTCACCTCAAAACTCAAAAAGTGTACTATTGGGCCTTTTGGGTAGCAGTCACTAGGCAACCTGCCCAATGCCCTGCAAATCAGCCACCAATGGAAAGAGAGAGGGATTTCCTGCACCATTGATTGAAGGCGCACCATTGATTGAAGGCTTTTCTTTTAGTTGTCTCATCAGAGGCATGAAAATCCATCCCAAAGTCACAATTCCAGATCTCTCTCCACTTCATTCTTAGCTAAATCACATCATTCGTGAAAATGTCATCAATTTCCCCTTCTGTCTACAGTATGCTGCACTTGTTCATATTAAATTTCGTTTGTTATTAATATGCCACCTTACTATTGTCTAACTTGTTTAATTATCCTTTGTACTTCTAGAGCTTCAACAACCCTGGCAAGTTTACTTTTGTCGATAAATTTTCACCAGGTTTTTTTTTGAATTCTTGAATCTAAATGAAAAGCATAGAAATCTCAACAATGATCCAGAAAACACCCACTTGCTCTCACCCTGTTAGACCTGTACTAACAAGTGCTTGTTACCACAGTGTGACGTCATTATTCACCATGTAGCATGACTTTCTGCAGTACATATGGGATCTCAACTCCTCAGTAAGGGCACGGACATTGGCCAGGTGGGCTCCTCCGCTTCTAAAACCAAGTTAGCTGCTGTTTATTTGGTTATTGTCAAATAAATAATCCCCATATTTACAACATCTTCACCTTTTTGACCTCAGGAACTGTGGACATCATTTTCCTCCTTTCTATTCTAATGAATGTGTTCAGCTATTTGAAGTCCACCTGTAGTGCTTAATGCCTATCCTGTATGCTATACACCTTTACAGTTGCTTCATTGTACTTCTGCAATCAATGTTTCTGTCATTTTCTTGAAGCTAACCTTATAATGCTGTCTACCTACCTCTTGATCTGCTGTATTATTGAATCTCAAGTTCAGTTGAACTTGATCATTCTCTGGTCAGTATCTCCCAAGGAGATATAGCCTAGCAGTAACTTGCTTTGCTTGTCTTTATTCAGTTTACTGTCTGGGTCATTTATCACAACTTGATGTGGCTTCACTGACATACAATGTGTGAATCTTTACATCTACCAACCCTGAATCCAAACCATTTGACTATTTCCAATTTATATCTGGATGCTATTTTAGGGAAAGTATCTTTGACTGTCATTACATTACTGCTTCAATATGTTAATACAATGCAATTGCAAGTAGCGCATTGATATGATACCTCCAGCATAACATGAGAGTAAAGCCAATATTAAACTTCAAGAACAAAGTGAAGAGTTGCCAAAATCTCTCTCAGGTGGTCACATCTGATAAGTACTGTCACAAAGACTGCATCAAGTGTAAGTCAACTGTGAACTAATAGAAAGGTTCAAGGGAATGATCCCCAAGAATGATTGCTATGGAGCGAATTAATACATTACTAAAAGTATTACAAATAGTGAAGAGGATAAATGAGAGCCACTCTCTATTATAGCCTCGATGCAACAGGGGTTACAATTATTGTTTATAACTTTAAAAAAAGAGTATGGGATTCTACCTGTAATTAACTAATTAGCAACAAATTATGAGAGGTCTAATGTATGAGTAATTCATAATTATTGAGATTTTTCTGAAATTAATTTGTGAATAACTATATATATATATGTGAAGTTTAATAAAAAATAATTATCATACGGTTGACATAACTCAGTCAATCAATTCTTCAAAGTTAGAAAATTGCAATCTTGTACAAATTTTAGATCGCTTTTGAAATTGTCCTTTATTCCCTTGGGCACTGTAGATTTTGTTACAAAATTAAAAATATAAACAATAAAATATATTTTAGTTGGTTGTTTCCTTAAGAGGGCTCTAAGCTGAGATGTTTTCTATAAGTCTGAGCAATTACATTAGTTTAGCCAGTTTATTTATAATTTATTAATAAATTTCTTTGCCAGTTTATTTTTCTATAAATTAATGTACATATTTATCACAAATAAACTGCTAATTTCAGAAAGCTTTTTAAACAATAAATCCTATTTAACAAATACATAGAAGCAATTCTGATATTTTTAGTTAATCAACAAACATTTGTAGAATTACATTGTCAGAAGATTTCGGTTCTTGAACTGTGTAGAGTGCTGATACAGCACAGATAACAGATTTAGTGGTACTGGGATTACAAGCACAAGGGCAATTTGGTCAGTCATTCGGTTTGTATTAGCATCTAACAAATGTTTGCATGATTGAATAATCAAATAGCTGCATCATCAGACTTCAGTTTATGTTTACAGATTTACGCAGATATTTTTTGTATTGCTCCAAGTTATGAATGTTGGAGTGCAGTTGGGTGAGGTGATGGCTGTTTTATACTGCAGTGCAAAAGACCAAATCATTATTTTTCATCTTTGTTAAACTCAAGAGTTCTGAGTCTAACATGATGCACTGTGTATTTTCTCTAATTCAAACTTAATAACTCCCATCGACCAACCAGGTTGTGCCCACCACTAGTGTCCACCTATCACCACCATTCTACCCCCTGTCTTTATCTGCAGCTCCCCCTACCCCACATTCAGTCCTGAAGAAGGGTAATACCCGAAACATTGACTGCTCCTTTCCTCCAGATGCTGCCTGGTCTGCTGTGTTCTTCCAGCCTACTGTTAGTCTACCTTGCATTCCAGCATCTGAAGTTTTTTTGTCCCTAGTGTGATTGATTACTCCCCAATTACCTGAATGACTGCAGCTCCAACATCACTCAAGAAGCTCTTGAGGGACATGGATAGGGTGAATAGCCAAGGTCTTTTTTCCCAGGGTAAGAGAGTGCAAAACAAGAGGTCATAGGTTTAAGGTGAGAGGGGAAAGACTTAAAAGGGACATGAGGAGCAACTTTTTCACACAGAAGTTGGTGCATGTATGGAACAAGTTACCAGAGGAGGTGGTGAATGAGGGTATGTTTACAACATTTAAAAGGCATCTGGATGGTACTTGCTTAGGAAGAGTTTAGAGGGATATGGGTCAAATCCTGGGAAATGGGACTAGATCAGTTTGGGATGTCTGGTCAGCGCAGACGAGTTGGACCAAAGGGTTTGTTTCCGAGCTATATATCTCTATGACTCTATAAGTTTGACATCATCCAGGTCAAAGCAGCTCGCTAAATTGACACCACTTACACAAACATTCAATCACTCCACCACCAATGGTTGTTTGCAACAGTGTATACTATCTACAGTGGGATCAGTTCGCTCATTTGGCTGTCAGCTGGTTTATGATGCAAAGTGATGCGAACTGCACAGGTTCCATTCCCACATCCCCAGGAATGTCCTGCCTTCTCAACACCACCCCTGGCCTGAGGCGTTGTGACCCACAGGTTAAACTCAGCGTCAATCGTCTCTCTCTCATGAATGGATAGCCCAATGGTCTCCGAGACTGTGGTGATTTTATTATCTACAAGATGTACTACAGAAATTCACCAAGGCTACTTAGACTGCACTTTCCAAACCCACGACCACTATCAACTAGAAGGACAAGGGCAGCAGATATATGGGAACAGCACCATGTGCAAGTTCCCCTCTAAGCCACTCATTGTCCTGACTTGGAAATATATCGCCGTTCCTTCAGTGTCACTGGGTCAAAATCCTGGAAGTCCCTTCCTAAGGGCATTGTGAGTCTATCTACATGACATGGACTGCAGCAGTTCAAGAAGGCAGAGAGCAGTGAGGCAGGGTAATTGAATATGTTTAAGCATGAGTTATATAGGGCTGAATTCAGTGCTTTCTTTTCAATGCTGTCCGTTTCATGGAAGGTTTCTCTCTGCAAGGCCCAGCAAGTTTCCTCACGACATCTTATCAAATTTTCCTAATTAATGACTTACCCCACCCCTCTGATGCCCCTTTCGCCCAATTTTAGACCTGTTCTACCACTCAGCATGGCCGAAATATGCCAGAATGGACTGGTTCTGGCACTAATTTTAAGAGCCTGATGTACAGCTGGACAAACACTGTTTCTTTGGAGCTGACCTACACATTACCTGACAGAGCCGAAATTTGGCAGCTTGCTTTGTGGACAGTGACTTGGAGGTCCTGGTGGACAGAATGTGGACAGAGAGGAAGGATGTCCTCTTGCCCCAAGATGAGCAGAGGAGTCCAGACCAGCCTGGTCTCAGATTGCCACAGAGGTCAGTGCAATCTCTGCTGTTCCTGCACAGCAATGTAGAAGATGATCAAAGAAGTCCTCCACTCTGCCAGCATAGGTACTTCAACCTTCTCCTTCTAATACCTTTCACTCCATCTCTTCTACCCAGCTCCATCTAAGGCTTATGCTTTATCCCTCTCACTATTGCCTCCAACATCTTACCTCACTTGCTGTCATCCACCCTGACCCACAAAGCCACAAAATCTCTGCATTTGTTATTCATTCATTCAGGTCAGTCTCCCCACTTACACCAGCATAAACAGCTGTGGCATCCACTTTCATCTCCGTGAATAGCTACTTCTCTCTCCTTCCATGAGGAAAACAACCCACAGTCGGACAGAAAGAGTCAAGATGTGTGGTGCACTGCCCAACATTTGGCTCCTCACCTCTTACTAGGACAGGATCCCCTAATGAAAGGCTATCTCCCTTGAAATAACTGAGGATTGTTGACAATCATGACAAATTTCCTGGCTTTGTGTCTGTCCTAAACGGCATGGCAAAGTACTATGAGCCTGGTCTTTGCTTGGTCATGGATCCATCTCATGATTAGAGAATAACCACCATCAAATATCTACTGAAGAGCTCCTGTTCTTAAATAACAAGGGATGAAACTATAAATACACTTCATTTGGCCAGGCACAATCAGTAAGATGTTAGGGAGATAATGCAGATCATCTGCCACCTCCAAACACCAGAGGTGGAACTCCTTGTCTCGATCCACAGACCATGTGACAGCAGTTGAACAGGTGGAGCCAATATAGTACGAATATTAAGCCCTTCAGAAGCATTACTTTATGCAATTACCACCTTCCCTTGGTATGGAGGATTACATGGTCTGACCAGGTAGCAATGTTGGAACTTATCAAAAGCCTTGGTAAAATACACGTAGAGAAAAGGGTTAGCCTTATCAACCCTCCATGCTACCTCCTCAGAAAATTCAATCAAATTAATCCTTCTGTTCTCAAATCCATATTGACTGTTTCTAATTAATCATTGACTTTCTTGCTGACGACTAATACTGCCCCTCAGATTTTATTTCCAATGCTTTGTCCTCCGTACAGGTCAAGTTTTAAGAATTCTGTCTTTCACTTTCTCTATTTTTTAAGAACAGTAAGTCCTCTAGCAGTCCTTTACCACTTTATTCCTGGTCTGTGCTTTGTAGTTGGTGGACAGGCTTTGAGGAGTCAGGATTCAGAATTCCCAGCTTCTGACCTGCTCTTACAGCCACTTTATTATTTGGCTGGTCCAGTTCAGTTTTTGTAACCCCTGAGATGCTGAGTCAGTGATACAGGTTGTAGACAGATTGAAAATGATTGAAAACGGCCTTTCTTCTCTACAATTATGTTATGATTACATCCAAAGTAAGATGCAAGAGCTACTTCCAGCTATAATTTCACCTCCCAAGAGAATTTTCAATAATACTTTACATTTAACTTCTAATTTATTTCAAAAACCCTCTGGAATACTATTTAGTTTCTTGAATTCTACTTTATGATCGCATTAGAAATTGATGTAAAAGTTGTTCCAAATATTTTACAAAACTTGGCTTTGAGAGTTGAAATGTGTTATTTGTTCTCTGAATTAATTGGTCGAATAATTCTGGCTGTTTATTTTGTCAACAATTGAAATTAGTTATTCTATAGAAGCAAACCAGAAGGCCAGAAACAAGCAAAGTTTCTTTATGGAAGAGGAGAAATGTGTTTGTAGTGTTGTTCCTTTTCTAGTCATATTTTAAGCACAGTAAGGGTTCATTGCTGAACGGGTTCTGTTTTGGACCTTCCTTTGACTATTTTTGAAGCATCATGCGGTGCAGTACCAAGTCTCCAAACTCCAGAAGATAAAACAACACAATTCTACAGCTAGTGCTGAGCTGTTAGGAGTTGAATTTTCAGGCATACTGCTTGTTGATTGATTGATTCGCTTAACATTACATTTGGCTTCATTCCCACTTCAGATCCTGATCCCTCAAAATGCAGATGGCATTGATTATTAAAGTTGGTTGGAATTATTTGCACTGGTAGTGACATCACCGAGTCAGTATTTACAACTTCTGTATCAGTAGTTTGTGGTCATGAGATTTGTTCAAACTTAGATTATTCATATATGAATATAGTAGCATTTCACAGATACAAACAAGTGGGTGCTTTTGTGTGCATAGATACTTAACTGTTTATAAACCATCACAATGTGCTGACAATCAGGAAAATGCGGAATGTTATTGATCCTATAAAGTCACTGGCACAATAGTAATATTGCAAATGCTTCTACCTTTAAGTTACTGGTTAATAACAATTCCTTTAACAAGCCATCTCAGCCTTGATGCTAAGTATTCAGTGTACTGATAAATTCCTTCATGAATAAAATAAAAATATTTAATAAAGCTATATAAATGAACACATTGCTGAAAGAAAATTAATATCTAGAAATAAGCTTAGTTCCTACTTCGCAGCATCATCTAAACACTTCAACAACAACATAGCACCTTGTATTCACTATAGGTATCTTTTTTAGGCAGGCAGTTCATTTAAAGCATTTTTCCTTTTCTTTTAACAAACCACCCTTGATTCTGTTAGTTTATAAAGTAGATTTATTCTCTTTCGAAGACAACAGTTTTGGTAAATAGATTCTTCATTTCTATTAATTAGAAAAGGGGTCGTACCATGCACTGTTACAGTGAACACTTTCATCATTATCGTTTGACATGAAAATCTTCAGGTTACGCATTTGTAACATGACCAAGTTTTCAGCTTTGAGGCAAAATGGATAGTTTAAAGAGATTGGACTTTTTGCAAGGACAACAATTGTTTGTTAGTTAGGAGAAGTTCTAAATATAAGTATTGCAGCAGGCGCATTCATAGAGTTACAGGGGCTGAGTCAACAGTCAAAGAATTTGATGAAACTTATTCCGTCAAAACGATAAATAAATGCTGCAGTGCCTCAAAGCAAGGATGCTGACAGAATCTGAGCCAGCACTCCGTATAATCACAGCACCAGCTGACTGTGCATCTACACTCTGTCAGGTTGCCAACTCATAGAAATAACCTACTTCTCATTGCTTAAGTGAGCAGCATTTTTTGTGCAGCTTATTTTTATAATACAAAACTTACAAAATTTGATTCTTCATCGCATTCAGACAAAAACTCAGTCAAATTGGTGTTTCATGAAGACAACATTGACTCTGTGGGACACATGAGATTTGTTCAAACTTAGATTATTCATATATGAATATAGTCGCATTTCACAGATACAAACAAATGAGTGCTTTTGTGTGCATAGATACTTACCAGTTTATAAACCATCACAATGTGCTGACAATCAGGAAAATGTGGAATGTTATTGATCCTATAATTTTCCTTTGAAGTGTCACTTTCTTTGTCTACTTTACAAAGATGTAATGGTGGTCTTAACACATTTTCCATACCATGCAATTATTATTGTGAAGTGGGAGAAAGAATACGATAATCATAGGTTTCATTTACTTTAGTTTATTCTTGGATGTTGTCAATATTCCACAGGCTTGGAACATGATAATCAACTGTGGCAGATATACCCATTTGCAGTTACTCATCTCGCAACGGTGCGCATAACTTTCAAGAATACATTCAAGGAGTTAATGTAAAATAGATCGAAGATTGTCATATTGTTGATACTTTTTCTTTACCTGAAAGGTCACTCATATCAGTGTCCATTTGACATAAAGGCCTTCCACGTGTATTCTCAATATAATTCTCCCTGTCTGAAGATAAATCACAACATGCTGATATGTTTTCATATTGTTTCAATTCTTAAACTCATAGGGCACAATCTAATTTCAGTCAGCTTCCTAGTTTTATTGCAGTTTCCAACATAAAGTTTGTGTGAGGTCTTCAGAGCATGGATTGATGACGTGCCGTTTGTTTGATCCAGCTGCCCTCTGCCAAACACTGCTGCTGCTGTACGGGGACTAGTCGCTGATGAATGTTCTTTTATAGACTTTACACAGTGAATTACTTAATAGCTGATCTCTACACCCTTATCGTCTTCAACTTTACAATTTTTTGACCTTTTGCCACTTTGTTTTGGATTGAGAAGCTGAGCTGCACTGGCAGGGTTCTCTGAAGCAGAGTCTCCAGGGTATGATAGGCATAAACACTGGATCTTCAATAAAACATTTAAAGATAGAATGTCTCGTAAAAGCAGGGTCAAGTTTCGATCATGCAATAAAAATAAATACAGAGCACTTTAAGTGACTACAGGATTCCCATATCTGCTACACTGTGCTGCTGGCAACGGCTAGTGAAGACTTTAAAATGCTGATATTCTCAAATGCAGGAAATCATTTATTAGCAGAATATGGTTTTCATATTAAAGAGTTTATTGGGCAGATTAAGTCACATGTTCTGCTAGGGACAGAACACTAAAAATGTGTAAGTGTTTCAGGTAGACAAGAAGGGAAGTTTTAACCACAGCAATTACTGGCTCTGTACAATTATGATTTTTACAGTGAATTTCCTTTTCAGATTTACATTGCAGTTCAAGTTAGCTCAGAGTAAATGGCCACATAGTCAGCAATACAGCATTGTTGCGTCAAAAATAACATCATTGCATATCCTTTACGAAGGACATTACCAAGTGACAGATCTATGAAAACCTTTTAGTCAGGTTGCAGTTTTTTAATTATACCCATTTTCATTCCTTGCACTTATTTGTTAAAATGAGATTTTATCATACTTTCTTGAGATTTAGCAAATTACCCAGGTTCTGATATTCAAATTAGGCTGAAGGGAGTCAACATTTTGGAGACTTTGGGCAGATCTGAACAGTTAAAATCACCATTTATTCAAAATGCCAGGCTTGATATTTTTAGGAATTGGGAATCAACTCACTGGTGAGTAATGTCTGACTGGAGTCAAATTCAAGCTGCTTTCCCTCACTGTATTAACGAAGAAATAGAGCTGGAAACAATCGGTTAATGATGCCATCCCTGCCCCAGGCCACTTTTTATGAAGCAAAAACAAGTGTCTAACAAGTGAACCCAAATTGATGTAGCTCAACCGACATGAAAGCCAACTTGTCCCAGAGCAGCCCTAAATATAATCCATTTCACTTTTAATGATCATTAGCAACAGAGTGAAACATCTAACTCAGAGTCCTGACAATATAGTCATTGCCATGTAGTTGCATGTTTTCTTATTAGGACAACCCTTCAGTATCACAGTATTCATCCGATAACTTTAAGTGTCTTAATTGCACTGAACTTGCTATGAAATGATAATAAGAGTACTCTCTCTTGATGAGCCTGTCAACATCAGACAGAAATCCTTGCTCCTGGTTTTAATTCAAGTGAACTAGGCTGCCTATTATCCTGAAAAGTTAGCTAAAGGCAATAAAGAGTATATGTAATTTTGTTCAGCAATAGTGACAAGATTTTATTTTAATAATTGCTGCATAAGGGATGTGAGGTTTCTATAGCCTACACATTTACAACCTGCAACTCTGATCCATATGGGTTCATTGCGTATACGTAGGCCAGTTATATGTCCTGCACTGCTGTGCCAAGCTGTTCTAACATGAATCTGCGTATAACTTGCAACCTGTCATTACAGTGCAATGCCAAGAGTATTTTCACTTCATTCTGCATGCACTTCATCGCCTGCAGTTTTAACACTATACCACCCTGCACTCTAAATGCTGTACCCACCTGTTCCCCCACAAATCTGTGGGCTTTTTAATATCACGCCCACTTACTACATAGTATCCTATAATTTATTTATCATTCCCAACTACTCCTATCTATAATGCTAATTGTCTATATGCTGTGTTCTACCTTTCTGAACAATACATAATGTATACTTGTGTAATCTGGGCTTGACTACGTCCTTGAGACATATATATTCTTCACCTGTCTGCATCCTCTGACTTTAGATTAATAATTCATATCAGTATTGTGTAATAAGGACAACATCCATCATGTATGCTTTACTAGAGCCCCATTCCTTGCTACCTAATTGTCCTACAAAAATCTATATTGATGCTGCACTGTACCCAAATGCGCCTCCTTTGGTAAAGAAAAAAATGAATATGGAACTCTTTTGTTTGTATTATGCACTAGTGATGTTTATTTTGTCACCGTATCTTTCACTGGCATGCAATTCAAGTCTTGTGGTGTTATCTGCACAATGCAGTTCCGATTTAGTGAACTAACTAAATGAATGGTGCAGAAAGAATATTGCAGGACATGAAGAGATTGCAATTACCCAACTCAATAAAACCTCCTTAGCAGCTCCTCATAATATTTGAACTGAAAGTGAAGAAGTGAATAGATGTAAGTGGATGGGTCTTCTGAAAACCAGCTGAAATATGATTTTTTGAATTAAAATAGTAATTCAGTATTTCCTTGTTCCACTAAAACGAAAAGAATAAAACAAAACAATTTTTCTATATTGAGCCTCTCTGCTCTTATGATGCTGCTTGGCCTGCTGTGTTCATCCAGCCCTGCACCTTGTTTTCTATATTGAGCAGTGTTTTGTTGCCTCTGTAAAAATGTTCATTATAAATTAGGTGTACAGATGTATGCAAGCCGCAAAAAGAAGAAACTCTATATTTGACCATTTCCTTTAAGTAGTGATGCAAAGACTGAAGATAGTGCCACTCTGCATTGATCCAATTGTGTATATAATAAGTGTTTGGCACAGCAGTTGTATTACTTGGAGATGAATGTACAAACATACAATCCTTGACTTGAATTGTCTCTTCTTATTCAGAATTTGAATCTGATGCAATAAAGCACCAACTCATGGGATCTTCTGGAGATTTTTAAAACTTACTGTGCCAAGGTTTAAATATTATTTGAAAGTAAATGAACCTATTCGTTTTAGCGTAACATTGGAAGATACAGACATTCTCCATCTCCATTAAAATCAGTGATGAATATGGTGGCAGTATAACCCTAGTTTGCTAACTAAATCATGCAAACTACAGATGTGAGCCTTATGCTGCACTCATAGATAATAGCTGCAGGCTGTTCTTGAGCAATGGGCACATTTACTGGCCACTATTTGGTTGAACTTGGGATTCCAAGCTGATGTGGCTTGTGGTTTTCTGTATGTTATATAACCCATGTTTCCTGTACACAAAGCACTTTATTCTCGTTGAGACAGATGCATTGAAGTTTACCATCAACTCTGTCTATCTACATGCTACAATATCACAGACTTAGACACAGACTGGATTCTCTAATTAATGATGTTACCATGTATTGCATACGCATAGCAGGCTGACTGAAGACACTGCACTGAGTCTCTGACACTGGACAAGTGACTGAAAGTGATGGTCCTGGAATGTCTCATGTAACTAAAAGGTACAGGTCTGTCCAATTTGGAATCTATGCCATAATAGAACATTCTCCCTTTTCCCTTTAGAGAATGGGAACCCCTTTCTGATAGCATGAACAAGGATATATACGAGCCTATACACTTTAATAATGCCATGGTGAATATATGACATAACCGCAGCTGGTCTTTATAGTTATCGTGCCTTGGTGGTGTAGCATCAACCTGCAGTGTGCTATCTGTTGTCACGGGTGTATAATCATTTCTCACAGATATGTGGTTGTTGTCTGCATGATATCTTCAGTATGAGAGTTGACATTCTGTGTGATGGTAGGTTGAGGATAAGCAGTTCAGATGCCTTGTTGGTTTCTTTGCAGAACTTGACAATTGCTTATTGAAATGTTATATGACCTAGGCTGGACACGACAATGTATCATCTTCCCACGAACCCATGTTTTCATGTGAAAATCTCAAAATTATACATTCTGTCCTGGTCCAAGTGTCTGAAAGCTTGTTTGTCCTGCTCTTGTACCACTCTCTTCCTTCAATCCAACAATGCATCACATACATTAGGTTGGTTGGTGAGAGTATTGGAGGGAAGAATTGTACCTTCCAAGCATGGGAATAGCATATTGACATAATGTAGCCATCTGAAAATTTTGGAAAGTCACTTTATATTGAATAACCATGGAATTTAAAGTATGAACATTGCATTCTATACAACCGTTCAAGTAAGGATAGTGAGGAGAGGAAATAATTTATTGAAGACCCCATTTCTTGCAAATACTTTGGAAGGTCTGCAGAACATTGACAGGCATAATTTGTTGAGATACACTGAATGTACTGAATAGAGTGTTCCTTGTGCCAACTATCATTGTACTAGTAGAATCTTAATTGCTCAAAGGAGAATTCACTGAAGTAGCTAGTCACCAAAATTTAACCAAGGTCATGGACATGGAAAACCACTGTATAATTTTACAGCACGACTCGGAAGAAATCTCATGTGGAAGGAGAGGTTCTCCCAATTTTGAGGTTGCCAAAATTGATTCTTTTCAGATTATTGGCAGGTCAATAACAAATGGTCCCTCAGTTCCAATGCATGACTTGTCAAACCCATTGTTAACTTCTGTTTTGTGGACTGTATCAAGCTGTCCAGTTTCCTGAGTGCAATTCATGTAAGATGTGTAAAGTGATGATATTGGCACTTATTTTAGTGCCAATTTTGGCATATAGTGGATGTGGTTAATTCCTTTTGGGATTTCTCATCTTGGTAGAAATAAAGGCTTCAGCTTTGCTGATAGAACACATGTGGTGTCAGTTAGTACCAGAAGTGGAGGTGTGTATTATAATTCTAGTCACACTATTAGCATGGATCACAACGTAAAAATACTGTTTCCAATTATGAAGCTGGTCAATTAAATACCTTAACTATATTAGGTTTTAAGCAGCAAGGTCAATCAACAGATTGCTTAATGAACACAATTATTGGTTTATTATCAAAACAAACTTATTCAAAGAAAATTCAATAATTGGTTAACATGCACAGTCAGTAATATAGAAGTATAAATGTTTACTCCTTTGATTTCCCCAAGAGACAGACAGACACACACACACACATACACGTAAGCACACACATTCTCTTCAGGACAAAAGAAAAACACAGGTTATAGAATCCCCACACTGTGGAAACAGGCGGTTCAACCCAACAGGTACCTATAGACCTTCTGAACAGCATCCCACCCAGACCCATCCTCCTACATTAACCCTGCATCTCCCATGGCTAACACACCTAACCTACACATCCCTGAACACTGTCGATGATCTAGCATGGCTAATCCACCTAGCCTGCACATCTTTGGACTGTGGGAAGAAACCAGAGCACCTGGCAGAAACCCACACAGATACAGGGAGAACGTGCAAACTCCACTCAGACAATCACCCAAGGGTGGAATCGAACCTGGGTCCCTGGTGCTGTGAGCCACTGTGCCACAGGTGGTTTTGCAGAGACTTGCTTTCAAAAACAAAAACCTTTAGCCAATAGTTTATTTTTGAAAGCAAAAGAACAAGAAACAGTAAGTTCTAGAGCCTGATGTTCTGGCACATGTGGTCAACTCACCAATTGTGCACAGTAGTCTCTAAAGTCCTGCAGATACAGCTTGCTCGCAAGATGTTCCTTCAATCGTTCTTTCAAAAAATAAGAATATGTTTCACCACAAATTCGGCAGGAAAGGATGTGATCAGTTGAGCAGCTTGTTCATAGGTGACATTCCTCCAGTTGAACCAGATAACAAAAGAACCTTTCCAAGCCAGTCACTATTTAAAACAGCATTCCAGGGGTCTATAGCAAAACAAGCAGTTATCACCATTCATGTGATTCCTAGTTATAAAATAATCTTCAGTGTTTACAATGATCTTTCAATGACCCCTTTTAAAGAAACCACTCAAGTATTTCCACAAATCCTCAAACTAAGCCCAACCAATAATGTTAAATATGAAGCATTTTCATAACTTGTGTCAAGTCGACTATGTGTACTGTCTGACTGGGATCAGTGAGCTGTAAAACTGTGTTTTCCTGTTGCATTTTATTAACAAGCTTCTGTGCTTTAGACAGAGCTTTGGGAGCTTTATGGCATTGTTCTTTGGTTGGTTCTTCTTCATGTGCTGCTGTGGAAAATTGTGTTGTACTTTGGGTTTCCTGAGGCAATTGGACTCCCTACACAATATAGCCCAATATGCTCTTATAGAACATAACCTGCATATATCTCAACATGCTGAAAACTGTCTTGGTGGGTGAGACAAGATGCACCTCACACAAGATTTGGATGTACTGCTGAATCTGATGATGCCTGTAATTATTGTTCTCGAGTCAAGCATTTGCAGATCCCATTGGCCTGCTCTAATTGTTTTAAGTTCAACCTCCTTCTTGCAGTGTGTCAGTGTTGCACTCCTTTTAGGTTGGTCCCGAAGTGCTTCTCTGAAGGATTTGCTGGGTGAAGAGCCATGACCAGTTCCATAAGTCTTTCAACCATGTTAACTTTCGGGAAACAACATTCCATACTTTTCTGTTGACACCTGCCTACAAATTGGTCAATTGTTTCACCTGGCTATTGTCAGTATGACACGAACTCAAGTCTTGCACCCTGAAATTGACTTGAAATTTAGCTTAGGTGTCTAAAATCTGGGGAAAAAAAAGTCATGATTTTTGTGACCATCCTCAGAAATGCTGATACATTTTATTCTTCTTAACCATTCAGTAACCAAAGCAAGAACAATTTTGACTGTTTGTCATTTGTCATCTCTCTGCTGATCCATAAAATAAATGTTGATTCTTTTCAAACAACTTGAGGGGGACCTCTGGCAGATCAAATCTCTTGCTATGTCCCTCCACCAGAGAATTTTACCAATAGTGGGTAAAGGAGCGGACAGGCTTCCCATTACGTGGAGCTCATGTTGTGTAAAGGATCTATTGGGAGCCATTTTCTCAGGGTGGCAGCATTTTGCCAGTGTTGGATTGATCCTTCACTCAGCCCGGTTTGAAAGCTACCAAATAAATGGAGTGGCCTCCCTGGAGGGGAATTCCATTCTAAACAAAAAGAGGGGGTTGCCCACAGCGGTCACCCTCCATCCACAGGGTTTTACTTTTATAATTATAATCGGGGCTACCTTCTGTAACCTGCAGCGTCCCTTCCTTCCTCAGCAGTGGCACTGCAGAGGCTCCCAAGTTGCTGGCCAATCCCTGGTATTCCCCACCGACTTTCCAAAAAAAACTTACTCATTGTCTGACAAGAGTAATTTACGCCTTCACCTGTTCGCAGTCTGGCACATTTACCAGGAACAGAGCTCGCTGGCATTCACAATGCCATGCATGTATATGGGTGCAGGGGAGGGGACATGGCACACGGCCCGCACTACCTACTTGCTGTGTTAACATCACATGGAGTTTGCACAGCTGGACCCTGCCAGTCTGTGTATATTTTTCACAAGCTGAGTCCTGATTGTCCTGTCAATCTGCAGGCATAGCTTGCAACCTGTGCTTGTCTGTACGTCTGTCATTCTAAGATTGTTCTCTGCAACCTTTGCCTGGCTCTTTTTCCTGTCTGTCCATGCATGTGTTTTACTATCTACATCTAGCGATTTGCCTGTGAGTCTGTGTGCAGGTTTTACTGCCTGCAGTCTCAACACTGTGCTGTGGTACAGCAGTCACAGTTGTTTTCATATGTACAGCACGATTTTCTGTAATGAAATATTCACAGGTCACTGGTTTCTCAAGAAATGATGTGAATCAGTCAATTCCTTCTTGGAGAGTAATTTTCTGCCCCTTCAATGGGCTTTTTCAAGTTGACACTCATTAGTGTGTGAGATCGAAGTGAGCGCATTGTGATTGTCACAGTCAGACAGGCTGCATTCTCCACACACACAGCAGCCTAAATGACCAGAAAACTCTGACAGACGCTTTGAAAAATAAAGTGCATCTAACAAGGATTTCAAAATAAATGCATTCATCTTTTTCATCCCCCCGATTCTTTATTTTCATCTTTGCTTCTTTCTGTTTCTTTTTCTCTCTCACAGTCTCTGCTGAAAATGGAATCCACAGAAGCCTTATCAAAATAAAATTCCCATAACCTTACTGAATATTAATATTAGCCTTGACTACTGTAAAGGACATCTTATTTTGTCTGGTTTAATTATAATGGTTTTCTCAAGATGCTGACCTATCTAACTAATTTGGTCATCTAATGCTAGTTTGTTACAAATATCGCAATCAGTAATCTTGGATTTTACCATGCACATAATTAAAATCAACAGGGATAAAAAGGGTATATAAGAAAACCTGTTTCAATCTCAAGGTTCCATTTTGTACTCTGTAAATCTTAACCCCTTGTCATTTTATCAGGACTGCAGTTACATGTGCAGCATAGAAAAATGCTTGGGCAAGAAAGCAGCTTTTTGGAACTAAGATTTGTAGCTCTCTATTGAAAGTAGCTGCTTGTTTAATGTTGAAGGAAATATTTTCTGACTAGTGCTGTCCCCGCATGAATGCTTTGCTGGTATTAAATTCCTCTGTGTGCTATTTTAATGAGGCGTTAACCCATTTATTGTATAAGAGTGCATAGAGGAGTCCACCACAAGCACGTTATGTGTCTGGATGATTAGCAGCAACTAGAGAATATACCGATATGTTCTGGGCTTTTGGTTTAAAAAGGAAATAGCCTTAAAATGCTACAAAGACAAAGAAAAACCTCTGAAAACGTTCTCATGAAATAAACACCAGAACTTAAACAGAGAACCTGGCTATTGATCACAGCAAAATGAAATGAAAATGTTTTAATTTAGGCAAACTGTTATAGGAAACATGAAGCACTTGAATAAGTGTTTAATACTTGATTAAAATACTACAATCATTATTGTAATATATTAGGCAAAAACATCCACAGAGAGGCAAAATAATCTCAAGTCCTAGCTCAATAATTAGTCACAGAATCCAGGGTTTTAATACTGTCACCCTAAATCAGGATTTATTTGAAACAATACATTTCACTAGAGTATAGCCAGTTATTTGGTGGTGTTCACACAGGAGATGTGAGAATGTTGCTGGAGAAGCAAAGCACGAGACCATTTATCTTCCTTAAATACCACAAGAGATATTTCCGAAATGTAACTGTTTATTTTGAGCTTATCAAAGAAGAAATGCCTTAACTTCTTAAAAGAAAGCATTTATTTACTTTTAAGAACGAGAATATCTTTTTCAACAAGTCATCATTTTCCTTTTTAGTCACCTATGTTTCTGAGACGCTCTCTGCAGGATTTGTGATATGAAAGTTTATTTGAAGCGTAACTAATCTGTTTTGTGTTCTTCAGTTGAGAGAAATATAAACATATCATCCATTTCAAAAGGTAGAAAACTTTATTAAACAGCCATTAGTGATACAAAAGCACAATTCCTCTTTGTTTCACGTGGTGGTTGCGTTCAATATTAGCCTTATTAGAACTTTAAATCGGTTACCCAATGTTTACTGTTCAAACTAAAATTACTTCAATTGATCATACTTCCAATTTGATTATCAAGTAGATTGCTATGACTAATATATAATTACTGTTTAATTATACAAGTAAGGGAATGAATCCCTATTATACAGCACAGGAACACACAAGTAGGACATCCCATTCCTCCAGCTTGACCTGCCATTCAACTTGATTGTGGCTTATCTGAGTTTGTAACTCCATCTATCCACCTTGTTTCTGTAACTTCTACTACCATTACCGACCCTATGTTGCTCAACCCTTGCAATAAATCAAATGTCTTTCTCCACTTTGTCCACACATTTCAGTACCAGCAGTTTAAAAGGAGATCATATTATTCTTGAATTTGTTAGATTTACCTTGGATTCATTGTTTTGGCTTGAATCATAGCAATTTTGAACAACATACTTCTTTATAGAGTAAATCATACAAGCAAAACTCCGTTTGAAGAAAATAAATCAGAGTCCCTTCCCTAAGTGACTGGTTATTTGCTGGTTACTGGAGTGTCACATTTGATTCTTGTTGCAAACTGTTACACTAACCAACAATTCGCCTAATCTCAGCATTTGATTATTGCATAGGATTGTGGAACCTGACGCTGAATCCTGAAATTAGGGCATGAGGTGAATATGCAGTGGTATATGAGGGGAATGAAACCTAAAACTACTTTCTCAGTCTGTTCATTGTTTTGTTGTATATTCTAAGTTTGCCTCTGTTTTGTGTCCCTAAAGTGAGCTGTTTATGTCCATGCTCTTTTCCAGTTGGATCTTTACATCCATTCTCCTCACATGAGGTTAGAGTAGCTGGTGCCTTCCAGATCTCTCTCTCTCTCATTATCATCAGCATATATGCTTCTGGTGTGTTAACCCCTTACTCCACATAGGTGAACTGGGAAAATATTGTGTCACAGCGCTAACTATTTTAAAACATTTATTCAAACCCTCTATCCACCCCATCTTCTCCATTGTGAATTAAATGTATTTGAATATAGAGCTAACAGTATACTTCAGAGTTTATTTTTAACTATTATTTGACCCTTTGATGCATCATTTACTAACCTTGTAGTTTATTGTTCTGGTAAGTACTGTTCTTTTTGTTCTAGTATGTTCCCCACTGTCGTGATATTAATAACAAATAAGGACAACAAAAGTGAACTAAACAACACAAAGCATATATTTATATAGATCAAGAGTTTTGCTGAGTATGTAATCTGAGAAGGAAATGAGGAAATTAAAAGAGCAATCAAGGGACTTCAAGAAGGATTGCGACCATCTCATGAGAAAGGATGGGCAGGAAAGATTGTACATGTACAAATGTTCATGGACACCCCTAAAATCTGGTCCCCAGATTAAACTGCTTGGTTGTTAGAGTTGTCAGTGCAACTACCTCACAGTAAGATTCCAATGTTATGTATTATACAGAGTAAAGACAGTGTGTAGTTACCTTTGTTTCAAAGGGTTATTTTATTCTTATGCAGGATACTCTGTACTAAACTTATGGTCCATTAAGTTACTAGTTAGGGCAGAAGGAATCAGGTCAATTACTCCTCCCAGTCTAATATCAACCACATTGGCTGACAGTGATAAAGGATTACAATTTATTTAATAATGCAATTCACATTATGATTCTCAAAAACAACAAAAAAAACTATCAGGTGGAATGCATAGCAAATCTCCTGGACAATCTATAATATGCAATAAGGCTGCTCCACAGAAACTTTACATCAAATATTTCTGTTCAAGAGTATCAATATTTAGGACAGAGTCAAACCTTCAGGATTTAAAAGTAGGATTGATAGCTGTGTGGTGTAAAGCTTCTGCCGCTCTTGCACCTTATGTTCAATCAAAGTTTATTTGTCTGTTTCTATACTTGGTGCATATCAATCTTTCTATTTATTTTGATTGTTAACCCCACTCATCACCCAAGATGGTAGTGATGTGTTTTTTTACCCCTGCAGCCACTGAAGAACTAAATATAATGTTGTAAGTGCACCAATCTATGGATTCCTGAAATACCTCCTGTTTATATAAATGCAAAAACAATGTACTAATGTAAATCAGTAGACAGTGATTTTTATTTTGTTTGCTCAGTTGTGGTTTGTTTCACATTAACTCATATCTGGCTTAAACAAGTATGTAGCCAAGTCTGACATATTGATTTAAATATTTCTTCAATTAATAATATAACATGGATTGTTGTTTTGAGCAAAATGTTCATAAGCTGATGACATTCCTGCTCAATGTGTCAAGTCCAATGTTTGCTTTCACCTGTTGTTTGAAGAAGTGTACTCAAGTGTTTGCTCTAAATGCACTAAGTATCAGTCAACATCAACTGTTTCTGGAGTAAAAGCTCACCTATTACGCTTTATCGCATTCAAAACATTCCAGAAGTATGAACTCTGTCCTTTCCTATAATTAGATTTACATTCACCAGAAAAATCCAGAAAGAGAATTATTGTCCTACTCTCTGTAATTTGACTAGAACACCTTTTGGTATTTGACAGATTCTATCATTTTTAATCCTGGCTCCATTGCCCAACCAAAATGTAATATCAATAATACTTAGCTATTTATCTGAATGCCTACCTTCATAGTCATTGGGATCAACTCATATTTACTTTATAGTTGGACCATTATGTGATACGTTCTCAGCAGAAATGATTGGATAAAGAACTTTTCTTTCAAGGCCTCAAGGAGCGTTCCCAAAACAAACAAACCAACAGTTTGACTCCACCGGCTTCTCATCTGCAGATTTCGATAGAATGCCAAGTAGTCACTGATACAAGCACATCAATTTAGATTGAATTCAAAAGGACATAGTGCAAAGTGTCGTGGGGCCTGAATAGAACTCGTGGTAGAGAGACATAAATTTACTAACATTCGAAATATACTGTAGAGCCACTATTGGGATTATTGTGACCAATATAATAATGATAAACTAGTAAAAATTTAATTTCGAACAGACCATTTGTCAATAGGGAGAATTTATCAAGATACCATAAAATATTTTATATTATCTGGATCTTCAGTTATTCCTTTGATTATAGTGAAGTAATTTGCTATGCAAGAATTCCAACAACGTTTGTACTGCAAGCCATTAATTTACCCAAAGTATATTGCACTGTTAATGTGTCTAATCATTTAAAACACCACATCTTTTAAAATATTTTGAGAAGTTGATAATTGGCTCCTTAATATGTAGATACTGCTCGCTGAATGAGGTGATCTACTCCAGTGCAATCTGGTCCTCTGGTTAAATGAGGACCATTCTGCAAGATGAGTTGCTTTTCCTTGCACTAGAAACACAAATAGTCACAGAATTCATCAATGCAGAACAGGATTGCTTTTAAAATGTAGCATATTTGCAGTTTAATCTTTTTCTAAGGTTCAGGATGATGGTGGAGAATGGCATGCAACAATCCAGAGTGATAGATATCAACTGGCAGACAGCAGACTAAAATAAGGCAAGAACAGAGCCGAACAAGATTGATTGGAATGGAAAGTTGGCAAGAGAAATGCTAACTGAACAATGGGCTACCTTCAAAGAGGAATTGGTTTTTGTACAGTCGAGATCCTATTCCTTAAATAGGAAAAGAAAAACAAATAAATGCAGAGGTCCTTGGATGACAACGGGCTTAGATATTAAGATAAAGAAGAAGAAGTATCCTTCGGACAAGTGTCAGACATAAAACAAGATCGAGAACCAAGAAAAATATCAGCTAGAGTATTGTGTACAGGTCTGGGTGCCATATTGTAGGAAGGATGTGAACGCACAGCAGAGAATTTGAAGCAGATTACAAGAATGGTTCCAGGGATGAGGAGTTTCAGTTATGAAGATTGAAGAAGTAGGGCTTTTTCCTTGGAGAGAAGATGGCGCAGAGGTGATTTGATCAAGCTTTACAAATTAATGAGCAGGCTGGATACAGTAATTAGGGAGAAACTGTTCATAAAAGGAACAGGAGGAAAGTGAGGAAAACTTTTTCACCCAGTGAGTAGTTAGAGTATGGAATGCACTGCCTGGAAATGTGGTGGAGGCAGGTTCATAATTGAGATAATCAAGAAGGCATAGGTTGATTACTGTGCATGGGTATGGGGAGAAAGCAGGAGATTGGCACTATGTACTGATTCTCATTTAACGAGCTGGTGTAGGCATGATAGGCTGAATGGCCTCCCGCACCAAAACACGACTGTGATCCTGTGAACTTTTAGTGCAAGCTGGTTAAATATTAATGAAAGCCTCCCAATTGATGCACTATTTCTTCATTGAGTTATGATTCCTAAATGAGTGGTGAGATGGTCAGTTTCATTGGGACTTACTTTGTATTCTTTGATAGAATCTGCGCCTCAATGACAAGACCGACACTTGTTGCCCATTCCTAACCATACTTGAACTGTGTGGCATTCAAGGCCATTTCAGAGAGCACTTAAAAGTACTGAACAGCAAGTCAGCGTCGCTGTGAAACAAAGCTAAGCAACAGAGTTAAGGAGCCTGTGCTTCTGAAATAGCTTGCAAGTTTGAGGGCGGCATCTTCATAAACAATGGGAGAGAGAATAGTGTCAGCAGCTTGAATGCTCGTCAGCAGCTTCATAATGAGGAGAACAGACCTGTGCAAGAAGGGCAGCAATGGTGGGACATTAAAGCCAACAGCAGAGAACCCCTTCGACTGGTTTCTTGCTGGAAGAACCAGTGTGACATCCCACGAAAACAGGTAGATAACTGGTGGGTATTTCTTCCATATCCTTTGCTTGCCAAATTAGTTCAAATCAGGGGTTTACACCTGAAGGGTACAGTTATGAAACTCACCACAAAAAATTTAACATACAAATTAATTAATGAATTAGAATAAAAATGACTAGACGGGTGATGTGTTGTAGCTGTAGTATGTGGAAGTTGGTGGATGCCAGTACAGTCCATGGTGACCACATCTGCGGGAAGTGTTGGCTGTTGGCAGAACCTTAACGCAGAGCTGATGAGCTGAAGTCCAAGCTGTGGACACTGCAACACATGAGGGAGGGGAAGAGATACCTGGACATGGTGTTTCAGGAGGTGCTCACAATACTTCAATTAATTACATTAATTTTGCTCTGCAGTCAGGGACAGGAGAGTGTGATTGAGATTGAGGGAGGTATGGTTATCTGGAATTTATCTTCGGAGGACCCTCAGCCTTGCCATTATGTAATAGGTACGAGGTACCAATAGGTACATTGTTCTCAATGTAGCCCAATGCGGGATTAAAAATTTTTTTAAAAAACCGAAGGGAATAATCTCCAGATTACTAGCTAAACCATTGTGCAAATTGGCATTGGGTAAATAAGATTAGAGAAGTAACCATGTGACTCAAAGATTGGTATGGGAAAAATGGGTTCTGAATGATCGGTTCTGGCACCAGTATTAGAGAAATAGATGGGCTTCACTTGAATCATGCTGGGACGAGTGTCCTGGTGAATTGCATTAGTTAGGGTTGTAGTTAGGTCTTTAAAACAATTAGTGCAGTGGGAGGAGTGTTCTACTAAAGGGAAGTTTTAAAATAATCAAAAAGAAATAAGAGAGCAGAGGCACGGGGCTGTGAAGAGATGAGTGATAAGGAATGTGATAGGAACAGGTAAAAAATATACACAGAGTGCAAAAGAAGTCAGAGCTCGAACAAGTAATTATGGTAGAAAATCAAATCTTAAGGCTCTTTATCCAAAAGAATGAAGAGCTTCCATGGGTATATAAAAATAATTACAGTAGTTGAAGTGTGGGACCCTTGAGGGATGCAACTGTGGAATTGATAACAGTGAACAAGGAAATGGCAGATAATTTAAAACAAAACTTTGCATCTGTTTTCACCTTGGAAACAGTATTAAAATACCAAACATAAGAGATAAGCAAGATGTCATGCCAGGAAAAATCTTGTAACAGTCTTTACTGCAAGGGACAAAGTTTTTGACAAACAAACATGACTCAAGGCAGAGAAGTTGGCAGGATCTCACAGCCATAGTAGGAACTGCAGATGCTGGAGAATCCGAGACAACAAGGTGCAGGGCTGGATGAACACAGCAGGCCAAGCAGCATCATAGGAGCAGAGAGGCTGACGTTTCGGGCCTAGACCCTTCATCAGAAAAGGGGGAGGGGAAGGGGGTTTTGAAATAAATAGGGAGAGAGTGGGAGGCGGATAGAAGAGGGATAGAGGAGAGGATAGGTGGAGAGGAAACAAACAGGTCGAAGAGACGGGGATGGAGCCAGGAAAGGTGAGTGTAGGTAGGGAGTTAGGAAGGGGATAGGTCAGTCCAGGGAGGACGGACAGGTCAAGGGGGCGGGATGAGTTTGGTCGGTAGGAGATGGAGGTGCGGCTTGAGGTGGGAGGAGGGGTTAGGTGGGAGGAAGAACAGGTTAGGGAGGCAGGCCCTCCGCTTCTTCCTGTCCCGCAGGCCCGACCAGTCCCCCTCCACTGATACCCTCATCCGCTTAGCCGAACTCGTCCTCACACTCAACAACTTCTCTTTCAATTCCTCCCACTTCCTACAGACAAAGGGGGTAGCCATGGGTACCCGCATGGGCCCAAGCTACGCCTGCCTCTTTGTAGGTTACGTGGAACAATCCCTCTTCCGTACCTACACCGGCCCCAAACCCCACCTCTTCCTCCGTTACATTGATGACTGTATCGGCGCCGCCTCGTGCTCCCACGAGGAGCTCGAACAGTTCATACACTTCACTAACACCTTCCACCCCAACCTTAAGTTTACCTGGACCATCTCTAACACCTCTCTCCCCTTCCTGGACCTCTCTGTCTCCATATCGGGCAACCACCTAGAAACCGATATTCATTTCAAGCCCACCGACTCCCACAGCTACCTAGAATACTCCTCCTCCCACCCACCTTCCTGCAAAAATGCTATCCCCTATTCCCAATTCCTTCGCCTCCGCCGCATCTGCTCCCAGGATGAGGCATTCCACTCCCGTACATCTCAGTTGTCCTCGTTTTTCAAGGACCGTAACTTCCCCTCCTCGGTGGTCGAGAACGCCCTCAACCGTGTCTCCCACATCTCCCGCACCTCATCCCTCACACCCCGTCCACGCAATAAAAACCAAAAAAGAATCCCCCTCGTCCTCACGTACCACCCCACCAACCTCCGGATCCAACGCATCATCCTCCGACACTTCCGCCATCTGCAATCCGACCCCACCACCAAAGACATCTTTCCCTCCCCACCCTTATCTGCTTTCCGGAGGGACAACTCTCTCCGTGACTCCCTTGTCCGCTCCACACTCCCCTCCAGCTCCACCACACCCGGCACTTTTCCCTGCAACCGCAGGAAGTGCTACACCTGCCCCCATACCTCCTCCCTCACCCCCATCCCAGGCCCCAAGAAGACTTTCCACATCAAGCAGATGTTCACCTGCACATCTGCCAATGTGGTATACTGCATCCGCTGTACCCGGTGTGGCTTCCTCTACATCGGGGAAACCAAGCGGAGACTCGGGGACCGCTTTGCAGAACACCTACGCTCGGTTCGCAACAAACAACTGCACCTCCCAGTCGCGAACCATTTCAACTCCCCCTCCCATTCCTCAGATGACATGTCCATCCTGGGCCTCCTGCAGTGCCACAACGATGCCACCCGAAGGTTGCAGGAACAGCAACTCATATTCCGCTTGGGAACCCTGCAGCCCAATGGTATCAATGTGGATTTCACAAGTTTCAAAATCTCCCCTCCCCC
>NC_063354.1:22421673-22456170 GCF_021869965.1 Rhincodon typus | reverse complement strand
ACACCTTGTTATCTCAGATTCTCCAGCATCTGCAGTTCCTACTATCTCTTGATTAATGCAGGCTTTCTTTTGAATATATACATGAAATAGAAGCCAATTTGAAACAACTATTTTGCTGTTGTCACCGTGTGTTAGAATTGATTTTGAACTTCCATCACAATTTCGCTGCCTTACAAAGAAGGAACATTCAAGTGTTGGATGTATGAGGTGAGAACAGTTGGATTAAATATTTATACAATGAATGGAGCCAAGCAATGCATGTTATATAACATCATGTTCATGAGATATAAACAATACATCTAAACAGATACCACCCTTTTTTTGCTTCAAATGACTTAGAAAATCCTGAGGCTGATTGAGTGGATATTGTATCTTGGATAGACATGACATTGCCAGAGCTAGAATCTGGAACATACATATTTTTACAATGGAGGTTGGAGAAATTGACTGTTTTACCACTCTGAGTTACAGCATAAAATTAAAGTGCTTTATCCTGTTACTGAAAAGGCCAATTATATACTTTATCCTATGTTAGGTTTAGAATAAAAAGATCTACGAACCTTCTAAAAAAATACAAGAAGGAGTGTTTTAATATAAAATCAGATTCATTCAACAAAAGTGCAAGACTGATTAATGCACAAACTGAAATGAATTCACCCTTCCAGATAATTCTATATATGTATATATACCAACTGAAGAAAAAAAGATCTCAGCAAATATTCATGTTGAAAAAAGAACTTTGGCCAAATAATCATTAGTATTAAAGGGAAAAGGACAGAGTATGGAATATTCCAGATGCTTCCAGTCTGGCTTCCTTACAGTTGTAGCAGGGTGTCACCAGACACAGTTATCATGGTTGACACTAGAATCTTCACGTGTTGTCTTCCAGGGGACTCAGAAATCGAGAAATCTTTCAGGGTTAAATAGTTTTTTCAGTTATTGCATACAATCCTGAAAAGGATGTTTCAGAAAGGTGGCAAAGGGCTGAGCTGGGGCTTTCTCTCCTTCCAATCCAATTGAATTTCAAACAATATCAAAACAGGAACAGCTTCTAACAGCCATAAACTCAGATATGTAACTTCCTGCAGATCCAAGCAGTTAACTGGCTTCCAGTAATCCAAGGGCCACCAACCTGACTGTTACTTTGCTTAAAGCACATAATTTCCAATAAGTGATTTTGAAAAAAAAGTATATTACAGCATCTTTTCATTTTGAAATAACTGCACAGAGGCCAGAATCCCATCACCAAGTCACGCTTTATTGATGTGTGCACCATACATGCAATGTGACTAGCACCCTCACAGCTGGTCCCTCGACTGTGGAGACCATCTGAATCTCCTGTTCACATCTGTCAGCCAGGGCTCCCTGATTGGCCCAGGTTAACAACACCAATCAAGAATCCCATAGTCAATGAGATCCATCTGGCCCTGGTTCTATCAGTGCGCATTTATCCGTTTAAAGAAAAACAGATTTGTGTATCTTCTCAGTACTGCAGGTGAACCAGTTTTCCTCATCCTTTAGACATGAGTACACAAAAAGGATCAATAATCGAAGTGCATTCATAACTATATATAAAAGACTGAAAGAGAGAGAGGAGTGCACCACATATATTCTTAAGCACCACATTTATTCACTACCTTACTGGGACGGATTGGGTAGAAATTAATCTTTCTGGGTGAGTGAAGAGATTTCAAAGTCGGGGATACAGCTTTGTGAAACACCAGAAAGAAACTAGGTGAGACTGGAGATGAAACAAAATCTGCGAGTCCACATTATTTGGTGACTTTCTGGTTCCTAAGCATTTGAAAACATGCCTTTGAGTAATTTTCATAGGTTTCCTAAATTTCCCAGATTGAATTCAATTTGGCAAGTAATACCTTGGAAATATTATTGGTGAGCTTTTGTTTTATGGGCCAAGGAAAACTAATCTACCAGATTTGTGAGGGCATCTTAGAAGCAGTATACAGTTCTATCTGAGGAAGATCTGATTTGGTTAACAGTGGAGTGATTTCAGCTGTTACTTAGTGTCACTGCCTTAACTTCTTGCACCTCTCCATTTTTAGATGGTGTTTGCTATATTGGTATCAGGGAAATAATAGAAGACATAGAACACAGACTATTGAAGGTCATGGGATCAACTAATTAAAGTTTATGCGTGTGGGCTTTATTGCATGATTAGAAATATGTTGCTGGCCCAGTTCCACTGCAATGGCATCAATCATATATTGACTATCAAATCTGCAGTTACTTTGCTTTGTTGTTACATGAGGCCCTAAATTTATAAATTACTTAAGTAAACATAAACTAATTTCATCATCACTTTCAGATTGGAAGAAGCAGAATGTAGGTGAGTGGTGGTGGTGATAAAACTAATACTCAATTACCAGCTTTTTGGCAAGTTGCGTTGTGAGTTTTTTCAAAGCTAATCTTTGCAAATATTAATACCAGCTTATTGTATGTATTTTATCTCAAAAATCTGCATTAAAACCAGCGCATTAGTCGATTAATGAGGGGTAAAATCAATTAACTTCTCGCAAATTTAAAAAAGCACACTGAATAGTTGTATCATATACACCACTAGGATTATAAATTACACATTTGCTTCAGTTGCGCTGTACTCTATATTATTGTAAATTCCCTTCTAACTGGGAATGGGAAACAGCACCATACTATGAGAACGAAATGTGAAAGAATCTGATACTCAAAATCAACTCTGCAGCACGATGGGATTCATAGAAAACTCATTCTTATGAACTTTAGTTAATGGAATTTCCTATCTTAATGCATTGGCTTGTCCTGCACTCAGCCACCAATCAATCACTTCTCGCAGTGCATATCAGAAAGGTAGATCCTCAACCTGTTCAGCTGAAAAGTCAAAAGTTGAAGAATTCAACCCATGATTATCCGCATTATTGAACCAATAACAATGTATTGTAAAATTCCTAAAATAAATCCTTTTCAAATAAAACATTTTGCATCTTCTCACATTTTGATTGTGCAATTTGGGCAGTCATCCTTCCATGTTTATAAGGTGATGTATGAAACAGGTGGGATTACAGTTTAAGTTGAAAATTGGTGATAGGTTGCATACCCTGCTATCATATCACCCTGATGTCATAGTAAAACCTTGCTTGGAAGATTAGAATTTTCTCAGTAAGTGAGGTCTCTGACTTGATTCCTAGAGTTGTAGCCAACTGTTGCAAATTGTAAATGAATTCTAGAACACAATGGGAATGAACACTTTGACTCCAATGCCATTATCCTAATGTCTATCAGCAATCAGGCTGGGGTGAAGTCAATGGGCTTTGATAAGATTTATCAAATCTCTCTGCATGTTGACTGCATTCTCTCACCAAGGCATTTCAGAACCTGCCCAAAGAGTTGGTCAGAATTGGGTTTCAGTGACAGCACTTTAGCCCCAACTTTAACTTGGTGTAAGTGTCAAGTATGGATCAGGGGATGAGTATGATGCCCTTTGCCAGCTTTTTGACAAGAAGCACATTTCCCATTTAAAGTCCCAGCTCCAGTATAAAGAGAATCAACCGACCTCAGTCTCAGCAAGCACATCAAACTGATGGGCGTCAATTGGCTAACTATGGCAGGAAACTCCAGCTGGCACCCGATGGAATAGTCCCCAGCAGAGGTACAAGGGGACCACCAAGGAAACACTTGCAGAAAGTCGACCCATTTCTGGGCCTGCTCATCATCAGAGTGGCATTTCCCTTGGAAGAGGTCTCACTTTTTAAAAAGGAGTAAGGAGAACTTATTTCTCTGAGGATCATTAGTTTTGGGAGTTCTTTTCCCCAGATGCATATTGTGTTGGCTAGGTCTTTTAAGTTATACAAGACCAAGTTATAAAGATTCTTGATAGAAAAGGAAGTCAAGAGTAATGGGTGGGTGGGTGATGGGCTGCAATTGCAGCTGAGAACATGGTGTTGAGACCATAACCAGCTCAGCAATTATGTCACCGAATGGCAGAGCAGATTCAGAGACAAATGGGCTATTCCTGTTCCTAAGTCTGTTGTTTTTATGTTCCATTGAAATTGGGACTTCTCAGTTGGTTTAGTAATAAAAATGTATATTGCATCAATTTAATGTTGCCTTCCATTCAGATTTCTGTGCAAATATTCAACAGTTCAATATACCATACATCAGAGAGGATCTTTCCAACTTTCACTTCTCAGCTCGAATATTTTATTGCTGCAAACCATTTTACTTTGGAGACCAGTTTCCATAGCCATTTGCTGTTCTTGTGACATCTCGATCTGTGATTCCTGTGATCTTTCATTTACATTTCACATTCACCTTCAAGCATTGGAAATACCATGTGGAGTGTTTATGTTGTGATAACTGACTATCAATTACATATACTGAATCAGTTTTTTTACGGATGCTTGGAACAATAACAGTCATTAGGTTTGGTTCTGGTCATTTTTTTCATTGGAAATTATTGATATCTAGATCATCATCTGTGAAGAGATAAAGATTTTGTATTTGTGACGAATGTCACAGCAATATAAGGAGTAACATAAATATTAGATATTGACAAGATGGTTAGTGCATGACAGAATGAATGTCATGGACATCTATATTGTTGTGTTCGTCCATTATTAAATGTCATTATTCCAATGTTGATGTCCTTTAGGGCAAAACAGATGTCGAAAAGATTTTCACCAGCCACAGGGATAGAACTCAGTTTGCTGTCGTTCTGTCCACACATTCAAGCTAAACAAGTGTGAAATGTTCTTTCGAGCCTCTGTGTTTCCATCTATGAGTGATCTCCTGTGGTCCCTCTGGCCGACTGAACATAGAACAATCTCCTTTGGCTTCTGCTTAAAGCATTGAGCATTTTTTGATCACTTCTCAGATGAGTCTGCCTTCAACTAGAGTCATCTTGACACAGACTATCCTCCGTGGTGAGAGCCATTTTGTTGACCTGCTAATCTTCCTTGTCTTCTATAGCATTGCTAATCATTTTCTTTTCCATCCTCTCAGCTGGCATACTCAGACTGATTGGAGTCAAGTACCTTATTATTTGGTCGCACAAAGAATAAATGCCATCAAAACTGTACAGTACTTGGCTGGTTTAATATATTGCTGATGGTTAGCTAATTACATAGAATTTATATCACAGAAATAGACCATTTTGTCCAACTTGTCCATAATGGTGTTTATACTCAACATGGCACTTCATATCACCATAGAATATCAATCTAATCTTTCTTTTAATCTATCTACATAGCCTCCACTTAAATGCCCCTGTGATATTCACCTTAAACCTTCTGTGTAATAGCAGTCCATTTTTCTTGATGTTATTCTATGTCTAAAAATATTTTATTCCCAGGTTCCCATATAAAGAAGTTAAATGTTTGAATTTATAGCAAACCTCTTGTGAAAGTGACAAAGATAGAAATTGCTGGAGAAACTCAGCAGGTCTGGCAGCATCTGCGCAGAGAAATCAGAGTTAACGTTTTGGGTTGAGTGACTCTTCCTCGGAACTGGAAGAACCGTGGATGCTGTAAATCAGAGACAAAAATAGAAATTGCTGGAAAAGCTCAGCAGATCTGGCAGCATCAGTGAAGGGAAATCAGACTTAATGTAAAGAACTGCAGAACTTCTGAGGAAGGGTCACTTGACCTGAAATATTAACTCTGATTTCTTTCCACAGATGCTGTGAGACCTGCTGAGTTTTTCCAGTAATTTCTATTTTTGTCACTGATTTACAGCATCCGCAGATCTTTTGGTTCTCTTGGTGTAAGTGTTTGTTGCCATATATCTACACATTGGTCACCCATTGTTGTTCACTATAAAACCTCAATATCTGGCTGATTTTTAAAAGTTATGGGTTGTAATCAAGAAATTATAGGCTAAAGGCTACAGCAAATTGGCCTGACAGATTCTAAATGGTAGTTTTACTTCTGTGGTCTATCAAAAAGGCTGGCAGTTCTTAAGATTTGATGTTGCTTGCAATTATGGTCTAAAAGTAAAACAAAACACTTCTATATGGTTTTTGTATGTTGCAGCGTAAGTAATTTACAATAACTGATGACATCAGACACTCCCTTGAAAGCCATACATTCAGAAAGATGCACCAAGTGTATTCATGTAAGAGCTGGGTTGTACAGAGGGCATTTAATGTGGTTTCTCTGCTGGACGAGTTGAATGCAATTGATGTCATAGTGCATCACTTAGCATTAAAATAAGTAGCACAGAATTAAAAATTAAAAATTTGTCTTTTAATATTCTTTATTCAATTCAGCTACACCTGACCATTTTGATAAGTCCTATTTTGGACAATTTCCATCAAGTACTTGAGAGAAAAATGGTAGTTCAATCAAGCACTGAAATTTGCCAGGAATAACGTGGCATTCTCATCACATACCTTGCTCTTTTCATCAGCTGTGTTCTGTTGAATACACCCAGAGAGTGAAAGAATAGGAGTCTCTGATGATTCGCCCTTTGGTTGTTGCAGTGGAATTACTGCACAAGCACCAAGTAAGTTTTTTTTTGTGCAAGCAGATGATTTGTGTCTTGGCGTGTGCCTGATATTTTGCACAAGATTTGCACCACTTCAGGAAGAATTATGATCCAACATTACTCTTATCCCTGACTTCAGATTTCAGCCTATAACAAGTTTTTTTTTGCCCTGTTTTAAAATCTACTTGTGTGATGCTAACAGTTTTTAAAGATTATACTCAGAGATTTGAAATGAACAATAATTGCTCAATTTCCATCCCTTTAATTAAGTTATTGTCAATGCCCGACTGTGTACAAAAGTAAACTGTTTAATTGAGCTCTACAGCACTGTAAACACTGTCCAGTTGAATTTGTATTGCTTTTAAGTATGCATGCTATCACCATTTGAAGCTTTGTTCTGCGCCATTATTGCTCTGAGCATCATTGTAAACATAGAATAATTGAATTGGCTTCCCACTCTGTGCAACAATCTGAACACAGCTTAATTGAAGCTCAGTTTCAGTCAGGATACCAATGAAGCCAGTGATTTACTCTGGGTAAGTTCATTAACATTACTTAATTGGAGCTCAATGCTACTCTGAATACCATTGCAAACAGAGCCTAAATGAAGATCTGTACCATTCAATGTATTAATATAAACACAAGCTTTATATTAATGAATTATTTGCATCTAAAAATAAACTTATCGCGTGCGGTTGTCTTTTCATATTCCTTAATATGAGCCTTTTGTGGCAAAGGTGAACTTAATAAAGAGAAATTATTGTTTTGAGAGTTATAGTGGTGTTTTGAAGAATAGCCATATTAACTGAAATGCCATCCGAAGAAATGAATAGATATCAGGGGGCAGAATGTGATTTTTTTTTGTAGTCCTGCTCAATAGCATTAGTGCTGTGATGTATTGCGTTAGTGTACTTTAATGACATGATTTTAAACAATTAATTCCTCCCTACTATTTGCATTGGTGGAAGGTTGTAATGCTTCAGGGGGAGTGGCAGAGAAGCTAAATCGCAATAAACGCAGTACGGCATGTATCACCAATGATATTTCAGTAAATTTTTCAACGTTGTGCCGGTGCACAGTACCAGTAAGGTCACCTTAGAAGTGCTACAACAAATATTCTTTCTTGCCAAAATCATTTATTTGTGCCAACAGAAAAAAGAGCACTCCTTACTTCGTCTTATCTCTGCCTGCTACTCTCAAAAGCATGGTTTATATTTTCTTCCATTCTAATGAATAACAAGATGTAAAGCAATGTTCCCAGCTTTAAGCACACAGCTATCTTCCTGTTAACATCGGTGAACCATGAGAAATACAGCCAGATGTGACCACAATATGGGTTAGTCTTACAGTAACGAGGTGCAGCAAAAACATTGCCCCCACCTATCCACTTGCATATCAATCAAGAAATGAGCAAAAAAACAGGACAAGGAATAGTGTAGCATAATAAGAATGCACTTGTTAATGTAATACCAACATCAGCAATTACATGCTATTGAGACTCTGAAAACAGAGGATGGAATAACCTACGCCAGAGAATGTATTACAGTAAAATGCAAAATAGTGTATAAATAAAAGAGTTTGCTGGAGATTCCATGAGTCAGACAATAATCAATCTTAATGCGCTGTGTCTAGAACTGCCCATTTTGTTTTGTAGTCCAGGAAATTCTGAATCTGGGATGCTTGGATAGTTTGGTTTTCCAGATGAATAACAGATTCAGGAATTCAGAGTAGGCTTTCTTTGCAGGAAAGAATAGTTGAATGACCATTGGAAAGGAATATGTATTAGAAATAAGTAAACACTGTGATGATCAAAAACTATGTTAAGTTTAATGGTTGCTCTGCTATTGGAATAACATGAATAATAGAGCTGTACGTAGATATTAGCGATATCTGTTAACTAGCATTAAAGGAGAAATTTTGCAAAGGTTTCCCTGAAGTCATTAATTAAGTGTTATGTTACCAGATTCTTCGTATAAACTCACTAATCACATATTGATGAATGGGAACAAACTCGCTCCTCTTTAATTGAAGATTCACAATACCATAAATAAGTTGTAGGAGAAGTCAACATGTGCATCTTGCTAGTGAATCAAAAGAACTGCTACTGCTCTGTCACATGCTTTAGGGCATCACTTCCTGTGGTGATGATGTACATTGCGTTAAAAAGTTACCACAACATCTCTTTTTCCTTAATTAGCATCTAACACAAAGAGAATAAATTCACAAAATAGAAACTGCAATGAGCACGATTTACATTTAAAAAAAAGACCTCATATTAGTTAAGAGTCCACTATAGTCAGCTTTTTATAATGCCTGAACCTTGTAACAGTAAAATGATTTTTTAAGATCCAACATCGTCGCTTGAATTCTTGACTCTTCACCATAGACATATGGATATCCTATACATTAGGAGAGTGCTGGTTGTCTTTCACAGTGGTTGAGGTAACCTTAGATACCTCTGGTAAAAACCAGGCTCCTCCTGTTTGGTGGTTAACTCAAATCTCTTGCCACGCTTGTAGGCTGGATATTTTTTTTCTTCTGTATTCCTTCGTGGGATGAGGGTATCGTTGGCAAGGCTAACATTTGGAGTTTCACTAGGTTGATTCTGGAATTGAGAGAGTTGGCTTATGAGGAGAGATTGAGTAAACTGGGGCGATACTCGTTGGAATTTAGAAGAATGAGAGGGGAATCTTATCTATTCCCTGCATCATTTTATCAGTTTCTATAAGATAGAAGCAGGGAGGTTGTTTGTACCAGCAGGTGAAACTAGAACTAGGGGGCACAGCCTCAAAATAAGGGGAAGCAGATTTAGGACTCAGTTGAGGAAGAACTTTTTCACCCAAAGGGCTGTGAATCTGTGGAATTCCCTACCCAGTAAAGCAGTTGAAGCAACCTCATTAAATATTTATAAGGCAAAGATAAAATGATTTTTGAACAGTAAGGGAATTAAAGAATGTGGTGAGCAGCCAGCTAAGTGGAGCTGAGTCCATGAAAGGATAGCCATGATGTTATTGAATGGTGGAGCAGGTTCAATGGGCTGGATGGCCTGCTCCTGCTCCTATTTCTTATGTTCCCATATGTTCTTACTTGTAGCCATTTGAGAAAGGCTGATCTCTTCTGTCAATGATTGCCTAAGTGATACAAATGTGCCACATGAACAGAGCAATTTTCCTAATTGTTTTCTCAATGATGATGCTATCTCAGCAAAGTTGAGTATATGGGGTTCCAAGAAATGGAATAACCATAGACATCATTGCAAAACATCTCAGCCTTGAGTATAGGGACAGATTGTACATTTTCTACTTTGTCTGGATCAGGACACATCCCTGTGTTAGAATAGAATAAACCATAAAAAGTAACACAGCTTACATCATGCTCTTCCTTAGTGGTGCCCATAATTGCAACGTCATCTATTATACATGTATCAAACCAGCTCCATTCATTGTTCTCTGCTCTGAAACAAATCACCACAATTCCGATCTTTACTATTGCATTTCAACTTCTGCAATATGGTCTTCTGACTTGCTGTGTTAC
Organism: Rhincodon typus; assembly: GCF_021869965.1. Classification (NCBI taxonomy): domain Eukaryota; kingdom Metazoa; phylum Chordata; class Chondrichthyes; order Orectolobiformes; family Rhincodontidae; genus Rhincodon; species Rhincodon typus. The sequence continues at coordinate 22,446,159 of NC_063354.1, read as the reverse complement.
TGAGTTCTTCACACAAATTCCCAATCTCACACTGATAAGTGACAATAATTACTTTGGATTCTTATTGTAGGATACTGAAAATACTACATACACAATACAGGAGAGCTCTTCCTCAGGAATTTGCACAACTCCAACTGCTGTGTCACATGCAGTATGTCTTCACTTTCTATAGCAACAATGCACGCTAGCTGTTTACCTATTCCTTTGAAGCAGCATCTCAATATTAAATGAGGTAGAGTGTATTATGAGGTAGATTATAGGCAGTGAATGACAGATTGACTATTCTCTTCATTCCCTGTTTGTTTATGTATTTTTGCTCCAAATATCTGCAAGCCTGGTCTATTCCAAATTTGTTCATTTTGGTTCTGATGCCCCCTCTAAGTCATTACAATAGATAGGAAATAGGATAAGCTTCAAATCTGATACCTGTGTTCCCTAATTTCAATACCCAAATACTTAATAATTTCCTCCTTACTGTGAGCTTTTGTATTCGGTTCAAGTCAACCCAAGCAGAATATTTCACTTCCTACACAGTGACTTTTGCGATAAATTATGATATTATAACAAGAATACTTACATTTATTTAATTCCCTTCACGTGAAAATATCTCATTTTTTGTAGTAAATTGCCTTACTTTGATCTGCAGTGACTATTGTTATATAGCCATTAATCACTTAGGTGGAACCTTGTCAAAAGTTTGCTGAAAGCTCAAGTATTTATCAGCAGCATTTTTCCTGACCACCATATCTGCAAGAGGTTTGAAAAATCACAGCAAGTTAGTCAAACATGACACTAACTGTCCCTTAAAAAATGTGCTTTACCTAGTATGCACCCATTAGATTTTAAAACCATCTTGAAGATGTTCCTTATGCCTGTCCTTGTACAGTTTAATCTGTAACAACCTTGAAGGTCTCTTGACCCTGTATTAGCCCCTACTGAATCCTCTCAAATGCATTTGAGTTCAGCAAATGTAAGAAAATGTCAAAATTTTGTTATGCTGCTTCCATCTCCATAAAAATGCATAGGTGCTAGTCATCTGGATTTGAACACTTAGCCACTTAAAAAACAGCTTCATCATGGTGTATTCAATGTCTCCATACCTTTTTTTTCTTTACTTGGAATCACTCATAGGTTCATTTATGGCACAGAAGGAGTCCGTTGGCATACTGAGTCTATGCTGGCTCCCCACAGATAAATCCGGTTATTCCACTCCTTTTTTTGGTCACTGTGGCCCTGTCGGTTTATTTCCCTCCAGTTCCCATCCAATTTTCTTTTGAAATCATTGATTGTTTCTGCATCCACCACTCAAGAGCAGTCAGTTCCAGGTTATCACTCATCGTGTAGAAAAGGTCTTCCTCACATTCCCTACATCTTTTGCCCAAAATGTTACATTTGTGGCCCCTGGGCATGTATAATCATGTAAAAGGAAGCATACCATACCTAAGCCTGCCATAATCTTGTACACCTGTCAAATCTCCCCTCAATCCTCTTTGCTTAAAGGAGAAGAACTGCAGCCTTTCTAATCTAACCTTGTAAACTGTACCTCCCCATTTCTATTTATGAAGGCCAAGATCCCTTATGCCTTGTTAACCACATCCATCTGCCAAAGTGCATCACCTCTGCCACTTATCTAGCCATTCTGCCAGCCTATGTCCTATTGCAGGTAATTCATACCATCTACCACAACCTGCTGCTATCTGTCCCTAAGCCAAATTTTTATTCAATTGCACACAGGTCTTCCACTTGCCTAAGCCTCAATATTGTTTACCAGCCCTTACACCGCATCTTGTAAATACTTAATCCATATCAACAACATGTGCCATATTCCCTTTCTGTTACATCATTGAAAAATTGAATTAGATTAGTCACACATGTTCTACCTTTTACAAACCTGTCCTGACTCTCATTCATTAATTTAAGCCTCTCCAAAAGCCTGTTGATGTTTTTGCCCAATTCCAAGTCCACTACTAATGTTAAACTAATCGGTCTTATAGCTAGGATTGTCCATGCATCTTATCATGAATACGAGATATCACATTTGCCACTCTCCAATCCTCTGGCACTTACCTCATATTTAGGCAAGCTATAAAAATTAAGACATTCTTTCTTTCTTTCTTTCTGCTATCTTCACTCCCACTTCCTTTAGGATACATGCCATCTAGATCAGGCAATTTACCTACCCTAAGCATGTTACGACAGGGAATGGCCAAACCCCTCTGATAATTAAAATAAAACACAAGCCCTAATCTGCTTTGACAGGAGTAGGGGTTTCCCTGTAATAATTACCCCAGAAACACCCAGAGAAGCCCATCTCTCCCCTTGTAATCTGTTTAAAAAAAGAACAGTTAAAAGAAAGAAAATCCCTGATCTCCACTTCAGGAGTAACAAGAAAAAATTATTTACTTAACCCAGTAATGAACACTTCAACAAAATTATGAACAAGCCAACAATTACCCTCTTGACTACGAATTACTGCCTAACTGGCCCAAATTCTACTGGAATGCTGTTTAAATAACGACAAGTCCCACTAATATAAACCCAATTAATAAGAAGCAATAAATTATAACTTAATTTCTCCAAGTTCACACAGACTGTCTTCTGGAATCGTCTTTCATCTCCGCTGTCTTCACAAATGCCTTTCTTCCGTTAATTCTGCTGTCAGGCTCTCTGAACTGGCAACTTCACAGCTGCTGCTTACAGTCATACTTTTTGTTAATATTTCTAAGTTCAGACAAAGCACAAATCTCTGAAAGGAACCACACATTTTAGCTTCCTGCCTTCCAATTCACAATTACTCTACCCAACTTTGTAACAAGCATAGCCCACCTTTCCAGTACAACTTCCTTTTCAATTTTAACACTACCTATTGTCTCCATTATCATTGTGTCTACTGATATTTTGTCAAATTCATCTTGCTCAATGAACCCCTAGCCTTGTTCTCTGCATCTGAGCATGTAAAAGGCAATGTCAAAATAGTCTTGCCAGATAATAGGGCTGCTCTCTCATTAGAGAGAGACACTGGTTATGATTTAACCTGAGGGCCAACATGCCTCAGGCACAGGAAGAGGTTGAAAAGGAGAATCCTTCATGGTAATGTTAGCAGGTGCGAAAATTGAATCTACTCTGTTGACATCACTCTGTGTTGCAAACTAGCCATCCAGCCAAATATGCTAACTGAACCTTTCTTCCTAACAGGATCCATGGCACTTCTCACTACCCAACTCCTATTTACAAGCTGGTAAATTTTGTGTTCCCCTTTATATTGACTGCCTTTCCATTTTCATACTTTCTTTTTCAGCTTTTCCTCTTCACCTCCCCATTCAACCTGTTGTACTTGACCTGTGTCTCACATGAAGAATTCACCTGTTTTTCATGATCAGCTGTTTTCTGTTTCAACATGATCTTTGTTACCATAAAATAAGAACTGTGGATGCTGGGGACCTGAAACAAAAACTTGATAAAGCTCAGCAAGTCTGGGAGCATCTGTGGGAAGAAAGCAGAGTTAGCATTTCAAGTCTGGTGACTCTTCATCAGAAATTCATGATTTTCGCTGGCATTTTTCTGTTTTTAATCTCAGTTTCCTCGATGAAGGAACCGTCTTTATGCCTTACCTTTCACCCTTGTTAGAACATACCTAGCTTACACCTGAAGCATCTTTTTCTAAAAGAGCACATTAGTTCCAGAGTAGTTTTTCCTATCATCTCCTATCGACTTTATTCTAGTGAGATTCTCTTTCAGCTTGGATTTTATGTTAGATTGTTCCTTGCTTTTTCCTGTTAGTTACACAACAGAAAGACTTAGGGGTTCAGGTACACAGTTGTTTGAAAGTTGCATCATTAGTAGACAGGGTGGTTAAGAAGGCATTCAGCACGCTTGCTTTCATTGCTCAGACCATTGAGTATGAGAGTTGGGACATCATGTTATGGTTATACTGAACATTGATGAGGCCACTTTTAAAGTACTGTGTACAGTTCTGGTCACCCTAATATAGGAAGGATGTTATGAAATTGGAGAGGATTCAGAAAAGATTTACAAGAATGTTGCACAGCCTAGAGGATTTGAGTTATAGGGAGAGGCTGAATCGGCTGGAACTTTTTTTCAGTGGAGTGTAGGAAGTTTAGGGGTGACTTTATAGAGGATAAGGTGACTCGTGAAGGTCTTTTCCACAGGGTAGGGGAGTGCAAATCTTGAGGGCATAGTTTAAATGAGAGGGGAAAGATTTAAAAGGGAACAGAGGGCAACTTTTTCACACAGAGGGTGTTTCGTATGTGGAATGAATGGCTAGAAAAAGTGGTAGAGGTGGGTACGGTTACAACATAAAGAAGACATTTGGACTGGTACATGAATAGGAAAGGTTTACAGGGATAAGGGCCAAACACAGGCAAATGGGACTCTTTGCGAAACTTGGTCAGCTTGGATGAGTTGGACTGAAGGGTCTGTTTCTGTGCTGTGTGAATTTATGACTCTGTTAATATAGACCATACGGTATAGAGCTGTAGAGCATTACAAACAGAAAAAGGCCCTTCAGCCCACTGAGTCTGTGCCATACAAAAACAACCAGATAACTATTCTAATCCCACTTTGCAGCACTGGAGCCTTGTATTCCTTGGCATCACAAGTGCACAGCTAAATATTTCTTAAATGTTGTGAGGGTTTTTGCCTTTGCCACCCTTTTTCAGGCAGGAAGTTCCATTACTTCTGAATGGTCTGGCCCTAATTTTTAGACTATGGCCCCTAGTTCTAGAACCTCCAACCAGTGGAAATAGTTTATTTTTACCCACTCTGTCCTTTCCTGTTAATATCTTGAAGATTTCAATCAGATCACCCTTTAACCTTTAATTTGTCCTCATAACTTAATCCTTGAAGTCCAAGTATCATTTTTTTATATGCTTGTTGCAAAGGCATATTCCTCCGATGATTGACCAAATCACTTTGTTGCAAATGCAGCCCCGTTTTCATTGTGGTTCTGACTTAATAACTTTTCCTAACCCTAGATCCTTATAAGGCAATACCTTGAAAGAGCTCATTCAATTGCTTTTCGGAGTCTTATCAATCCCATCGTGACCATGTGAGACCACCTAACTTGTGTTCATTCCCTACGCTTAACAGGGAGTCCCTAGGTACAGTGCCTAGACAAGTTACTTTCATTAATACAGGAAGAAACCTGTTCACACGTTTCCAGAGAAGCCATTGCCTGTGAGGGGAAATTGCAATCAAGGTGTTTATTCAAGTAGTTTTGACCACCTTATTGGCCCTTCAATTTTCTTGTCTGGTTAAAAGCATCTTTGTTTTAAAAAGAGCCCAGTGTATGAAATCATCAGTCAGGACATTTTTCCTGTCCATTCCCGATATTATCCATGTTCCATGCTGTCTACCACCTAATGATCTCTCCACATACTGACCTAGACCATTTGTATGCAGCCAGGAACACCAGAGGCATTAAAATGCCTTGCAGCACTTATTTACTTGAAAATTCTACTCAAGATTGGAAAGCAACCCAGGTCTAAACATGCATGGGAAGTTTATGTAAATCACAATGTATACAATCATCAAAATTGCATCACTAAATGAAGACAATTCAAATTTAGTGCCAGAGGGCCGTGACATTCTCATAATACTACCAGTGAAGCAAGTAATGCTCACAAGACTGAAAGTCTGTTCAAGCCCAGAATGTGTGATAGTATTTCTATGACTCTAATGTGTTTATTTATTTTCCAAGTAAAGGCTAAAAATGTTGGCTTGCCTCAGACTGAATCTGTAGATAATATATAATAAAATTATCAAGTAAGATATTATTTGTCTAGACTCGAAGAATGGCAATTTAAAATGAAAGTTGAGACAACAAGGTGCAGGGCTGGATGAACACAGCAGGCCAAGCAGCATCATAGGAGCAGAGAGGCTGACGTTTCGGGCCTAGACCCTTCATCAGAAAAGGGGGAGGGGAAGGGGGTTTTGAAATAAATAGGGAGAGAGTGGGAGGCGGATAGAAGAGGGATAGAGGAGAGGATAGGTGGAGAGGAAACAAACAGGTCGAAGAGGCGGGGATGGAGCCAGTAAAGGTGAGTGTAGGTAGGGAGTTAGGAAGGGGATAGGTCAGTCCAGGGAGGATGGACAGGTCAAGGGGGCGGGATGAGGTTGGTCGGTAGGAGATGGAGGTGTGGCTTGAGGTGGGAGGAGGGGATAGGTGGGAGGAAGAACAGGTTAGGGAGGCAGGGACGAGCTGGACTGGTTTTGGGATGCGGTAGGGGGAGGGGAGATTTTGAAACTTGTGAAATCCACATTGATACCATTGGGCTGCAGGGTTCCCAAGCGGAATATGAGTTGCTGTTCCTGCAACCTTCGGGTGGCATCGCTGTGGCACTGCAGGAGGCCCAGGATGGACATGTCATCTGAGGAATGGGAGGGGGAGTTGAAACGCACCTCATCCCTCACACCCCGTCCATGCAATAAGAACCAAAAAAGAATCCCCCTCGTCCTCACGTACCACCCCACCAACCTCCGGATCCAACGCATCATCCTCCGACACTTCCGCCATCTGCAATCCGACCCCACCACCAAAGACATCTTTCCCTCCCCACCTTTATCTGCTTTCCGGAGGGACAACTCTCTCCGTGACTCCCTCGTCCGCTCCACACTCCCCTCCAGCTCCACCACACCCGGCACTTTTCCCTGCAACCGCAGGAAGTGCTACACCTGCCCCCATACCTCCTCCCTCACCCCCATCCCAGGCCCCAAGAAGACTTTCCACATCAAGCAGATGTTCACCTGCACATCTGCCAATGTGGTATACTGCATCCGCTGTACCCGGTGTGGCTTCCTCTACATCGGGGAAACCAAGCGGAGACTCGGGGACCGCTTTGCAGAACACCTACGCTCGGTTCGCAACAAACAACTGCACCTCCCAGTCGCGAACCATTTCAACTCCCCCTCCCATTCCTCAGATGACATGTCCATCCTGGGCCTCCTGCAGTGCCACAACGATGCCACCCGAAGGTTGCAGGAACAGCAACTCATATTCCGCTTGGGAACCCTGCAGCCCAATGGTATCAATGTGGATTTCACAAGTTTCAAAATCTCCCCTCCCCCTACCGCATCCCAAAACCAGTCCAGCTCGTCCCTGCCTCCCTAACCTGTTCTTCCTCCCACCTATCCCCTCCTCCCACCTCAAGCCACACCTCCATCTCCTACCGACCAACCTCATCCCGCCCCCTTGACCTGTCCGTCCTCCCTGGACTGACCTATCCCCTTCCTAACTCCCTACCTACACTCACCTTTACTGGCTCCATCCCCGCCTCTTCGACCTGTTTGTTTCCTCTCCACCTATCCTCTCCTCTATCCCTCTTCTATCCGCCTCCCACTCTCTCCCTATTTATTTCAAAACCCCCTTCCCCTCCCCTTTTTCTGATGAAGGGTCTAGGCCCGAAACGTCAGCCTCTCTGCTCCTATGATGCTGCTTGGCCTGCTGTGTTCATCCAGCCCTGCACCTTGTTGTCTCGGATTCTCCAGCATCTGCAGTTCCTACTATCTCTAAAATGAAAGTTGAATAGGTTATAATAGTAATAAAAATTAGTGTGTTCTTTTGCTTTGTTTTTGAGTTCTACATCTCGATTTCATTGAAAAAGTGGGGATGATGTGTTACATTAAATGATATTATACTGTACTGTGCGTAGGTCTTTCACAGCTATGATCAAAACACATAAGCAATCTACTGCAAAAGAAAGGGAGCCTTGAACAGGCCATTTCCAACACTGTCTTAACGATTTCCTGTCCACAAGAAGCCCATCATTTAGTGATTCATTTCGTAATGTGTTTTCCTACCTCTAGATCTAGAGATAAGGAGCTTGCAATCTGCTATGCTTAACAATGCTCTCAAAATCTAGATAGTATGATCTTATCTCCATCTTTCCACTAACATAACGCACATTTCATTGTCACTCGAAAGTCCCATCAGACCAATTTACTTCAATACTCCAACTCAACAAGACAAGCTAGGTCACCCAGAGTGCAAAGGAGAAGGCTTACAGTGACCCCTATCTGTTGAGTACTGAACAAGTCTAATGCCCTACTCCCAGAATCATTACTTTTGGAGACTCCAAAAATAATCGTTACAGTGTGCTGTCCTACTGATCACCCTACCAACATGGAATATTATTTTTGTGTGGGATGTCTACCGTTCCTTATGTCAATAGGATCTTTTGTGGAAATTCATAGCTAGTGCATCAAATTTTTGAACTTGAGGTGAATAGCTTAAGATGGGATACTTCCTGACTCACTAGACTTGCTTGGGTGATACATATGCCGATTTGCCCAATTGTCATGGTGGCGGTGGGGGGACGGTTTGGATCACAGATTGTTGGCGACTGGATGGATGGTAGCTGTGGGCAAGTGCCAAGGCACATCTACTAACTACCATACTTCCGTTATCTGTGATTTTACCCCAGTTGATTGGGAAACTGTGAGATTGTCTTACTACGCACATTCCATGGCCTCTTCCTACCAACTCATTCCCCCATTCAATCACACCTCTCAGCCAGCCACTCCCTGACCTCCGCACCTGTTGCTCCTCATACCATCCCTGCTTATTCCACAACCATTCACACAGTGTACGCCTCAGGCAATAATCCTCTTGCACTGTGAGCCACTCTCCACTCCCTGATCCCAGTGCAACCTTGTCATTGGTTCCATCACAAGAACCCTCCTTTCCCACTGTCTCAGACGTAAATCCTCTAAATTGTTTCCAGATCCGTTGTTCAATTCCCATTGCTCCCATATTCTAACAACCCCTTTTGCTATTCCCATTAGATGCAAGCACCCTACAATGGATTGCATACTCCAACATCGAACCATCAATCTTGTTGTAACTTCTGCCTCATTACATTCATGCCCCAAAACCCCCTGGAAGTGCTTCAAGACCCCACTACCACTATCACATCCCTAGGTACCACTTCTCTCATTCTCAAACTGCAAGGTTCCAGATGACTATTATCTACGAAACAACCCAATCCTCAGAACCCCACACCTTTCTACTCCCATCTCCTGCATCACAATACTCTCAAGATGCAATACTCTCGAGATGCAATGCTCCTTCAACAATACTCCGATCATACTCCTCTGCTTCTCCCACATCCACAATACACCCACACATTGAAAATCTTCCTGCATATCCTAGGCTGAAAATGGTGAGGGTGATATTTGAGTTCATTTCTCCACAAACACAAACAAATAAAGGCAACAGTTTAAGATTTCAGCACTGAAATAAAAGCAAAGAACTGTGGATACTGTACAGATCTGAAATACAAACAGAAAGTGCTGGAAAATGCTCAACAAGTCTAGCCATTTCTATAGACAGAGAAATAATGTTAATGTTTGAATTCAATATGACTCTTCTTAGGAGCCCAGAATCCAAAGAAGGGTCTTTTGAACTCAAAACTTTAACCCTGTTTCTCTCTCCACAGATACTACCAGATCTGCTGAGTTTCTCCAGCTTTTTCTGTTTGTAATTTAAAATTTCCACAAAATTAAGAATATAATCATAGAATATTATGTCATAAAAAGGCAGTTGGACATTCCACTTCCTCTGCCTATTATAATCTATTCTACATTACTCAGCATAAAGCAGTGTATCATTTTACTTACTTAGTAATACCACAGGCAGTCTGCTTTGATTATAGATTTTGATAAGTAGAAATGATGTACAACAGAAACACAAGCTACTACATCAACAAAAACAAAAAAATCAAATACTGCTCTGTGGTGTGCCACAGTATTCTGTCTCAGGCAGACAGTTTTGTTTGTGGGTTGTGGGTGGATATGGCAAAGTCATATTTGTTTCCAACCCTGCCTGTGCTGGGCTTCCTTCCTTGTAGACATGTTATTGTTACAACTTTTCAGAAGTTAGACCAGCATCAGTAAAGGAACATTTCTCCAAATCATGGCGCTGCATAATCTGGAGAGGAATTTGATCATGCTTGTAGTTCGCTAAGCCATTGTTATAGAATGATAATGGGAACTGGCGAGGGCCCATGCACAGTGGGTTGCCTGTACTTTGCACACATCAGAAAACTGGTTTAGAACAGAGTGAACATAGACTGAAGAATGTGGCCAATTTCATTAGGTTTACCCCACTAATATAATCTGGTATACCTAAATGCAGGCCCAGAAAATACCCTTTATTATCCTTTCCTTCTTTCTTACGTTTAACTACAAATTAAAATGCAGTTAAATTAATTTGTGAGGGATTTTTTTCCAATTCTTAGAGCTGTCTCTTTTATGATGCTTCTATACTATTTGCTTCATAATTTGAATTAAGTATATTTATGCATTCCAAAACCCAGCCCAAATCTGACTTGAAACTAGCTTCAGGCATTTATCTGTTATAAATAGCATCCTTGCATTACACTAGGATTCCCACACCATCATAATGTCCCTAGTCTGTAATAAAGCAGAGCTCCAAATTGGGATTCTCATACTTGTTTCTGGTTTTCTTTCCATTAAACCTTAGGATTTCTTCATTCTATTTGCTAATAGAATTTGCTGAAATAAAGTCACCAATGGGTATAAAATGGGAAACCAGTTTTTATTTTCTGTTAATATTAGTGAACTGAGGAAAGTGAACTGAGGAAAATAAACTGCATTAAATGGGATATAATAATCTTTTTGTTAAGCTTGTTTCAATCTCCAATTCATCCTCCTACCTTGTTGTCTCTTATAAATAAATCCATTCCTCTAGTGATTGAACAAATAACAAAGCTTTGAACTCTTGTGTTTCCTTGAGGGCCACTATTTACAATCTAGTCCATGACTTAGGTGAGAGAATGAGAAATTGATTGTAATATCTGTGAATTTTCTGACAATTCAACCTGGTTGGGAAATTAAATTGTGAGGAGGACACGGAGAGGCTGCAAAGGAATATATATCGAATGAGTGGTCAAGAACTTTGCAAATGGACTCTGCCATTGGTGATATGTGAAGTTATCAAACTGGTAGGAAAAGAGCATGTTTTCCAAAACGTGAAAATCCTGGAGATTTTGGTGTTCAAAGGGGCCTGGGTATCTTTGGAAATGAATCACACACCAAGTTAGCACGCAGGTGTAATGAACACTTGGGAAAACAAATTGTATGTTAGTCCTGTATTTCAAAGGAATTGGAATACAAATGCAAAGGGAGTGCAGTCAAGGAAACTGAGTTTCAGGGGCTATATAATGGGTCAATATTACCCATTTTGCACTAACTCCCAACATGAATTTCTACCTCCAGAAGTCTTAATGCAGTTTTAAAAGGCCTTGATGTGAACTATCCTGGAGAGCTGTGTTAAATTTTGCAGCTTATCTGACAAACAATATATTTGCCATGATGAAGTGCAACAAGAGTCCATTAGACCTACTTTCTGGGATAACAGAACAAAAACCTATTAGGAAAGATTGTGTAAACTGGACCTATTTTCCCCAGAGTTTAGAAGAATGTCAGATGATCTTATTGAAACATATGTATTTCTTCAGGGGCTTTACAGGACAAATGCTGGGAAGCTGTTTCTTCTGGCAAGGACCAGGGGGCACAGTCTCAGAATAAGGGGTCAGTCATGTAGACTGCAATGAGGACAACTTCCTTCATGTAAAATGGTCATGAACCTTTGATATCGTCTACTACAGAGGGGCAGGAATGCTCCGTCATTGCACATATTCCAGACAGCTATTGATGAATTCTTGAGAATCTATTGGCAGGATAGATATTAAGGGCAACTAGCCTACTCCTATGCCTTTTTACTGTGGCCTTGTGTTTTCATTGTCCTAGTTTATTAGACTTAGGGAAAGACTTTAGGGAAAGACTTTAAAGATTCTTCTATTAAACATAGCTAATGACGGAAACTGGGAAACTGTTATCATCTTACAGTTCAGTGAGGAAGAAGTTCATATTTTGAATGAATATGGTCTTAACCAAATGGGAAATGTCGAGTATTTACATCAAGATGGACTAACCTCACAAGGCCTGTTTAAGGGATTTCCACTTTTTTAAATGAGTTCAATCGAAACAAGGACATATGCAGCTCTGAATGACAGACAGTTCCTTCTGGGAGTAGTCTGGAACCATAATTGCATGGAGTAATAGCCAAAAACTCTTCAGTAGAGTCATGTAGCTTCAAATTCTGACAGTTTCTTATCATCAACTTGAGAAGTTTCTTGTCTGAATATTACAGTTTGAATGAAAATAGCAAGATAAATTGGTATTTACTGACATCTGGCACAGTCTATCAATGTTTGCTCTCTCTTTTTAATTATATATTTAAATCATAGATTCTAGAGATCTTGGGGAGAGTATTTGGGATAAGGGCAGTAAGGACAATCTACCTGAACAGTCCTTTCTGTAGCCATAGGGTGGGCTGGTATTCAAGTAGAGAGCTCAAATTCATATTAGGTGTCAAAAATTTCAGAAAGAATGCAGAGCAAAGAAACATTTGAAAAAAGTTACCCCCAGTCATTGCAGGGTGAAAGCACCATGGAGTAGGATAGGAATCTATTGTAATTAGGTGGCTCTAATTGTGATATTTACTATTCTTGGTTTTCTGTTTGGAGCTCGGAACAAGAGACAAGCTAGTTTGCAATTTTAAATTTAAGTAATAAAGTCTAATCCTTTCAGATTGTGTTCATCGTAAATCCAAAAGTAAGGATCATTGTTCAAGAAAGAAATGAACTGTTCCAACCCATGGGTGAACCCACAGTTCATAATTTGTCAGACAAAGTATTTGGAAGCAGTTATTCTGGTTTGTGGTGAGAAATGACTGCTGGAATACTGCAGAAATACATCTTCTACCTACTAGATGGAAACCAATCTCTTCAATGTGTAAACTCACAAAAACATTTCTGCTCATTTAACATTCAGTGATATGTTTCTTCATGTGTCATAAAATCTCAGAGTTCTGGGGGGGAAATGGGTAGGAGGCCATTCAGCCCATCATGTTCTTGCATTATCATAAGCGTTGATTATTATCAAATTAAACTCTCACAAAAGCAAATGCAAATTAATTTTGCAGCATCAAGGTAGCCATCAGATAACAAATGGTTCGATGCACATATACACCACATTGTGGTAATTTATTAGTATGATTTTTTTTCTTCTGTTCGTTCGTGGGATTTGTGTGTCGCTGGGTGGGCCAGCGTTTATTGTCCATCCTAGTTGCCCTTGCCCTTGAGAAGGTGGAAATGAGCTGCCTTCTCGAACCACTGCAGAGTGGCTCAGTGGCTAGCACTGCTGCCTCACAGCACCAAGGACCTGAGTTCAATTGCTTCCTCAAGTGGCTGTCTGTGTGGAGTTTGCACATTCTCCCCCTGACTGTGTGGGTTTCCTCCCACAGTCCAAAGATGTGCAGGTTAGGTGGATTAGCCATGGGAAATGCAGGATTACAGAGATAGAGTAGGGGGGTGGGTCTGGGAGGGATGCTGTTTGGATGGTTGGTCTGAAATTGATGGGCCTAATGGTCCGCTTCCACACTGTAGGGATGCTATGATTCTAACTAAGCAGCTATCAAGAAGGCATGCAAGAAACCATAGAATCAGTGATTCATTTTGAAGATGACAGAAACTGATTGCATCTAATACTGGACACTATTAGTAATCATAATCATTATTCTAGATATTTATGTCTGCCAGTTAGATCCATCACTAGGTTTAAAAATGGTTTTAATTTGCCATCATTCATCTGTATTTAAAATACAGCTTACAAATAATGGCTTTATACAAGTTGCATGTGTGTTCATAAAGACATTGCATATATCATACTGAAGCACACCAATATATAAGGGACTGTTATATGCATTTGAAGTTCTGGTAATCCCATTTGTTCTAATTTCAACTGTACACTGGAAATCAATTGTCCATTAAAATCAAATATGCCATTAACCATTTCTCAGTAAAATTGGCATTAACATTTATCAATAGTCATCGGATAGGGACTAATGTACCAATCGGGGGGAGTACTTTATTCCACTTTTTCGAACTAAATTTGTGAATCACTTACTTGTCTATGGGTTTGTGATTTCTCTATGAGTAGCAAACAACAATCATCTTTTCCAGTATACAGTGCTTGCAGTATTATGTGTCTTAAGTGTGCCCTATAATTAAGGGCCTGCTCCACATTTTGCTTATTTTCCTCTATGTGTCAAAACACAGAGCAGAATGTTTTATGAGAATCTAACTTCTGGAAAAATTGCTTCCCAGCAGGTAAGAAACGCTTTAGTCATTGTAGAGTTAATAAATCATGCTGACTAGGCTGTGTAAATAGATCCAGGCTGCCTTACCCAGCAGTTGAGCCCCACATACATACTAGTGTGTGCTTCAGCCACGCTCAGTAACACAGACCATTCATCAGGCAGTAGATGCTGGTTACTGCACTGGGCAGAGATCATCACTCATACCTGTTTGAGGGCTGGTTGCCAGAGATGTCAGCATGTTGTTTTATGGTTCCTTTAGATCAAAATCCCTCAACCCTTTAAGGCCTGAAGATTCTTTCCTAAAGGGGCAAAATTTACAACAATAAACAAGATAAATGCTAGGAACGTTTTAAGTACTTGTATACTTTCACAAAACTGCTGAGTTAAAAATGAGTACTTCGAACAATTTCACATTTTTCCCTGTCTTTCTAACATTCAACCTATCTGGATCCTGTGTCTGAAAGATAGGGCTGAGTTAGGGATCTTCAGTAACCCACTAGAAAGTTACCTTTAGTATAGAGATTACCCTAACCTAACCCTATCATAGCTGAACTATTTGTGGTGTTTAAGAAAATCAGAGGGCTGGATAATGTAGATGTGGATAAACTATTTCCTCTGAATAATCCAAAACAGGGCGACGTAGCAGTAAAAATTATAGCTGTGCTGTTTAGGCAGCTTTTTCACAAAATTTGTAGAAATTTGGAATTCTCTTGCCAAAGTTGTTGAGCTGAGATCATTTGGAAAGCTCAGAACTGAGGTCCCTTTTGTAAGGGTTTCTAACCACGTATATGCTCCGATACCATAGCCACCTGCCTCTATCTTGACAACGTTGCCTGAATCTAGCCCTATTTCAATTAACATGTACCTTTGATACCACAACTCTTGGTTAATCTTTTACTCTCTTGGTCTACCATGCACCTTCCAATCTCAGTAAAGGTGGGCAGATCTCAGCCTCTGCTCTCTATATCCTAACTCCTGCACAAGTCCTGTTCAGACATCACCATTGTGCTCAGTGACCTACATTGGTTCCAGGTCTGGCAATGTTACAGTTTTAAATGTTAAAATCCTTATTTTCAAATCCCTCCAGTGCCTCACCCGTCCCTTTCTCTATAATCACGTCCAATCTCACAGCCTTCTGAGATATCCGCAGTCTTCCAATTTTGTCCTCTTCCATATCTCAAATTTTAATCCCTTTGCCAACAGTAGCAAGCCTTCAGATGTCTCAATCCTAAACTTTAGAATTTTCTTCCTTAAGCTGTGTTTCTCTAATTCTGTGCTCCTTTAAGGTGTTTCTTAAAACCCATCTCTTTGACAAAATGTTTGGTTATTGATCCTAGTAGCTCCTTATGTCTCTTTGTATCCAGTTTTGTTTGTTAATGCTACTACTGAAATACCTTGGAATGTTTTACTGTACTAAAGATGCTATTATAAATTATTATAAATTTATTGTTGCTCTTCTAAGTTGAGTTAAGATATAGACTAACCATAATTTAGTTGAATGGCATGAGGGGATGAATGGCCAATTCGTGTTCCTGTATTCCTGTACAGGAATTCTAAGGAACTCAAACACACACTGAAATGTCACTATAAAGACAGCTGAAAATGGACCATTCCCACTAAAAATATGCAAGCTCAGAACTTTGATTAAATTAAGGTAATTAGCATGATGATCAGAATTAAGAGGATGAGAATGAGATTTGAGATTTTTTTTTCTCTCCAATCCACCAGTTGCAGTTCAAAACACAAGAATTGCACATTAAATGTTCCTTTACTACAGCCATTCCTTAAAATAGGAAATTGAAGTATTTTGCAAAATGAATCTGAGTTAAGCTTGCTTCATGTGGCTGAAATATCAGTTCAATGAAACTAGACTTCAGTGGCCCATTTGTTGGGCTATCTGATTGAAGATCTACACCTGTTAGCACTCTTCTGCAATCTACACTGTGAATTTGTACATAATTTGTTGAGCTGTGTAGGCACCCAACGGCTTTCATCTTCAAATTCCTCATTTATCACCCATTGGGAACTCACCAACCGCCCACACAACACAAATAGGAAATGCATTTAAATGAGACCATCTATTATTTACAATTGAAAGCATGCTGCGATGGGCAGTTCTACAACAAAACAATTTTTACATATATTTTTAAATACAACTTATTTTCTCCTGTAAATGTCAGATAAGCCATGTGTAACAGCAACAGTTTGAAGGCACATGCAAAAACATTCAGGGCAGGTTAGTTCAATTGGAAGAACATTATATTCGGAACCTAACAGCAGTTACAAAAACTCGTTACAGAGTGAACATTCACAATGCTTTGTTTCAAATAATTTCCTTCTCTTCAATTTGAGAAATTGATCCTTCCGTTTCACTTTATTTCAATTAGTATTTGATTATTTTTTACCAGCGTTATGATCTGTAAACGAAAAGGCTACTGTGTGTGATTTTGGCACAGACATGTTTATCTGTGTGCACTGCATAATTCTAGTTGATCACTTTTAAATTCTTGTTCTCTGAGAAAGCTGGTGTGAATTTATATTTCACAGAATCATAGACTCCTTAGAATCTGGAAACAAGCCATACCCATGGAGTCCACACCAACCCTCTGAAGAGCATCCCACCCAAACCCACACCCCTGCCCTATTCCTGTAACTCGACATTTCCATGGCTAGCCCACCTAGCCTGCACGTCCCTGAACTCCATGGGCAGTTTAGCAGGGCCAATCCACCTAACCGGCACATCTTTGGACTGTAGGAGGAAACCAGAGCACCCAAAGAAAGCCCACGCAGACACGGGGAGAATGTGCAAACTCCACACAGACAGTCGCCCGAGGGTAGAATCCAACTCCGGTCCCTGGCGCTGTGAAGCAGCAGTGCTAACCACAGAGCTACTGTGTTATGTATGTTATGTGAGAAAAAAACACAGTTTCAGAATCCACCCAGTAGCTATAACTACAGGGGATACAATATTCTGGACTTGATTTTGTTTCAGTAAAGTATTGAAAAAGTGAGATGAAAATCTCGATTCTACAATTTTGTAGAAGATCCAGAGGGATGGTATTGGGTCCACTTTTGTTTGTCATTTATATAAATGATTTGGATGAGAATATAGGAGGCATGGTTAGTAAGTTTGTGGATGACACCAATATTGGTTGTATAGTGGACAGTGAAAAACGTTATCTAAGACTACAGAGAGATCTTGATCAATTGGCCCAATGGGCTAAGGAGTGGCATATGGAGATTAATTTGGATAAATGTGAGGTATTGCATTTTGGTAGAACAAACAAGGGCAGGGCTTATACAATTAATGGTAGCACCCTGGATAGTGTTGTAAAACCGAGAGACCTCGAGGTTCAGGTACATAATTCTTTGAAATTTGCATCACAGCTAGATAGGGTAGTTAAGAAGATGTTTGGCACGCTTGCCTTCATTGCTCAGACCTTTGAGTATCGGAGTTAGGATGTCATGTTGAAGTTGTACAGGATGTTGTTGGGGCCTCTTCTGGAGTACTGTGTGCAGTTCTGGTCACCCTGCTATAGAAAGGATATTATTAAATTGGAGAACATTTAGAAAAGATTTACCAGGATGTTGCCAGGAATGGAGGGTTTGAGCTATAAAAGTAGGCTGGATAGGTGAGGACACTTTTCACTGGAGCGTAAGAGGTTGAGGGGTGACATTATAGAGGTTTATAAAATCATTAGGGGCATAGATAAGGTGAATAGCAAAGGTCTTTTCCCTAGGGTGGATAAGTTCAAAACTAAGGGGCATATTTTTAAAGTGAGAGGAGAAAGTTTTAAAAAGGACCTGATGGGCAACTTTTTTACACAGAGAGCAGTTTGTGTGTGGAATGAACTGCCAGAAGAAGTGTTGGATGCAGGTACAGTTACAACATTTAAAAGTCATTTGGATAAGTACATGAATAAGAAAGGTTTGGAGGAATATGGGCCAAATGCAGGCCAGTGAGACGAGTTAGGAACATAGTCAGGGTGGACTAGTCGGATCAAAGGGTCTGTTTCAATGTTGTACAACTCTATAACTCTTAAGAAACAATCTGATTAGAGTTTATTTTCATTCATTTACAAGATTCTTAACTCCGTTTACCTTTTGTTCAAATGTGATCCAGCTTTGACAAATTACACAATAAGCAAAATTGCATTCTGCATTCCCAGAGTATAGCATAGTTTGTCAGAGTCAAGCACCACCAACCTGGCCCAGCAGGAGAGGAGACCAAACTACTGAGTCAACGTGTTGATAAGAAGCCTGACATTTTTACTGAGGCATCCAAAATAATTTCTGTTCAGTCTGCATTGAATAAAAACTTTGCTTTTCCTTTGACTTTACTCTGTTGCGTGGGGTGGAGGGAAGGCAACTAGAACAGATTGACTGTTGCTATAAATGTTCCACTGAGGTAGTAATTGTAAGTTTGTAATATCAAAAATTTGAAAACAAATTGTTATCATTTCTTTCAAGTGGCTAAAGTGTACAATGACATTGATAAAGTGACTTACAATCATTTTTGTAAGGTCAGGCTAAGCATAAGAAAATGTGACATGTCTGTTCGAATTCACAAAGTTCATTGTAAACTTAGGTAAAATTAAATACATACTAATGATAAAATACATACTTGGTAAAACTGGAAGTATCATTTACACTCAGTTTTTCTACGTATGCATTCAGTTTTGCATCTAGAATTCAGCATGCAGTAAAAATTGCATTTTGTAATAAACTGGCGGAGAAAGTACACTTCTGCAACAAGGAATGTCACTGAATAGCATAAGAAAAAAAATTGAATTGTACAGAATATTCAGCACAGGAACAGACCATTAGGCCCAACCAGTCCATTATGGTATTAATGCTGTAACTGAGCCGCCTCCTGACTTTTCTTTCCAACCATCAGCATTACCCTCTCGTCCTTTCTCCTTCATCCTTACTATGACTATCTAGCTTTCCCTTAAATTAATCCATGCTACTCAATTCAACAATTCTCTGGTGTAACAAGTCTCACAATCGCATCGTTCTCTGGCTGAAGCAGGTTCTTTCAAACTCCCTAGTTAATTTCTTGGTGACTATTTTATGTTGAGAATTTTGCCCTTTCCGACAAAATGAAAACACTCTTCGTTTCTCCTCTTTCAAAGTCGTTCGTAATGTTAAAGATTTCTATTAGATCACCTCCCAGCCTTCTCTTTCAAGAGAAAAAAGTTCCAAACTGTTTATCCTTCACTGATGACTTTCACCTTATAGTTCAGGTATCATCCTTGCCAATCATTTTGTGCTTTCTCCTATATTTTGTATGAAATGACAACCCAAACTGTACACAGTACTCGTAAATTTGCTGATAAATCAGTGTGGAGGCAGCAGGCATTCTACTCCTCATTGGAAGCAATATTGCTCATGTTTGTGCCATCGTTAACATAAAATATATTCTTTTGAAGCTCATGTGTGGCCAGATGACAGGATACACCATATAATGTTTCTGAATTAAGACTGGATTTTGTGCAAGATTCAAGCCTAGCCAATTGATATTGCAATCGGTTCTGTCAATTTTAAATAATCTCATCCAGATTTTTTTCCCACTTTATTTTTAAATCAAACAATTTTTGCCTTTTCAAATATACACGTGGTGTTGATGCAATTAAAGATGAGCTTAATAACTAATGTAATTAACATTGGCTTGAATCAAAGAAATTAAGAATTACAGTAATACGATTGGAGTTCCCCAGGGGGAACCGAAGCTATCATTTCAATATGGCTCAAATAACAGCTTTTATGTTTATCTCTTCCCTCTGATGCAAGCTTCTGCAGAGATTACATTCTGGCTTTGTGGCTGTGTTTGGACTTCATTTTCATCAGTTACTTGATAACTTGCTACAATGGTGTGAACACATTAGCCAGATTTCTTCTGTTTCATGGCGCGGTTTTAACAGCCTATCACATCGAGGTTGAACTGATATATAGAGGGGGCTGTACCTCTGGGTGCTCTCAGTTACATCTCCTCCCGTAGCTGTTCCTGCTTTTGGGTAGGAAGGCGTCACTTTTGCCTTTGCAGACAGCCTGGTAATAGAACAGAGAGTGATCAAAGTGCTGAAAACATAGTCACTAAGATGAAAACCAGATTTAATCGAAGTACTTTCAGGCTTAATCAGTAGCTACGCTTGGATTTAAATCAGTCATTAACTTTGTTACACTGGCTGCACAATCATTAGGTACTAGAACAAATCAAAGCACTATATAGGCTTGTTTTATCTGAGGGGGACTTTGTGCCAGCATTGACATATGTGAATTGTTGAAAGTAGCACAGCCTTGCATTACAATATGAAAGTGTTTTTAAATAACACAATTATCTGGCTGTGAATTAGGTACCTGATCTTTTTTACAATTGTATTTGCTTTATGAAATCAGCGTAAACTGAATATGTGGTTCACAGCTAAAATTAAAGTTGAAATTATTTAAAATAAAATTTCTTGCACTAACATTTTCTCACTAAATACGCAGCTTCTCAAAATTATAATAACATTTGTGCAAAGGTGATAGTGTGGTGCTTGCCAAATCTTTTTCCACTGTGACCCAATTTTGAATCTTGAAAATTATTATAATCCCTTAAGAAAACTGAGGGGGCGGGGTTTCATGTGAGTGGAAACTAGTGAGAATGAGGCAAGAGGTACGGAGCACTACGGCAGCCATTGTTGTCTCCGAACTCACGACCCCAACATTTCAACTTACCATTCCAATTCCCAGCTCCACCACCACCACCGCAACCACACCTCTCTCCCCCACAACCGGTCCCTCTGGCCCCCCACTTTGGAAAGCCCTGCAATAGTGACACTTTCAAAGTAGGTTGGCCTTCAAAACAACAGCCCTTTGAACACTCCCAACAATTCTGGAACATTTCTCCCAGAGTCAGGCACTGCCTCAGAACAGGATTGACATAATGGATAGTACAAAGATTAAGGGATCTCAAGGTGGACAACGAGGATCCACTACTTTTGTCCTCCAGATACAAAGCACTGCATACATTGTGAGAATAAGGATGAAGACTATCTGATGGGCAACCAGAATGCTACCTGTGGCACATTGGAGCAGGAGGTGTCTCAAAGGGAGGAAGAGGGATCATGTAACATCACTTTTGTAGGAGATTTAATGTTTGGGGCAGCAGATAGACTCCATTCGATATTCCACACGATATGTTTCCAACCTGCTGCCAAGACAAGTGACGGATTGAAAGGATAGTAGAGGGGGAGGGGAAGATTCAAGTCATCGTGATACATTGGCCATATAGCTTCCTTCTGTACTAGTGCTTTTTGTTTTCTGTAATTCGGCATGATACTATTTTTGGATCAACAATGTAGGAAATAAAATGCAAAGGATCTTGAAGAGAATACCAGAAACTAATAGATTTTTCTTTTAAGAAGGGCCACGAGGGTCATATCTTTAGATTATGAACTGAGCTATGTCCAAATCATCTTTGGAATGTGGGCTTTAAAGAGACTAATATGTGGCTGAAGGGCGGGTAGGGGAAAGAGAGACTCCAATTCATGGGATATTGACTTCAATTCTGGGCAGAAGGGAATTGCCCCATTTAGATAGACCCAAGTTGGAACGAGGTCCCGACTAGAAAGGACTGACAGGGTGGTCACAGACACATTAATCTGGCAAATAAGGCAAGACTCACGTGGAAGAAAGGTGGTATAACTAATGATTCTAAAACAAATGAACAAGGAAGAGAACAGGGTAATGGTCAGAAATTGTGAGCTAGGCCCTACGGAGAAAGAATAAAAGTTTTCATTTAATACAATCACCAGAGAGAAATTTTTAAAAAAGTTCCAAGAGTATTAGAGAAGATGGATAAGTGTGATCCAAATAAGTGTTCTTTATACAAACGCATGGAGTATAAGGAACAAATTCCAGGCACAAACTCAACTTTGAAAGTATGACATGGCATTACTGAGATACAACTGCAAGATGTAAGGACTGGGAATTGAGTATAACAAATTATAACATTTACAGAAATAGTACGGATTACGATAGGTAAAGTGGTTTAACCTTAAAGACTAAGAAAGAAGTTACTTCTATGACAGAAGATGATATAACAAGAAGTAGCAGGCTGTGGAGACTAATTTACAAATGAAAACGATTTTAAACTATTGTAAGAGTGTGTATCGTCCGACTGGTAGCATTTGTGAAGTGGAAGAGTTGAGTATCGCAGAGATTACATGAACATGTAACAAAGGCAGAGTGGTTTAAATGGGAGATTTTGACTTCCTTATAGTCTGGGATAAGCAAATGAGTTCACACCAGTAATGGATTTATTGACTTTGCTTTGGATAGTTTTCTGTGACTGTATATCCTTGGAACAAAAAGGGCAAATAGCATGATATTCAGTAATAAAACTGAGCCAGATTTCATTAATAGGTAAATGGTATGTCATCATATTTTAGAATAGTGATCATAATAATGATCGACCTTAATATTGTGTTTAAAAGGGAGAAATATGAAGCAGCTACTAAGATTCTAAATTTAGGTAAAGCTGATTTCAGTGGGATCAGACAGAGACTGCCCACTGGGAGCTGGAAAATCTTTTGATGGGTAAAGCAGCAGGTGAACTATAGGTGTCACAGAAAGAATTAGATGGAATAATGAACCAGTTTATACCCCCAAAGAGCAACAGTCCTACTTGTGAAATAAGAAAAATCAATAGATGACTAGGCAAGAGTTAATATAAAACTAAATATAAAGCACACAAGGATGATAAAAATATAGATGTTGGTGACTGGAAGAGACACAAGAACAGCAAGGAGTGCCAAAGCAATAAGAAAATTAGATGGGTGGAGTGGAAATATAATGGCAGGGGCTATTAAAATCAATGCAAAAGGATTCTTTCACATATCCTAAATGGCTGACCCCTTTTCCTCAGACAAAAACCCCTGGTTGTACACCCACTGGCACCAGGACCTGGCCACACAGCATCTACCCTGTCTGACCCTCTCAGAATTTTACCTCTCATCTCACTTTTATTGGCTCAAGAGGATGTAAGCCCACTGCATTCAATCTCTCCTCACAGGATAGTTCTCTCAATCCTGGAATCAGAATAGTAACCTTTGCACCCCATCCAAGGTAAATATACCATTCTTGGGAAAGGAGCCCAAAATGGTACATGGTACTTCAGGTTTGATATCACCACAGCCCCAGACAATTGCAGCAAGGCTTCTGTAGACGAAAGGCAGTAGAATAACAATATTCCTATGTGACCCAGGTTGAATATTCGTGTCACATATGCACTAGTTTAGTCTCTTTGAAGATGGTCCAAGCAAACATTTGATGATACGTGATTCAGGTATGAACCAGGAAGCTGCTTATTTCACAGTAATATATAGAACTCTCTTAATACTGAACTAATATAATCTGTGCAACTTACTTTTGTGAAGCAACACAAAATAAAGTACACATTATGCTAAATAACATTTGCAGGTCATTTTACATAATTTAAGCAATATGGCTTCTAACTGTGCTCCAGTTTGTCTAACCTCAATCTGTGTAAAAAAAATCTCATTTTTTACCCTCAGTCCACTTGATTTCCCTCATAATCTCGCTGTTTTTAAAAGCTAAGTCTCTATCTTTATCTTATTAATCTTTTCTGGTCCAAGCAAACATAATGGATCAAAGGACCTTTCAGTACAATGGTGTGAGATGTTTTCAAATTACCCAGCCAAGATAATGATTCTTTTTTATTGTTAATCTCTGCTGAAAGCAATTTCCACAAAGCATATTAATCAATTTTGTGTTTTTAGGAACATAGGAACAGGAGTTGAGCTAGCTCCGTAATTCAATATGATCATGGCTGATTGAACATTTCAATGCCTTTTACTCACCCCATCCTCAAAGCCCTGAACACTGTTGGGAATCAGAAATCTATCAACCTCTCCTCAAAACATACTCAAAGACTGAGCTTTCACAGCCTCTGTCGTAGAGAATTCCAAAGGTTCACAACTCTCTAATTTAAACAAAACGCTCCTCATCTCAGTCCTAAATAGCATCCTTTCTAAGGTTTTGGAGTAGATTTGTACTTGGGTTGTGGGTGTTGAGGTTGGTTGGCTCGCCGAGTTGGTTTGTTGTTCCGCAGACGTTTCGTTACCATGCTTGGTAACATCCTCAGTGCAGCCTCTGATGAAGCGTCGGTGTGTTTTCCCGCCAGGTTTTTAAACTGGGGTCCGTTGCGATGGATTGCCTCACTTCCGGGTTTCCTCCGTAGTGGAATGTATATGGGGTCGAGTTCAGTGTGTTTATTA
>NC_063354.1:22343848-22421273 GCF_021869965.1 Rhincodon typus | reverse complement strand
AACAAACCAACTCGGCGAGCCAACCAACCTCAACAGCATCCTTTCTATTTTAAAATGTGCTCCCTGGTTCTAGACTTCACAACCAGGCAAAACATCCTTCCTTCATCTGTCCTCTCTCTTCCTGTAAATATTTTGTAGGATTTAGTGAGTTCACCTCTCATTCTTTGAAACTTAAGTGAATACATTTCCAATTTGCTCAATTTCTCTTCATAGGACAGTTTTGCCATCCTGGGAGGAAATCTGGTGAAATATTGTTGCACTCTCTCTTCCTGAGATTAGGAAACCAAAACTGTGCACATCATTCCATGTACATTCTAACCAAGCTCCCTTACAATTGAAGCAAGATTTTATCTCCTATACTCAAATGCTATTGCAATACAGGCTAACATTCCATTAGCCTTCTCAATGGCTTGTTGCACCTTCGTGTTAGCCTTCAAGAAGTCAGTCATTGACAAGCTCACCCAGATCCCTCTGCACTTTCCAACCTCTTACCATTTAAGAAATAAACTGCACATCTGTTCCTCCTACCAAACTAGATAACCTCACATTTTTCCACATTATATTACATCTGACATACTTTTGCCCATTTATTAACCCTGTCCAAATCATCCTGAAGTCACTTTACACCACCCTCACTACAAATGTTCCTGCTTCACTTTGAATCACCTGTAAATATTGAAATATTACATTTGGTTCCCATATCTAAATCTTAGGTATACTGTAGACAGCTGGGGCCCAAGTATTGATTCTTGCAGCATTCCCACTAGTAACCTGCCAACACGAGAAGGACCTATGTATTCTTACTCTCTATTTTTTGTCTGTTAGCCAATCATTCATCCGTGCCAGCACATTACTTCCTCTACCATGTGCTTTAATTTTTCTGGCCAGCTTCCTGTGGGTGACTTTATCAAAAACCTTCTGAACATTTAAGTATACTGTGCCCATCAACTCAACTTTATCAGTTTTAAAAGTAATATCTTCAGAGAATCCCAACAAGTTTGTCAAATATGATTTCTTATTCTCAAATCCATGCTGACTGTAGCCAACCAGATGATTATCATCCAAGTCTATTTGTCACATCTTTTATAATAAATTCTAGCATTTTCCCTCTTGCTAATAGAAGGTGAGCAAGTCTGTAGTTCCCTGTTTTCTTTCTCAGACCCATCTTAAATAGCGGAATGACACTTGTTACTTTCCAGTCTGCAGGAGTCATTCCAGAGTCCATAGAATTTTGGAAGATAATCACAACTGCATCAATTACAGAGCTATCTCCTTCAGCAGTCTAGAATGTAGAATATTAGGTCCTGAGGTTCTAGCAACTTTCAGCGCTGTTAATTTCTCCAGCACAGTCTTCTTACTGATACTGTACTAATTTCCTTCAACTCTTTATTCTCCCCAGCAAATTGTATCTCTCCTTCTGGGAGATTTCTTGTATCTCAGTGAAAACTAACACAAAGGGTGGAATCTTATAGGGGTCTGAGCAATGTGGGCCATGACAAAGCATGTGGTAAAATTGAACAATAAATACTTTGAGGCCCATCTCAATGTCGAGATCATCTCGCTCCACCTTTTATGCTTTTCACAAGTAGTACGCACCTGTCACTAGGGCAGCAGAGAGGTGCCAATTGATGGTCATTATTGATTGCTAAACACCTTGTTAACACTACAACTTGCCTCATTCATATTCAGACCTTAACAAACTTGTCAAAACAGCTTGCCAACAGGAAAACTCGACAGGGAAGCCTGACCGAGCACCTGGTGGAGAAAGCTCACCACATGCTCTGAATGACCTCCTTAATGGAAACTGAGCACCATTATCTCCAGGAAACACCTTATGGGCACTGGCCACATCCAGCCCACATCCAATGATATTGACATTCGATATGTGCCTGCCTCTGAGAACCCTCATGGCAAACTCTGATTCACTTACAGACCGCTTCTTGACTGTATGGCTGCACTTCAGGCTACACCAGCAACTCTCATTGTAATGCTGCAACAAGGACACTGTGCACTCAGGGATACACACCCAGCTCATGGACTAGAGCAAACTGCATTTCTACCCTCTTCACTCAAAGTTATAGCACTCACTCACTCACCCTGCACCTACCTGGATGCTCAGAGCATCTATGCCTTGCCTTGCCATTTTACACTCTGCCTCCTCAGTCAGAGATACCAGGCTTATGTTACTGCATTCTTGCCTTGCTATTTAGCAGAGGCACAAAGCCCAGAATCTTGTCATTGTTGTAAGTGGGCCTCACTCAAGTCAAGAGGGATAGCTATTGCTCAGGGGTTCCTGGCACAATAAGTCAAGAGCATCCTCCAGTATCAGTCCAGGCCTTGCTTGGGGTGATCAGAGTCAGGACTATTTCTTCCTTAAGGGTGAGGAGCTGAATACTGGGCAATGGACCACCAGTCTTGACTCTTTCTATTCTATATCTGCTGCCCTTTGCTGATACTTAGCTCCAAAGAGAACCCACACATTGCTCTTCCAATCTGATATCCTCCTTTGCTAATGTACTGATCCCTTCTCTTATGATCAGTGCAACTCTACCTCCTTTTCCTTCTTGTCTTCTTCAACATTAAGTATTCTTGAATATTCAGTTCCCAGTCTGGGTTACCGTGCAGCCATGTTTCTGTAAGTGCAATTAGATCATACCTAAGTATATCTATCTGTACCTTTCAAGTATCTGCTTTGTTGTGAATGCAGTGTGCAAGCAGGCAGAGTGAAAAATATAACATTATTTTAAGATCATTTTTATGGAAAATTGCTTCAAGAGTCTTGAGATCTCACAATGCCAGTAGTGGAAATATATTTCTATACTAGGGTCTTACAGGCATTGTCTTCCATTCTAATCTTGTCATTGTGAGCTACAAATCTTCTGTCATGCCCTTTCCCCCATTCTACCATGTTTGTCATCTTTTCGAGAGCTTGTTGTCATTTTTTGCATTTTAGTGGGTTTGTGAATGGAAGTTTGGAACTTCTTTGAAAAAGTTTGGGTAGTATGATTTCCTTTTCATTGTAATTGCCCTCTTCCAAAGCCTAGAAATGAATTTCAATTTTTTTTAAAAAATTCCTTGCTGATTTTCATCCTATTTATAATTTGTAAGCCTGCCAGAATTCGGAAAGCATTTTCAGTTAAAAAGGATTGGTTATAAAAATGGAAAATTCCAAAAATACTCAACAGCATATTTCCAGCTGTGAAGAGAGGAACAGAGTTAATGATTCAGGTCAGTTTTTGAAAGGTTATCAACCTGATGTAGTAACTCCCTTTCTCTCTGCATGGATATTGCCAGACCTGATTATTTCCAGGATTTTCTATTTTTATTTCAGATTTCCAGCATCTGCCTTCATGCCTTTGTAAACATAGTTTATGTTTGTACACATACTGTCCAAGGTTTTAGTGCTGCTTCAGGTTCTACTGCCATGAAACAATGTGCTGTAGTAATCTGCAATTGATCTCCCTTTCCTTTCAGCTCAGCATCTGATTGATGCAATACTGATGAATGCTGTCAGAAGTTGAGATAAAACAGAGTCTCCTAATCTGCGATGCTCTACCATCATCAAACAATGAGAGACACTGAACAAACGTGCACAATCCCCAACTGAACACTCACTGTTTAACAACTAGAATGCATATATTAATGAGTTAGACACTGCAACTAAATGTAATATCTCCAGGTTTGCAGATAACACAATACTGTGTGGGAGGGCGAGCTGTGAGGAGGTTGCAGAGATGCTTCATTATGATTTGGACAAGTTGAGTGAGTGGGCAAGTGCATGGCAGATGAAATTCAATGGGGATAAATGTGAGGTTATCCGCTTTGGTAGGAAAAAAAACAGAAAGGCAGATTATTATCTGAATGGTGGTAGATTGGCAAGGGGGGAGATGCAGCGAGACCTGATTGTCCTGATACACCAGTCGCCAAAAGTACACATGCAGATGCAGAAGGCAGTGAAGAAAGCAAATGGTGTTTTGGCCTTCATTGTGAGAGAATTTGAGTACAGGACCCAGGGTGTCTTGCTGCAATTGTACAGGACTTTAGAGAAACCCTACCAGGACTTTGCAGTTTTAGGCTCATTATCTGAGGAAGGATGATCTGGCTATGGAGGGAGTGCAATAAAGATTTACTACACTGATTCCTGGCATGGAAGTACCAATATATGAAGAGAAACTAGATTGGTTAAGGCTTTAATCACTAGAATTTGGAAGAATGAGAGGGGATTTCATAGAAAGCTATAAAATTCTAACAGGACTAGTCAGGGTAAACAGAGGAAGGATATTCCCCATAACCGGGGAGTCCAGAACCAGGGGTCAGTCTAATGATATGTGGTAGGCCATTTAGGACTGAGGTGAGGAGAAATTTCTTCACCCAGAGTGTGGGGAGCCTGTGAAATTCTCTGCCACAGAAATCAGTTTAGGCCAAAGCATTGAATGTTTTCAAGAAGGAGTTGATATAGTTCTTAGGGCTAAAGGGATCAAAGGGTTTGGGCAGAAAGCAGGTACTGATTTGGATAATTATCCGTTATCATACTGAATGGTGAAGCTGGTTCAAGGGGCCAGATTTGCCTACTTCTGTTTCTAATTTGTATGTTTCTATGTAAATGTGTACTTTCAAATAGCCCAAGTCAAAAAGCAAGTCAGATCCCCATCTTTAATGTGAATTTGGGATTACTGCTATGGCTTCAACATTTCATCTAAAAAACCTGAACTTCAGTTTTTTTCTATTTTTCCTTTACAGTATAGTTTAGGGTTTCTTTGACAATCCTGAGTGTCAGGAATAGACTCGCTACTGAGGTGGGCTTGAGTCAGAGAACTACATGACTCGCCAGATTTGTCACAGTGAAAGTACCCCAGATGGCATGATTTTCTCTTGGGGATGTAGCGCTGCCAGAGGAGATATGGTTTGAGCATGGACTGGTGGCTGATGGGCTGGGGGTGGAGTGGTCATGGTGTTGGAAGAAGTCAGGCTGACTGAACCTGGAACCAGAGTGCCTGCAGTCATGGAGGTGGATGAGTGGAAGGACAGTCTGGTTGAAAGCTTGCCTCAGTTCTCTGGAAGTTCCTCCCAGTGGTTCCAGAAACTGTTCCATGCTCTTGTTCTCACTACCACTTCCTCCCCCCAACCATGGTGTTTCATATCCTCCATGGTGCCAACTTCAAACAGATGCTGCTATTTCGGAGCTGGTATCAGACTGAACTGACTTTGCGTGATGCGAGACTTTAGCGGCAAGTCAAAAAAAGTTTCTGAAGGCCTCTGGGAAAGGGGCCTTTCAGTCCTGAAGAAGGTTTATACCCAAAACATTGACTGCTCTTTTCCTCCAGATGCTGCCTGGCTTGCTGTGTTCTTCCAGCCTCCTTTTTGTCTAGCAAGTAATTCAGTTCAGGGCAACAAATGCTGCCCTTAACAGTGATGCTCACATCCCCTGGCACAAAATAAAGAATTAGGATAATGTACCCTTCATCATGTACCACCTACTGTGTGTACATGTTACATCTCTGAGAAATGCTGATGTTAGCCATTGCCCTCAACCTCCTTTGCAGAACCCTTATGCGACCCACACTTTGC
Organism: Rhincodon typus; assembly: GCF_021869965.1. NCBI lineage: Eukaryota > Metazoa > Chordata > Chondrichthyes > Orectolobiformes > Rhincodontidae > Rhincodon > Rhincodon typus. The sequence continues at coordinate 22,415,705 of NC_063354.1, read as the reverse complement.
ACTCTGCCTATACCAACCTCAAATTCTACTCAGTATAGTAACAGCCTTACCTCCACCATTGGCTGCATGTTTGAAAGTGCCTTAAATGCTGCTTTTGCTACTTGTAATTCTCTACCACCAATAATGAGCTCAGCTGGAGCCCTCACCATCTCCATGATTGTCTTATTGCAAGGTGTGAATCATTCCTATCCTTGTGGATACCCATCCCAGAATCTGGAGATGTTGCTGGCAGTAATAGTGTGGCATCCCCACTGACAATTAAGTGAACACACAGGCGTGAACAGCTTCCAGCTTCCTCTGTCACCACATATAACCTATGCCCACTCACATGGTACAACCTGATTCTCTAGACTGACTGATATGGGCGAGGGACTGTGAAATTGCAGGGTTGGCATTCATTCCTGCCACATCTGCTGGCTTGTTCCCATTGAACCAGACATTTTAACAATGACAAAGTGCTGCTTTAAGGGTAATGGGCAAGATACAATTGAATGCTAATACCTAATTTGGGGGAGGTGAAAGGCTAAGTCAATGGGCACAGATTTATGCAACATCCTACAAGCAGCTACCGAAGCATTGTGCTAATATAAATTAACGCCCACAGGAATTAAACAGGGCTTACCTCTGCATCCATTCTATGTCTGGAGTTGATGAGCCGAATTCTGTACCTTACCACCCCACATCCAGACCACCCAGTGTGAGGTTTGTGCTGTTCAAATGCCTTTCTATACAAACGGGTGTAGTAAGCTGGGGAATTTCATGACTTAGGCTACCTGCCTCAGCAGCAAGAATTCAGGCAATGAACACTTGACAGTGAAAAAACTTCCTTTTTTTTTCTCTCAGTGACAGCTGCATTTAAAAAAATGTTTAAAGGATAGGGTATTTAAAAAAAATTCTGATCATCAAATTTGAACAGACATTATCCACTCTTCAGGGATGTTTATATCTTGGTGACTGCGTGTCTGTAATTTAAAATAGCCCTATTAAATTTGGGTTTCCCTCCTGTTTAATTCATACACCGACCCCCTGCTGGCAAAAGTTGGATTTGTTATTAACAGGGGTGGGACTTCCACACATGAGTCCAGTTGTTGTTTTTAAAGAAACAAGAGTCACTACAAGAAGCCAGCCCTAAGGCTCACTACTTAGTTACAGAATGCAGAAAGATTTGAAAAGTTGTAGTTCTGTATGGTATGGGAGCATGTTTACATTGTTCACCTTTAAGAAGTGAAAACGTCTAATAATTTGCTCATCTACGATTGTGGAATGTAAAACTAAAGGTAAGAAACTTGCTATTATACAATACCAGATAAAGTTTAATCAGCCTCCTGTGCTATTTGCAGGAAGTGTGATTTAATCATCAAATTATCAAAGGGAAAATGTAGTGTGAATTCTGCTGATGTTGTAGTCTGCTGTAGGATTAAAACAAGTCATGCATTAAAACTGTTCATTAATTAGGGACATTCATTAATTAAAGACATTTAATTTAAACAGTCTCTGATTTTATCCTTGCTTTATATTGTAAATTGAGTAAAATAAAAAAGGCAATCTGGGTTTTAAATGAATTTTGTCTATTTTTAAGCAATAGTTTGTGATGTGTAAGTCTCAACAATCCATTAAAAATAATGCCTTGTGAACATTCTTGTAATTTTTAAAATATTTACAAAAACTGCTTGAACAAGTGCTTTAATTTCAAAGAAGTAAACAAATCGTTCTTTTTCCCAGGGTGGAAATGACTATTCTGAGGGGGCATAATTTTAAGGTGATTAGAGGAAGGTATGGGGGAGATGTCAGAGGGAGGTTCTTCGCACAGAGAGTGGTGGGTGTGTGGAATATGCTGCCGACAGTGGTAGTGGAGTCAGATACTTTAGAGAGACTTTTAAGCGACTCTTGGATAGGCACATCTATGATAGTATAATGTAGGGTAAGCAGGGTAGTTTGATCTTAGTGGAATAACAGGTTGGCACAACATCGTGGGCCGAAGGGCCTGTGCTATGCTGTACTTTTCTATGTTCTGTGTTCTATGTAATAACTGTTTAGAATGAAAGGACATAAAATTTGTTTTTATTTTAAAAAAACGGCAATGATGCTGTCATGCAATAGGTGGAAAATTATAGCAACATTTTTCACTCATTGATAACAAGCCCATGGCTGGAACTTACCATAGCTGATGTATAAACAGCACCTGCTACTAGTCAGACTTGCCTTGGTCTGACCGGGCCACGCAGTTTACCTATCCATTGCTGCGTTCCATCCGAACACCCTGTCAGTCTCTGGTTCCCATTGTCCATTGCAGACCCACAGCTTGTCATTGAACATTATATACAAGCAGGCAGTCACATATGACCTTTTATTTACAGAAAGTAAAAGGGAACACAAGCAAAAGTAACAGAGGCTCACCCCCACAATGCAAACCAAATGCTGACATCATGACCAATGACTATTTTACAGTCCTTGATGGTCTGCTGCACCCAGCTCCCATCTACTGGAACTGGGTGTCACTCAGGTCTCGACTGGTACGTAGAGCCTGATGCAGCTCAGCTCAGTCATGGACGTGGAGAGCTTCCTCCTCCCCAAGTCTTTGTTCTCCCTCCTCAGAAGACTGCTCCCATTCTGCCAGTTCCTCAACAGTGAGCACATCACCTCATTGTTTGCCCCAGTTGTGCAGAGCACAGTGTGCCAGATGATGATGTGGCACTCTCAGTCCAGACTCTACTAGATAGCACCTCCCAGCCCAGTCCAAGCAGCAGAACTATATTTTCAACAGCCCTTTGGCTACTGCACCTTGCCCTGGTCAGAGCACAGGCAGCACTGTGTCTGTGCTTTGCACCAATCACGGGGCTGTGTAATGGTGTTATCACCCATGGTCACAGCGGATATCCCTTGGTCCAGTAAGCAGCCTCGTAAAGCTCCTGGACTCTCTCACAGCCACCAGTACATGAGAGTGCTCCAGGGTGTAAAAGTCATGGTCTCTGCTGGGATAGTGTGCGCACACCTACAGGAAGTAGTAACAGTGATCACAGATCACCTGGGCGTGAGTCGAATGAAAACCTTCCTGTTGATGAATTCCACAGTGTGGACCCTCTCAATGCCATGTGTGTACAGTCGATGGTACCTTGCATCTGGGAGAAACTAGTTATGTTCCTGAATCTTACAATCCAGGCTGCAGAACTGATCATGTCATACAAGAATAAAATGGACGAGTGTGTGACCGCGCACAGGTGACATCAGCCGCTGTCTTGGAGCTGGAGGAACACAGCAGGCCAGGCAGCATCAGAGGGACAGAAAAGTTGACATTTCAGGTCAGGACCCTTCTTCAGGCCTGACCTGCTGTGTCCTCCAGCTCCACACTGTGTTATCTCTGACTCCAGCATCGGCAGTTCTTGCTATCTCAGCCACTGTCTTGGTGCTTTTGTGGGGCATGACTGAGAGATCCCACACAGGTCATTCATCGGTGCTTGGATGAGGCCAGTTGTCACCTTCACAGCCACTGGGAGAGGATGGCCTCCCACTCCTGCAGCCCTCAGATCCTGCTCCAGCATCCAGCAGAGTTCCATCACAGTGTACCACTACATACACATCCCATGCATTCGGAGACTGTGACCACTCTTTGAGCTGGCAGCTCCTCATCCTCCGCTACTGGCCCTGGATCCCCTGCGTCTGCCTGCAGCCTCTTAGGAAGGCAGCCACAGTGACCAATCCCCCTAGTAACTGGTCACAAGGCTCTCGGTGGAAATGACCCACCCAAGGAACATGATGGGGGGAAAGAGGTCCTTAGAATTGAGAAGAATCAATGCTGGCGTACCCTGCAGGGCCACACACTCTACTCCATTCAGTGAGACATGCAGCACCTGGTAATGAGACCTCAACAACAAAGGGTCATGTCTCCATTCATCCAGCGTCAGCCTCAACACATGCAGCAAATCAGTGAAGCTGCACCTCTGGCTGAGTGACCAGCCCATGACATTAAAAAGGGAACAACTGCAGTGCTCCCACCCTCTTCCCATCCCAAACCCATATCAATCTTCAACTTCTGTAGCATTCAGTGTAGACCACCTTGACACTTGCAAGGCAGGTGGTGAATCAGTGGTGTGCACCTTCTACATCACCTTGGAAATGGCACAAAGAACGATTCCTATTGGCCTCCTTTTATTGCTTCTAACTTAAGCATCATTGAGATGCCAGTGTTCAACTTGCAAGCACCAATAGCCTGGAGGAAATCAGCTTTGAACAGCATATGACCCCCAAGCACCTTTACTCTGCCTGCTTTACAAATGGGCAATGAAGTGATTGCAGATTAAATGGTGCTGGGGTTTGCGAATGGCTGCTTCATGTACTTGTTCCTTCAGTGTCCTGGCATCCAACAAGTGTGGATTCAATGCTTTTGCCCATCAAACTGACAATGATTCTGCCCACCTGGGCTTCACCTCAGCTATTTTCGAGTGGCGTTTCACATCTGGAAAAGGGAAAGTGATGGCAGGAAATGCGGTTTATGCTGGGCTTGTCAGCTCTGGGCTTTGCCTGGTCACCAGATTTTCCCCAGAGTCTCCATGTCCCTTTGTACCTCAGCCTAGTTCCACCTATTCCCTTATGTGGAGACTTACCACATAGAACTTCACTTGCAGCTATCCTCCCTGTCCCCTGAACCTTGACATTACTCCTTAATGAAATCACTTTATCCTCTGTGCTTCCCTATGGAGTTCATAGTCATGATCACTGCCACTAGTGGCCACGCCCATAGCCTACCATGCACTCTGGTGCTCTTCCTTGTTGACACCTCTACAAATGTCATTGTTTCTCCCCCTCCCCACCCATCTTGGCAGCGAACTCCCCTGCTGACCCTACAGACCCCATTTGCACCTTCCTGAATGACTGATGGATTGATCCCCAGGATGACATTCACCCCATACTGCTGACTGACTTTGACAAGAAGCCCCTAGACATGACTAACTGTGTTTGCAGCTTCCCGACTGATGATACCTGATCCCTCTGTCTGCTTGTGATGTTCCTACAAGACTGACCCCTGCCCACATCCCAGACTGCAGTTGGACAGATTCCTGACAGTAATGAAAGCCTCTGGTTCTGGAACAGCATGGCATGATGTGTTATGGCCAGGCAAGGCAGGAATACTGTGTGCATGCAGGTAGGTGCTAAGTGATTAATTGATTGCTTGATTGATTTATTATTACATGTACTGATATACAGTGAAGAGCTTTGTTTATGAGTGGCACAGGCAGATCAAGATGAGCAAAGAATGTAGTAAGCAAAGGATAAGCAAGCAACCCTGAGGTGCAGTCTGATCTAATCTTTGATTTGGGTGCCTCTCCCTGCATGCAATTTGTCTCTGCTGCAGCTTTTCAACACTAGTTGCTGATGCGTCCTGCAAGTCTATCAGAGAGGTGCCATGATGGTCATAAGGGGTTGGCAATATCCTTGGACAAAAGATTCATGCAGCTGGTGCCCATGGATTGTGCCCTGAGATGCTGATTAGTGTTGAACAACACGTAGGTCCTTCAGAGGAAGTGGCAAACTGAATTTGCTGGATATTTGCTCTGGTTTCCATGTCCTGTTTTTTTTAAGGCTATCGCATTCAGTAAGATTGGGAGCTGAATATAAATGAGGTGAGTTGGCATTTAACAAGCAATTATCCTATTTAATTGTCTACCTAGCAAGAAACCCACCTCACTGCTTGTCAAAAACATAAAAGATAGAACTTGATGCTCCCAACTTCAAGATAGGCCTTGCACCACGTCTCATCCGAATCTGCCACAAATCCCACCACAGCCCATGTCAGTCAGACCCCAATAAGATTCAACCTTAAGTCTTATCACAGTTGGCCTGAAGTGGAAACGCCCTAACTTTCTATAGAATGTTTATCTTGTGTCTACCTTGTAAGTACAAGAACTTTATGCTATTTAGTGCATTTGAATGGTGAGACAGACAGGACATGGTGTATTGTCATAGCACCTTCCAGATTTCCTGGTACTACCAGCCTCACAGTTAGTCTGAAACAAGTTCTGGCCTTTCTGGTTCTAAAGTTATTCTAAGCTCTTATGCTTCCACCTTTCTTTCATCTTTACACCTACATCATTGTATGTTGTTATCTGAGAAATGTTCTGTCAATTTACTACTTAGACCTAACCATAACTGGGATACCACTTCTTCTTTCCCCTTATTGTATTTTTTTTCTATATTCCTATCTCTTTTCAAATTTCTCAATGTTGTCAACTGAGAAGTAATCTGGCAAGTCCAGCTGATTGCTAATGCCACGAAAGGGCAACATCAGGTGACCTTCTCTCTGGTCTCCCTTCTGCACTACAGTGGGAAAAAGTTCACTTCAACTTGGTGCCTCCATATAATAGTTGAGCCCTGATTGGATGATACCTGTGTAGCCTCCAAAGGCACTTCACACAGCACTACTACATTGTGCTATTACACAAAAATGGACTATTTCTGCTACAATCATTAAACAGGGCACGTTGCGTGCAGATAGCCTTTGGAAAATAATATTAATCCCTGGACTGTTTTAAACGTGCAATAAAGTTGCTGGAATGGTACCACTGACTTTGTACTTTTGAAACTACATTTTCAGCAAGATTGTATCTGAATATCAAAAGAAATGTTGCAATGCAGCAAAAAGAAGTTCAGGGGCCAGGATTCCCACTGGAACTTCATGTTGCTTTGAACACAAGCCAGTTACAACTCCAACAAAGGAAGTAACTGTAACATTAATTTTAAATTTGGTCTTTATCAAACCTTAATCTGTTCAGTTCCAAACACCCTGATCCTTCAATTAAAGCAGATTCTGAAATTTTTATCGTATGGAATTACACTGGGAATGAGGTGGTTGTTAGTTATGTTAAAATGAATATGAAATCATTTTAATCTATTGTTAACACCTAATAATTCAGTCACCTTATTCCTATAAATTAACACCTGTGGGTCATTAATATTCATGATGTTATTCATGATGAATTGTGAAATGAAGATCAAAGAACTAGAACAATCTACAATGAATAAGAAACCATATGGAGGGTGATGGATGAAAAATGGGAGGAATATTAAATGATATTTAACACTTAATTCCTAATCATTTGTGGCCAAATTCCCATTACAGCTGGTCTGGAAATTGATATTTGTGTAATGAACTGACAGCAAACTTGCGATAACTGTGGCTGTACATGTAGTGTAAAGGATTAAATCTGATTTGTGATAGGCTATTAAAGCACAGTCTAAACCATCAATGGGAAGTGATGGAATGTCATGTGATCTTAGGAAAGAATATAAGAGTAGGCTATTCAGCCCCTCAAAGCTGTTTTGCCTGTCTGGATCATTATTTGTCATCAATCTCATTGCAACTTTCTGTGCTATTGTCATAACCCTAGATGTCAACAGCTTCTAGAAATCAATCATTCTCATCTGGAAAACACTTAATGACTGAAATTCTCAGATGTAGAGAATTCCAAACATTCAGTACCCTCTGAGGACAAAAATTCCCCCTGATCTCAGTCCTAAAGGCCTTGCTCCTCATACCTCATATATCCCCTGTCCCTTGTCCTAGAGGTCCTCCATCCATCTTGCATCATCACTTCTTCATTCTTCTAAACTGTCCTCAAAGGTCAGTCTGACCATCTCAAGAATTAGCCTGATGGATGTTTGCTTCACTCCCTTAATGGGAAGTATATTCTTCCTTAGTTAAAGAGAGCAAATTTTGGTCTCTTATGTCATGGCAGGATGAAGTGACAGTGATATGTTTCTGAAATAAAGTCAATGCTTTTGATACTGTAAATATTCTTCAGCAACGTAACGAGAGAGATATGTTATAAGATTTTAAAATCATCGAAGAGTAAGGGGAGAAAGGAGGAATATGGCATCAGCTCGATGATCAGCCATCATCTTATTGAATGGTGGAGCAGGCTCAAAGGGCCACAAATGGCCTACTCTGCTCCTAGTTTCTATCTTTTTTTTGTAACTAATCCAAGAATATTATTCAGTGGCAGCAAGTGAAAAAAAACGTTAAGGAAAAGTCTCTTACGTTGCTGAAAATCTTTAAGTAGGTCATAAGCTGTAATCAAGCAGACAGAATTGGCGCCAAAGATTTATGCGGTTTGATACTGTCTCTGGACTCCCTGCAATGCCCAGCAGACATGAGAAGATCATCTCCCTCTTGTATGCCATAGGTTGTTACAGAGACAAGATCCTAGAAAAGCAAAGGCTTTGACAGTGATATAGCAATGTATGAGGGAGTAAGGGGCATACATATTGGCTACTATCATCTTTGAAAAAATTCCATTTTTTAGTGAACTAAGTTTAATCATCTTAACCAGTAACAAGGTGCAAGTATTCATACTTTTAACAGTCATTTCTACAGACTTAATCAACTCTGAATATGGCAGCTTCAAAGAACTGATCAGGGACAGACCTTTTATCAAAGAGTCATAGATGAAGCGTTATCTGATCACTTACAGCTGAGTGATGGCTTAACATTAACAAAGACAATTCAACCAAGCAAATAAACTGAGGTTGAGAAGAAAAAGCAGTTGAACAGAGCAGTTTAACATACTATTCAACATACATTATCTGTGAATGAGATTTTGCTTCAGTTGGGAAGGGATTCAAGCTTCACAAAGCAAAATGCAAGTCGTGTTTTTTTTGGCAACTAACTTTCCAGGAAGAGTCTTAGATTGTTTACAAACTTCATTGCACAGTTTGGAAGGTTTTGTTTTAGTAAATTAACCTTTGGCATCACATTAGCCAGAAATCTTTCAGAGGACAATGTCGAGTATCCTGGAAGGACTGGAGGTATGTCACATCGAAAATGTCCTGATCCATGGATCCACTCAGACAGAATAAGACAATGGAGTGTGAGCTGTGCTACAAGACCTACAGGAATCAGTAATTGCCCTCACAACAAGTTATCATTCTCACGGCCAACTGTCAAGTTCCTTGAGCATTTTGTGGATGGATCCAGTGTCAGAGCTGATTCACAGAACAAGAGAGCAATCAAGTTGTTTCCACTTCCTCAGAATGTGTTTGATCTTCCAATATACATGGGTTTGGTGAACCAAGTTGGAAAGTTTCTGCGCAACAAGGCTGTTATCAATGAGCTATTAGATCAGCTGCAGTGACAGGATGATACATTGTACAGGTAGAAAGCACAGCAGAGGTCTTTTGAGAAAATCTTTTGAGAAGCTGATATTACCTGCTATTTTAGCTCACTGTGACCCCAGAACTACTTACTAACATTGCTGCAGGTACATCTTGTAAAGGAATGGGAGCTGTACTTTTTCAAATACAGGGGAATGGAAAAAGGTCACAAGATTATTGTGCACCCCATTCACTGTCAGTGACTGAACAGAGATATGCAATGATAGATGAAGAAGCAACTGTTGCATGGGCTTGTAAAAGATTTCCAGGTTATAGAAACATACATAAAAACATAGAAAATAGCTGCAGGAGTAGGCCACTCGGCCTTTCGAGCCTGCACCACCATCCAATATGACCATGGCTGATCATGCAATTTAAGTATCCCACTCCTGCTTTCTCTCCATACCCTTTGATCCCTTTAGTCACAAGAGCGATGCCCAGCTCCCTTTTGAATATACCTAATGAACTGGCACCAACAGCTTTCTGTGGTAGAGAATTCTACAGGTTCACAACTCTTTGAGTGAAAAAGTCTTCCTCATCTCAGTACTGAATGGCTCACCCCTTTTTCTTAGACTATGAGCCCTAGTTCTGGCCTCGTCCAACATCAGAAACATTCTTCCTGCATCTAGCCTGTCCAATCCCATCAGGATTTTATATGTTTCAATAAGATCCCCTCTCATTCTTTGAATTCTTATGTTCTTGTTCTCCAATTCAAGACCAAGGAAACCAGAAACCTCTAGTGGCACTGACAAATTCTCACCAGTTAGCAAAATTACCTCTGAGTATAACAATTCAAAGTATAAATGATAAGCTTTGATGCAAAGGCAGAGTATGCTCCAAGAAAACAGTAGATGGGATATCCTATATCCTTATCATGTGGCCTTAACAAGCAGATGAGTTTTTTTGTTGAAGAGGTGGAAACTTTTACATTGATAACAATCACAACTCTACCAGACAACTCAATAAGTAAAGTAAATCAGAGATGCACAGAAATCCATTGAAGAATGTGTTCAAGTCAAAGGGTACTGTGTCAGAGGATGGGCAGCATACACATACGCATTTACATTTTGAACAGAGAGGACACCTCAGTAGCAAATATTTTACTCATCCATAATAAGAGATTGGACATTGATAGAGTTCAGAGACTCAGTTTACCACACCAATTGCACTGAGGACTTCTGTGTGTCACAAAATGTCGGAACAGGACAAGATATTCTATTTGATGGCTAGATTTCTCAAAGTCATTTGTAGAAATGATACCATAAGACCATAACCACATGGGAACAGAAATTAGGCCATTCAGCCCATCGAGGCTGCTCTGCCATTCAATCATGGCTGATAAGTTCCTCAACTCCATTCTCCCGCTTTCTCCCCATAACCTTTGACCCCCTTGACAGTCAAGAACCCATCTATCTCAGTCTTAAATATACTCAGTGACCTGGCCTCCACAGCCTTCTGTGGCAGTGATTCACCACTCTGGTTGAAGAAATTTCTCCTTATCTCCGTTCTAATAGGTCTTTCCTTTACTCTAAGGCTGTGCCATCAGGCCCTAGTCTCTCCTGCTAATGGAAACATCATCCCAAAATCCACTCTATCTAGGCCTTTCAGTATTCTGTAAGTTTCAATTTGATCACCCCCCACCATCCTTCTAAACTCCATCGAGTATAGACCCAGAGTCCTCAAATGTTCCTCATATGTTTTGCCTTCCATTCCTGGGATCATTCTCGTGAACCTTCTCTGGACCCACTCCCAGGCCAGCACATCCTTCCTGAGGTATGGGGCCCAAAATCGCTCACAATGTTCTGAATGTGGTCTGACCAGAACCTTATAAAACCTCAGAATACAACCCTACTTTTATATTCTAGTCCTCTTGAAATAAATGCCAACATTGTATTTGCCTTCCTAACCACTGATTCAACTGGCAAGTTTACCTGGACTAGGACTCACAAGTCCCTTTGCACTTCAGATTTCCGAATTTTTCCTTCCTACGAAAATGCATGACCTCACATTTTCCCACGTTGTACTCTATCTGCCACTTCTTTACCCACTCTCCTAACCTGTCCACATCCTTCTGTATCCTCCCCGCATCCTCAATACTACCTGTCCCTCCGCCTATCTTGGTATCACCTGCAAACTTAGCCAGAATGCCCTCAGTTCCTTCATCTAGACCATTAATGTATAAAGTGTAAAGTTGTGGTCCCAACACTGATCCCTGCAGAACACCACCAGTCACCAGCTGCTATCTTGAGAAAGACCCTTTTATCCCCACTCCTAGCTTTGTGCCAGACAGCCCATCTTCAATCCATGCTAGCACCTCACCTCTAACACCATGGGCCCTTACCTTACTCAGCAGCCTCTGGTGCGGTACCTTGTCAAAGGCTGTAGCACTTATGATATTCATTGTCAGGAGGTGAGAACTATTGGTGTAATTTTCTTTTCCATCACAGCCATGGCAATGTCTTGAGGTAAACATCTTTAAACATACAGGTTAGATAGTCCAAATAAATAGATGTCAAATAGCTGGGGGCGTCACCTGTCTGTCGCAGTGATTATATCCCCGAAGGAGATCTTCACAACAAATGGAATCATAGATCTTCTGATTTCCAACACTGATTGCCAATGAATACTTTAAAGAATCCAGGTCACCATATGGTATATACTACCAACTCAACAAGACATCAAATTATATAAAGTAAAGCTGAAACAATAGTTAGCACAGTGAAAAGAATTCCTGAAGAAGAATTGCAAGCGACTTGCATCTCTGAGCCATTGTTAACTCCACTCCAACATGGATTAGCTCCATGTGACCTGCTCATCGGGAAAAAAAAACTGATAACTGATGCTGAGAGTATAACCTGATGACTTGGACAAGGTGAGGGAGAAAAAGGATGTGAAATTACAACAAACATTACAAAGCATACAACATACCAGAGACCCCCCTGCTAGTTTGAATTTGAGACCAGGCACTCCTTATGAACAGGTGGTAGAGTCCATATCGACAACCCTACCTCATTCAAATTGAGGCAATAAAGTGAGATGCAACTGATGTACAATAGCGTTTACACCAAATCAACTTCCTGTGTCATCCAGACAAAAAGACAGATGATGTATTCATCGAGCGATCAAGATGACTGCCTGATTGTCGAGCCACAGTCATGTGTCAATTCCCCTTCTGCCCAGTTGAGTCTAAGTGACTATGCAGAGGACTCAACTTCCCAAACTTCTCCCAAGTAGTTGAAACCCATCCAGGTAGACCAGTAAACTACCACAGTGGTTATCTCCTGTGAAAAAGTAGAAATTCAAGTCAGAGACTTGGGGGCGAGATGTAGTATAAGGGGTTATGCTTGACTGTGTAATTTGCTAATGAGACAACATGTATTATCACAGGAAGTGATGCAGAGTTACATGATTTTATTCTCTTGGTCTCGGCAAGATGAAGCCAGAGGAAAATACTTTTTAGTGTAATCATTACCCCAGCAGACTCTGTAAATATTCTTTAGTGCTACAGTGAGACCAATAATATTATGGCATAGATCATTGACCAATTACTCACATCAGATTTTATACTATGATACTATCATACCCTTGCTGTATTGTTTGGTTTAATGACATTTCTACCCAACCAATAATCTGACACAAACATTCTGTCGACATAAGTTTGATGTAAAAATCTGTGCACGTACCTAACTTTTCAAATTCAAGAATGAAGTTAGAAAATGCATTTAATTGCTTAATCCTAAACTGACCTTGAATGAAGTCTAAACGCTTGACTAACTGAGATCTCATAAAGGACATCTTCACTTGTTATTGACAATTTAGCGTTGACAAGCTAGTTGATTAGTTTTTGTTAACACTTGTTTTAATAATTGAAAAATACTTTGGCCTCGGTCAAACAGGATTCTGCAATCCTCTCCTTTCCTGTTTCAGCCAGGGTATCCCAATATTAAACAACATTGTTCAGAAAAGATGTGCCAATATTTACCAAAAACAGCAAAATCAGCTAATTTTCCAGAAAGTTGCATGTCTAGCCAAGTATGACCCAAGTTCACCCTTTATACATGCTCCAGCTTGTAAGAAGTGGTGATTATCTCCAAGCTTCAGTATTCAAATTTTATCTAAGACTGATACAGGGACAATTTTCACTCTCTTGAGGCTGAAAGTGTCTTGAGTAAAGTGACTCTGGAGAGCAAAATCTAGTTTCCGGCTTATAAGTTTACAGCTCAGAACTATACATAATTCACTATTAATTAGCATTAAATTGGAAGACTCAGTGAGAGATACAATAGGATAGATAGTGTGGGAAATGTAAAAGCTGCCTAGTTTCTCGTTCACAGCTTGAGCTGAGATACATTGGAGCATAGAAGAGGTTGTTTTATTTTGCAGTTGACTCATGCAATACTTAAGCAAAATTGCTGATAAAGGCTACCAAGTGTTGCATACTGTATCATTTCCACCATCCTAATGAAAAAAATCCCTCAAACTTGATAAATGTGACTTTGGAAGATATCTTATCCATAAATTAGTCAATAAACCAATTATTAATATTGGCCCACAAAAATGATCAGTCTCTACTTATCACCACTTCTGTTCAATAGTCATTAAATTAAGCAGCAGATTGTGTTTGACATTTGTCGATAGATTTTCTTCAGTAATTTGGTAATTTTTCCTTATCTCTTCACAGCATAGGGAAGAAATGCTGTAAGTTGTGGCAACATGTGTCATTATATTATTTTCACATGTCATTACAACAACAAAAAGGCCATCGAGATGTTCATTGCACACTTAAAGATGAAGACTGTACGCTTTTGAAAAAAACAGACGACTCAGCTGTTCGTTGAAATTATGACCTTACACTTTGCCCCTTCTATATTCCTATGTTCTTCTAAATACTACCTGTGTTTTATTAAAGAAACAAGTACACAGCAACAATAAATTCTTGTAAGAAGCAAAATTATAGAAGCAGTGGACCAGAGCTCTGTGGATACAATTATTTCTAATTCACCCCTTGAAAATATGTAACTTAAGCTAGTGCTTCCGTCTGTAATTCAAGAACAGATGAAACCATAAGTACTCAGCAGATCGAATAGCATCCATAGAGAGATGAACAGAGTTAACGTTTCAGGTAGACTGAAACTAAATGCCATTATTTTGGGAATGGACTGCACACGTGGATGAGAAACAATGGAGTGAAATTTGCTGTTAATTGTATTGTCTGAGCTTCGAATTTTCCCTCAGTCTTCCACTTAAATGCCACTGTGCTACAAATTACCAGGAATGATTTGGCAATCAATGAATGAGGCATCTGGAACCTTGGTGAGCAATGTGATAAATAGACCATCTCCTTAGCAAATGCAATGTAAGGATAGAGAAAGAAATAGGATGAAATAAAGTCAGTTACAGAGTGAAAAACAATAAATAAAAGGCTGGATTTTCATAGAGTCAGGGAGATTTGCTAATTCCAGAATTCTCAACCCCATTGTCAGTGTTCCCAGTGTCATCGTTGCGGGTTAAGGACGTGGGTTTGTTTGTGTCACTGGATTGTACCCTGCATTCACAATCTGGCCAGCCCTATGCAGGGGGATGGTCATGATCCAATTTTCCAAACATTCATGGAGCCAGGCCAGCTTTTAGAGGACCTGTGGTCCATGACCCTTCAGACATGTGCGAACCATAGTCTCAATGAGGGATCCTTCTGAAAGCTAAGTGCAAAAGGTTTTGCCCATTCACCCGTGCCATGCTCTGTCCTCCACCCACCCAAAAAAATGTCTAAAGCTGGCTGAGAACCCAGATATCCATTAGATTGCTGAAACAGTGGCACCCCGGGGAAAACAATTCTCTCTGGGCAGCTGTTGCTCTCTGATCTATTTTGTCAATTTCACAATGCTTATATCCACAAGATAAAGAGGTGTCAAGTGCTTGCATTTTCTAGATTTAGTACTTAAAGTATTTGGATGATTGATGCTTTTACAGGGTGGTAGTAAAATCGTATTTTTTTAAAGGAAGGAATAAGTTATAAATGAGTGATTTTTAATCCATCCAGTTGCTCCTAAAGGGGTTAATTGGGTCATCGAGTCATAGAGATGTGCAGCATGGAAACAGACTGTTCAGTCCAAATCATCCATGCTGATCAGATATTCTAAATAAATCCAGCCCCAATTGTCAGAATTTGGCTATAACCCCCTAAACCCTTCCTATTCCTGGTTCTGTGCAGAGTGATTGTTGAATGAATAGGCATGGAAGTGCCATAACATTGAGGACATAAAAAGCCGTGGAGATGTGGGTGGTGAAAGGGCACAGTTTAGCACAGAGGGTATGAGTGGCAGAGGGGTGGGTGGAAGGGCATAGGTTAGTAAGGAGGGGCAGTAGAGGTTGTGGGTAGAAGAACAGCTTGATATCTAAGGTCCAAGGCGGGATGTGGGATGGTTTGATGCAAGGTAGCATGCATATCTATGCGTAATGTGTGGGGGTGAGGGCGTATGGAGGATGAGGACTTGACGATTGCTTTCTGTTTTATTAATTTTATTGTAACCGGGACTAAGTCCCAGAGGCCACCATGATAGACCATATAAATGCCTTACTTTGGCATCTGCCTCCAAGGAACTGCAGAACTAATTTTGATTAAGACCCACCCTGAACAAAAATAGCACAAGTTTTAAGTAACATTATATGTTTTATACCAGGAACTTTCTCTCAATATTGGAATGTTGACTTGAGAAATTTCCTAACTCCCACAATCCCCATGTCAGATGAAAAGAGAAATTGCCAACAGTCACCAAAGAGAAAAGAAAAATAAGAAAAAAATTATGTCTCAAAGAGCAAATTATTTGTTCACAAGAATAAATCCCTTATAAGAAAAAAAAAATTCAAAAGTTTCTTTTCTGGGACTCTGAACTTGAATAGCATCAGTGGAGCTTAAGTCTTGTCATTGAAAGCATCCTTACGCACTGGAATACCAGCCTGAACTGTGTGCAGTCATTCAATTCATACTCCTGAGGCAACCCCACTAATTTCTTAACTCACAGGAAGGTTGATAGTGAACTCTGGTTTTGTGAAGCTTGTAGCCAACAGACAGAAAACATTATGCAATTTGTGGCGTTATGTCGTTTTGTATCCACTAAAACTAGCACATATGTGCTATAAATTTAAGATTATTTTCTCAGTCGAAGTAGAATGAGCTGGAATGAGCTTCTGAACTTTAGCTGATAACGGCACTCTGTTGGATAGCAGCATTATGTGGTGTATCAGAATTCATATTGTGAATCATTGTATGTATTTAATCTACCAGTAATGGGTTGCAGACATTCCTTCACTCTTGTAAAAGCTTTCTGCCACCTTTGACCTCCACAGGATTTAGGAGTTATGTGCCTTTCATATAAATTTCTGAAAGAACTTTGAATGATGTTTACTGATGGGACAACCCAAATGTTCTTTCACCTATGGGTACACAGATTGAATAATGTATGTGCACAACAAAACTAGTTCTGACCTGCCTTCAAATTCTGTATTTCAAAATAAGCACTGTGATAATTGTCATGTTATCTCTCGGATCTAGTGTCGTGAGAGCAGTGATTTTAAGCATATCAGACCAGTGGAAACCAGGCAAATAGGCAGTTAATTTAAAATAAAATACTGCAGATGCTGCAGATTTAAAATAAAATCAGAATGTGCTGGAAAAGTTCAGCTGGAAAGAGAAACAGAGTTAATCTTTCTAGTCAAATATAATTGTTTTTTTAGAACAAACTAGGCAGTTCAAGTACACTGTTAAAATGTCCTGGGTTACTCGCATGTAAAGTTGCTAAATCCTACCTATTACAATTTTAATCACGTCCAAAACTGGTGGTTTCCTGCTTTATATGCAGATCCGTGTCTAATGATGTCATTAGGCCCCTACAATTTTAACTCAGTCACCAGGTCCCTTGCTCCAGGCTCCCTCTCAAATCCAGAGTCACCAAAATCACAAGATTGTTATATCACAGAAGGAAATCATTCAGCCCATCGTGCTTGCACTGGTCTCATTACGTATCACCCACTTTCCTTTCCCTCACTCTAGAATGCTGCACAGTCAACCTCTACCACTGGAGCCTTCATACAAACCAAAAATGGAGGGGCACAAGCATTGCTGCACATTACCAAGGAGTGTCCCCTCTACAGACTAAGTAGCCGACAACTCACGCTAAACTTGGCAAATGAAGAGGTTATCGTGTGGCTTCGGGATTAACATTAGCTTATTGAATAAGTAATTCCAGTATCCAATTCCCCCAGCTGCCAGCCAAGGGATCCCCATTTTCCTAGAGGCTGATACCTGCCCATTAACTGACAATGCATTAAAATGCTCCTGGCATGTCCTTGGGTGTGTTGGAGATCCCTCATTAACATGCCGCCAGTTCACATAATTATCCACCCACTCACCTCCGACACATCCACAGTGAGAATTGGAACTCCTGTTTGCGTTAATTTCCCCTCTCGGCATCGTTTTAGATTTGGGAATTAAATGGATAGAAGCATTGTTTCTGAGATGTGAGTTCAAGTCCCATATTTCTTAGCTAATATAACAGTGATGGGTGCCTTTTAAATTTTCGTTTGGAACATGGGCATCCAGTGCATTCTTAGGACATTGTACTTGTTGTTCAAAAGTGCAACATTGCAGTTTCCAACAGGGTGGTGTAATGAATTTGAACACAAAAATGAGTTTTAGCAGATGCAGTGAGATTTCCTGTGATACAAGTTAAGAAGTTGCCAAATATGGCATTGATGAACTAACATTAATTTGACAATTGTTTTCTCAAAGGTTACAAGAAGGTGCAAATCAGACAAAACAAATGTCACTCTACTGCACTAAGAGCAGCTCTGTTGAAGTTGTGACTGTTTCATGTCTTGGTCATTCACATTAGTGCTGTATGGTATTCCTTCATGAATGTGGGTTTTATTGAGGCAGATATTCTGTTTTATTGCTGTTTATAGAAAATGAACAATTACAAATCAAAATGGTGGAGTATTATGGTAGAATGCATTAGCTGATGGATTGCTTTTCCGTGCAATGCGCTGCTCTGACAATCCTATTGTACTACAATGAATGAACAAGCAGTAGTAAAGAGATTTTAAAAGCTAGTTTTCTGCTACATACTGTCTGTTTCAGGTAACTGTTGATTTGATTTGATTTATTGTCACATACCTAAGTACAGTGAAACGCTTTGTTTGCGAGCAGTACTGGAAGATCATAGTAAGCAAGGACATACAGGTCACCGGGTGAACAAAAGTCTTGGACAGAGTAAAGTCTACAAGTTACGCTGTGTGCTAGCCAAGATCAGCATTAACAAGAACAGCATTATTTGAAGTTAGAGTCCATTCATCAGTCTAATAATGACAGGGAAGAAGCTATTCTTGAACCTGTTGGTGTGTGTGTTCGAGCTTCTGTATCTTCCGCCTGACAGAAGAGGTTGTAGGAGAGCATCACTGGGATGGGATGGGTCTTTGATGATGTTGGCAGCCTTTCCATGGCAATGAGAAGTGTAAACGGTGTCCATGGATGGGACGTTGGCTCCCGTGATGGTCTGGGCTGTGCACACAACCTTCTGTAGTTTCTTTCGGTCCTGGACAGATGAGTTGCCACACCAGACTGTTTTGCACCCAGACAGTATATTTCTATGAATCTGTGTGGTCTTCCTTCTAGGTATTTCTGTGTTTACCACCCTGATGACATGCATCTATGTTTGTTGCTTCTGTTACTTATTCAGGGAGTATCTTCTGTGGCCAGAAGTATCTGATGATTTGCAATGCATCATTGCTGAAGCAACATTTTCTGTTAGCTCTGGGCCATTTTCTGGTACAGTTGCCCACTCTGTGGTCAGATTAATGAAATTTCCAACATCTTTACTGGTTAAGTGGCTCATTAACTGTTTGAGAACTATTAAAAAATCATTATTATGGGTTCATAATGACTAGCTGTTAGTTTTTCATAGCCTTAGTTCATGCAATATGCCACAACAGTTTATCTACAAAATTCTTCATTTTGACTCTGGGGATATTTTCCCTAACGCAGACATTAACTTACGCAGGGCAATAATTTTATTCGGTCCTGTCTGTGATTTTATATACATAAAAGTTTTTTTAAACAAAATACCTAAGATGGTACTTTCAAAGATCAGTGCAATTCAGAATTTTTCAGATATAGATTCTAACACTTCCCTTACCCACCCAATCTCCCACGAATGTTTCGTAATGATACTCCACTTAATCACAAGACACTGTCTGCAGTTCCCAGCTAAGCACCTAATCTTAACTCTGTACGTTCTGTCAGGTGCTGAATGGACTTCAGGCATTTTACCAGAGAAAAGGTCTAGGCCCGAAACGTCAGCCTTCCTGCTCCTCTGATGCTGCTTGGCCTGCTGTGTTCATCCAGCTCTGCACCTTGTTATCTCAGGTTCTCCAGCGTCTGCAGTTCTTACTATCTCTGAGATTGGTAGTGATCATTTTCCCCCTTGGGATATCCACAGTCCAAAGATGTGCAGGGTAGGTGGATTGGCTGTGCTAAATTGCCCATAGTGCCCGGGGATGTTTAGGTTAGGTGGGTTTGGCATGGGAAATACAGGGATAGGGGAATGGGTCTGGGTGGGATCCTCTTCAGAGGGTTAGTGTGGACTTGTTGGGCTGAATGGCCTGTTTCCATACTGTAGGGATTCTATGATTGTATGAATCTCCCAGTTGACGACTACAAATTAGGATGGATGCAAACTTGAGAACAGATCTCCAACAAATTTACTCAGAAGCAGATCATAGAATCCCTACGGTGTAAGCAGGCCAGTCAGCCCATCAAGTCTACACTGCTCCTCCAAAAAGTATCCTACCCAGACCACCCCCATTCCTGTAATCTTGCATTACCCGTGGCTAATCCATCGAACCCACACGTATTTGGACTGTGGGAGTAAATCGGAGCACCCAGAGGAAACCCACACAGACATGGGGAGAATGTGCAAACTCCACACAGACAGTCACCCGAGGGACGAATCGAACCTGGGTCCCCGGCGCTGCAAAGTAGCAGTGCTAACCACTGAGCCACGATACCACCCAATAGACATTTAGAGGAGAATCTAACCATCTGTAGTAATTTTTGTCTCTGTATGATGTTTCTGTTCACTCAGTTATTATTTGTTTACACTTAGCTGTCTCTCTCCTTCCTCTTTTATTCCCCTCTACTCTTGTATTCTTTCTTTCACCATAATTAAGGGTGCGAGCAGATATTATATAATTTATGCCATACTGTGATCTTTCATTTTGATAGCAACTCTTTACAAGCTATGAGTACTATGGTAACTCCAGTCTCACATATTGTTTCCTTCAGGAGTTCATAACTCCTAGAGCCCAAGCTCTGTTGATGGAAATCTGATTGAATCCACGACTTTGGCCTAAAGCTGACCCCCTTCCACATCGAAGGGATGGAGTCGGTTCTATGGTTGGGATTGATGACTTGTTCTTGGAGGAGTGCAGCTTATGTACAGGAAGAAATGAGAGTGAAATGCTGGATAATTGGCTAGCAGTGGTCCTGGTCAACATCAAAGCTTTTCTTTCTCTCTGGCAATTTTGTGATAGATTTTAAAAATTCAGAAGAAGACCCAAGCTCTACAAGTGGCTAGGAGATAGCAAGAACTGCAGATGCTGGAGTCAGAGGCAGTACAGTATGGAGCTGGAGGAATACAGCAGGTCAGGCAGCGTCAGAGGAGCAAGAAAATAGATGTTTCAGGTCGGGACAAAAGGTCCTGATGAAGGGTCCCGACCCGAAACATCGACTTTCCTGCTCCTCTACAAGTGGCTAATTGGATGAAGTTCCTGGGGTAGTCCAGGAATGGCCACCAAGGTCTTTCTTCAAATAAACAGATAGCTCATATCCCCAATCATAATTAGGGCTTTGGGACAACCAGCAGATCCAAACTCCAGCCCATATTTATACGATCCACTGTGAAAATGCCTGCTTGCACCCATCTAACATGCACAACCTGAGTCATTGTCAAAAGAGTAAGACAGCACACAAACACACAATAATACACAAAGACATGAGAACAGGTGGATAGGGTGTGTAGTCATATTTCTGCTGCAAGCTGTGGGTGAGAGACAATTGAATTGATGATGTCTTGTAGCAAATATTAAATCTTTGCATTGTGACCATTCTTGATCACCTTCCTTGTCTATGTTGATCTTAATCTGAAGAATAGCCAACATATATAAGCTTTCATTGCAGTCCATTGGCATGCAGTCATTCTGTGATGAATTTTTAATGTCCTTGTCCATTTTCAATCATTTGTATGTTCTTTATAATGACACATGGTTGTGAAGCTTTATTGACTTCAGGAAATAACAGCAGGATCCTAAAGACAGCCCACTGGAGACATTTGTGAAAACATGGAATGTAATTTTGCTTTGGAGAAGGGTTAATCTACAGCCAAATCCGTACTTTTGCATAAACTCACCTCATGTAGACTCTTACATTTGTTCCTGACAGTGAGCTGCTGTGTACTGACCACTAATGCTATCTGGCATAACATCAGCTTTATATCTCTCTGAAAATGTAACAGGGTCAAATGGATTCGTGTAAGAATTCCTTTTGGGTCTAGAAGTGTAAACATGACATGTATACAATTCCTTACTGTGGCTGAGATGAACTAGCACTACTGCACTAGAATTTTAAGTACAGATCATAAACTTACCCTTTTAGTTTTAAGACTACAAGAGACCATAATACATAGGAGCAAAAATAGACCATTCAGCCCATTGCGTCTGCTCCACCATTCAATGAGATCACAGCTGATCTGATAATCCTCAACTCGACTTTCCTGCCTTCTCTCACCCTTGATACTTACTGATGAAAAATCTATCTGAGCCTCGAATCTACTTCATGAACCAGCCTCTACAGCCACTGTGGTGAAGACTTCCCCTGGTTTACTGTCCCCTGAGAGAAGATATTCTTCCTTATTTCTGTCCTAACTAGGCAACCCCTTACTCTGAGATTACGCCCTCTGATCCTAGACTCTCCTCCAATGGGAAACAACCTCTCTGCATCTGCGCTGCCAAGTTCCTGTATGAGACCCAACAGGCTGAATGGCCTCCTTTTGCTCCTACAGTTGGTCTTTTAATAAGGTTGCCTCTCATTCTTCTAAACTCCAAACAGTACAGGTCCACCCTACACAATCGTTCCTCATATGACAATCCCTCAAGCTAGTGAGCCTTCTTTGGACTGCCTGTAATGCCAGTCTATTCTCCTTGAGATAAGGGGACCATAATTGTTCACAATTTTCCAGATGTGGTCTGATCTGTGCCTTGTATAGTTTTAACAACACTTCCCTCTTCTTGTACTCTATTTCCCTTGAAATAATGGTCAACATTCCATTTGTCTCCCTTGTTACCTGCTGAACTACCATGCTAGCTTTTTATGATTTACACAGGAGGGGTCCCAAATTCTTCCGTGCTGTAGCTTTTTGAGGTCTTTTTCTTCTGAAGTTCAAGCTCCTTATAGTAGACTCCTGATCATATAAAAATGTTTGCATCAGCCAATTTAATCATTGTTTGTGCAAGTGAATAAAAATGTAAAAACTGGAGAACCATTTCCTGTTAGAAATTATATATTCTCGAAACAACTTTGTAAATTAATTGTAACTTAAATGTTCTTCAGTCTTTTGGGTGAAATTGTGCCATGGAACTAAAAAAAAACTTCTTGTGCTGGGCAAAATCAGGCAGTCAGGAAACATTTTGTATTTGGACACTAATTATTCATTTAATTGTCGCAGCAAACCTTAGCAGAAAGGAGCAGGGTATTTTAACATGTGTAACACATATAAAATATCTATTTTGGGAGTGAGAAATGGCTTGGTACACTGAATCATGCAGAGAGCAGAAGAGTGAATTGCTATTTGCCCTTTTTCATCATCAACAAACAACTCTAGAAACAAATATTCATTGCATTTTGCAGATAATCATAGCTCACTGCCTTTCTATTTGAAGAAGAACACTGTAGTAGTTTGCAGGATGATCAAAAGTGTTTATTTTCAACACTTCAGAGGTAGGATTTCCCTGAAATTCAAACTTTTCATGTTTAACTTTGACATTGAGTGAATCCGAGTCACATTTCACTAACGTAGGTAACATGATTGCTGTTGTACTGTTACTAAATTTATCATAATTGGAGATGTTACAGGCTGATTGCAGTAGTGAGTTTAGTGAGGTCTTTCTGTGTGTGATCACTTTCCATAGAGTACTTCATGTATTCCTGTATCCATAAGATACAATGCAGGCCACTGATAACACAATCAGCATTGTGTTCTCACCATTACAATGTGCTGTATCTAAAATTCCAAGCTGTGCAAGGCCTCTGCAAAACCGAAAGATAAGAAAATTTAACACTCCAAAGTTTTCTCATGTAAAGACTTGTACTTTACCACCACAAGTCAACATTATTGGAACAATGTTATACAGCTCATATCTATCCCGCAGCAAGTTGTCCCCTAAACGAGGCTATTGCAGTTTTATGTACTCACCCAGCGATCACTGATGCCTAGTTCTCTATGAATGGGTGATTCTAAATGAAAGCTTTCGAAAAATAATTTGTTTCACCTCATTTCATTGGGAAAAATTAATAAGGAATTGAAATTATGTTTAAAACTTAAGACGACTCAATGTCAGAAATTTGCAGCAAAATAATAGTAGATCCCTTTCATTATGCTCCCTTTGGGAGCCATGCAAGTGTGTTGCAATGAGAGATGTGCTATATAGAGGATGTTTTACACATCTATTCATGAGGACTGTATTAGATTGGAGGTCACAGTTTTCAAAAGCTGCTGAGTTTGCAAACAGCTAAGAAGTAACACACTGATACTGGAACGCATGATACTGGAAGTTGAAATCGTGAGACAAAATGGAAATAGTCCAAAACACATGAATCTTCAGCAGCTCAGGAACTAAATGTTAGGTTATCATGGTCAGTGAATTGAATATTTGTTAATGATGCCTGTTTTGAGGTTTGCAGTACTCATTTTCTTACAATACTGAACAGTCAGCTGGTGAACAAATCTTGGTTCCTCTTCCCTTTTGGATTTATCCCCAGCTAACTAAAGGTAATCAATCATTGAAGCATAATAATATGTCAATTGATCAAATTGCCCTCTTCAGAATATATTTTAAAATTACAGTTCTTCAGGAAAATTGGCCTCATCTATGGTCATTATTTGACAATGGTAAACAATTTTACAAAGGTATTGATGCCAAATGGATTTGGTCAAAAAGCAAGAAAAAAGAAACATTGGATCTCTCCCTTGGTGCACAGTGACCTGTAACAAGTTCAAACCACATTGAAAACTGATGTGTCAACAATATGATAAATGGATATAGTTCATCATGCTAATAGCAATTTCTAGTTAATAGGGCCATTAACCCCAGCAGATTAGGTATTTCTGATAATTTGAATTTAGTGTATAATGTTGTGAATATTGAGTACAACATAGTAAGAACTTTAGTAATCTGAGGAACAATAACATTCGAACTACAACTCCTCAGATGCCAAATTAGTACATGTGCCAATATGCAACAAGACCTGGATAACATCCAGGTTTGTGCTGCTAACTGGTAAGTAACATTCTGCTATGTAAATGGCAGGTAATTACCATCTCAAACAAGAGAGACTCTAACCACCACCACTGAACATTCAACAGCATTACTATAGTTGAGTCCTCACTATCAACAACTTGGGGATTACTCATAGAATTCTCATAGAATCCCTACAGTGTGGAAACAGGCCCTTCAGCCCAACAAGTCCACACTGACCCTCAGAGCACCCCACCCAGACCCATCCCCCTATAATCCACCTAATCTACGCATCCCTGAACACTATGGGCAATTTAGCATGGCCAATCCACCTAGCCTGCACATCTTTGGACTGTGGGAGGAAACTGTAGCATCCGGAGGAAACCCCACTGACTGAACTGAGCCATGCATATAAATATTGTGACTACAATAGCAGGACAGAAGCTAAATGTTCTGCAAGATGCAAATCATTGATGGAATAATCTCCACTTGTCTGGATGGTACAGTTTGAAGAGCACTCAAGAAGCTCAAAACCATCCAAGAAAAAGCAGCTCACTTCATTTGAACCCCATACCCTCCACCAACAAAGCACAGTGGCAGCAATGTAACCAGTGCGACCAATCCTTCACTGTCACTGGGTCAAATTCCTAGAATTCCCACCTCCCAGCATTGTGGGTGCTTTTGTACTACATGGACTGCAATGACTCAAGAAACCGGCTCACCACCAGTTTCTCAGAAGCAATCCAGGATGGAGTTAAAGCCCTGGAACTCCATTTTAACTGTTCAGTAAGTGGACCCAACAAGCATGCAGGTGGTTCCAGTAGGCTGCTTATCACCACCACCTCATGGCAAAAAGGAATAGGTGATAAATGCTGGCCAGGCCAGCGACACACACATTGCATGATCAAATAGTAACAAAAACATAAAGATTTGATTGACGCATTCACTGAGTGTGCTCAATATCAGCATTTGTGCTTAGAAGGAAAAGGTGAAGAAAATAACATTAAAATTCTCTTAATCTGGGGTCAGAAGACATTCTTTATTTCTAAGCAGTCAAACCTGAAGAATTCAAACACATTTTTGCAATTTGATGGGGAATTGAGGACTACTGTTCTAAAAGATGTTTGCCTGGATGCAATCGTGGGTTTCTATTCTGAACAAAACTGCTAACAAAAATACTTTAATGCACCTTTAGCTGGAAGAAGACAATTTGATTAGAAATGCATCTAAACATTATTAACCTGCACTGGGTTAATGCACCAATCAACTTTCTTCTGTGTGGTTAATTGTAACTTGTCCCTAGGCCCTAGCATTTGTTTTGCTGATATCACAGTTTCATTTTGGTTATGTCTGTGGGCTCATGTCTGTGTTAAGGGAGCATGGGTAGCAGTTCAGATGGAACTGTGGACTTCTCCATGAATGGTGACAATATCTCTCCATAACCAGCTGACAAGTGATGGCTTGCTGCAGGTTGAGAAAGATCATTGAAGATAAACCAGCAAGGCAGATAAATGTGAAAAACTGCTGTTTCTATCAATATACAGTTAAAAGTTTATTCCTACATAGTGGGGATTATATTACTGGGTTCTATGCATTCGCATGAGTATATTCCTCACTCTTCTGCCTGTTTTCTCATGTTCTGCTGTTAATCCATTGAGCGAGTGCATACCCTCATTATACATTGGATTTCATGCACAAGTAGCTGCAGTAATAGGGAAAAGATGTTTTATTTATTCATTGTATTCATTTTAAAGCAGTGTTTTGGTCCAATAGCCCTGCTCAGATGTTGTGAATCTCACCCATCCAAATCCATGTTTCACAAATGAGCTCATTCTTCCAGGCCTCGTCAGTTTCTTCTTTCCCTCCCTGAGGTGAAATACTTGTGTCGGTACATCTCCATCTAGCAACCCAACCAATAACTGGCATTATTTTCCCATTGAGGGTATAGCAGCATTTAAATGCCAGTCAATTGGCCTTCAGCCTCCCTGTCAGTGTTCAGCATTCAGATCAATTCAGACTTTAAATTTGAACTAGAGTGTTCAAAAATTCATATCGTGTTAATTGCAAACTCAAATTGGTTAGTCAGAGCATGAATAGGAAGTGCTTTCATCAACTAGTCAGAGCAGCTGACATGTATTCAACATTAAACTGCTTGGGATGTCAATAGAATCTATCCCTCCTACTGGACCCTTAGAGAAACAGATGCCCACCCACCAGACAGCAAGACATACTAGATGGAAATCTTAATGTGATAAAAATATGTTTAAATCCCTACTTTATCTTCGAGTTATTCCAAGCAACTGATAATTCAGAGGAGTACCTGTCACTTGCACGTAAGTAGGTAATGATTTCCTCATTTTGCTCATCAAGGGGAGGGCTGTTGGTACAAAAAAATGGTCAGTATTTAGTCAAATTTTCTGACTTGCCCAAACT
Source organism: Rhincodon typus (assembly GCF_021869965.1). NCBI lineage: Eukaryota > Metazoa > Chordata > Chondrichthyes > Orectolobiformes > Rhincodontidae > Rhincodon > Rhincodon typus. Next base: position 22,388,564 of record NC_063354.1, on the reverse strand, counting down.
GTTTGTACTGTAAGGCCAGTACAATGGTCTCAATGAGTGTGACTCCCAATTTATTACTAATTATTATCAACTCATGTCCAATATTTCATGGCAGACTTCTTAGTCACACAAAAATGAATTGAATTGTCCAAATTCATTAAACTTCATATCATTTCCACTATCAATACAGCCATCCATAAGTGAATGCATGTTGGCACTCAATAACTATCTGACCCATTTCCCGAGTTGGTGAAAAAGAAAATAAAAGTAAGGATTAAACATGGACCCTTATCTCCCAAGCAGCAATTGTCATTGGTTTGTCAATGTGATTGGAAACTCCCCCAAGATTAAGCTGCTGAAAATTTCTTCCAGGACCTTCTAAGCCCAGGTTTCCAGGAAAGGAACAGTGTCTCTCCTGTTAGGACAGGGCTTGTCAAGGCAGTTGGCTCAGGGGGTGGAGGGGAGCAGTGATAATCAGATCAATTTAGTGGAATAGTTGGGTTGGGTCAGGTTGTGGGTATTAGGGTGGGTAGTCAAGTGAAGGGGATTGGTGGGTTGAGATGTTTGGAGGGTTATGCAGTTCGGGTCAGGGAGTAGTCAGGTGGGAATGGGATGATGAAGAGGGGGTGTGAGGGCGAATATCAGTTGTGTAGTTGCTCAGGTGTTAGACCAGATTTTAATCCATCATTTCCTGGATCATTATCCAGGCAACACACTGGAAGTGTCTGAAGTCTTCATCTCTCACTCAGGGTCAGGAAAGTTCATGGAGGGCTCTGCAGTGCAGAGAAATAGCCTGCCAGAAGTTTAAACTTTCTGAGTAATTTCCGCTTAGGGGTGTGTGTCAGGACTTCCACATGCTCCTAACACACGTCTTCAGTCATAAGTTTGGTGTTCAGTGATTTAGAGACTGGAAGATCACATTCGAAGTTTCACAGCTGCAGTTCTATTGAAAAGAATGAGTGAGATTCTCTAACCATTGAAAATGGAGTTACATCTAAACCTGATTAAAATATTTTGTTCACCCATCTCGTCTGTACCACCTGAGTCATATTTGCTCCTGAACAAGTAATGCCTCAATTTTAAAATTCGGAAATTTTCTCCAAGTTCCTGTATGTCCTCCTCCTTTCCGGTTTATGGAATTTCTTACAGTTCGGAATCCTTCAAGACATTTCTTATCTTCATTGCTCCATAATTGGTGGCCATACCTTCAGCTGCCTAGGCCCTGAAAGGACAGCTAAACCTCTCTTTCCCTCGCTGACCTTTTTTTAAAGACACTTCTTAAATCCTCCCTCCTGCCTTTGATCAAGCTTTTGCTCAGCCACCTAAATATTGCCCGATACAGCTTTGTGTCCAATTCTACTTTATGATGCACCTGTATTAGGATATTTTATTGCATCAAAGGTGCTATGTAAATACAAGATGTTGTTGAAACACAGGTGCATTTTCCTGCAAATCCAATCCTGCACAGGCCTCATAGGATACCTTGTAGAATCTACTAGAAATTCTGTCTTAAAATCAAAATGATAATACGATTACTTTGGTATCGATAGGATGGCTTGTCACCAGGACGCCGTAAATGAATAAATGCTTGTGGTCATCATTAGAAGCCAGAATCAGGGATTGCAGTCTAAGGATATGCGCTAGGCCATTTAAGTCTGAGATGAGAAGAAACTTCATCTAGACAGTGACGAGCCTGGAGAATTCTCTGCCACAGAAAGCAGTTGAGGCCAAAGTATTGAATATTTTCAAGGAGAAGTTAAGTATAGTTGCCAGGAGTAAAAAGATCAAACAGTATGAGGAGAAAGCAGGAAGAGATTACTAAGTTAGATGATCAGCCATGATCACATTGAATGGCACAACAGGCTTGATGGGCCAAATAGCCTAATTCTGCACTTATTTTCTATGTTTCGCTGTAATATTCTTAATTCTGTCAAAGTAATGATGGTCTGAAACTGAAGCTGCTTTACAGTAGTCAAAGCATTAAAGCTGTCAAAGCATACCAGACAATCTTTATCAAATTAAATTTCTGTTTATTGCTGGCAGTATTTTCAAAGAGCTTGCAGAAAGGTTATTGAGACTTCCAATGATATCATGACCTGGCCAGCAACTTCAAGCTGGATTGGACCTCCCAAAACTGGGTGGCTGGGAATCATGGCAAAGGTTAAATGGCAAGAAATCGCAAACCGTAACTGAGCTCTCACTCTTGAAGTTTTAATGGAGACAGCACAAGGGCTGAGAGATTAATTCACTCATGGGAAGGGGGTTGATCATCTAAATAATGCCACAGAATTGCGTGCCTGCACTTGAACTGTCATTTTATTCTTAACCTCAAGGGGCCAGGTTTTCCCAGGTTTTGGGAAACATAGCAACATAAAGGAGTTGAGATAGGCTGAATCTGTAAGACAACGGTCTTTACAGCAATATATGCGCCAGTAGGAGCAGGCATATTTCTGCCAGGTCCAACAGGTCGTCCAGCAAATCACTCACCTGGTCATCATCTTCCTCCTTCGCTGCCAATCACCATTTGTAGTCTGCCCCTGCAAACGCACATAACTGCTTTCGGGACCACTGGCGCTATGAAGCTAGCTAGCCATCCAGAAGGACTCCAGCTCAACAATCAGTGGGATGGAACCCATTTCAAGGAGCCATGCAGTAATGCTCTGTCGAACAGCCATTCTATCATCTTTCCTGACTTTATACCCAACCCCCTCTACACCCCCTAGGTCTAATCCAGTAGGGATCAAAAACAAAATACTGAGAACGCTGGATATGTGAAATGAAACACAAGCCTCTGGAGAAACAGCAGGTCTGGCGGCACCTGTGGAGAGAAAAACAGAGTTAACATTTTGAGTCCAATATAACTCTTCCTCGGAACTCAGAAACTCTGTTCCTCTCTCCGCACATGCTGCCAGACCTGCTGAGCTCCAGCACTATCTGTAGTAGAGATGATCCCAGCAGGCTGAAAGCCAGGCCTTCATCCAAGGATTCCAATCATGTTTTTTTTATTCCAGTCGTTATTTACTAGCCCTTGAAAACTAAAACATACAAAATAAAAGTCAGCTCCCCTACAAGCATAAAATGTTACAAAGCACAGCTTCTGATAAGACGGAAGCAAGTTTTTAATCTAGAAAGTGACTGCTGTGCTCACCTCATCCTGCTGAGGTGTGGGCCTCCAGACCACATGGAGGTCAACCATTGCTGACACAATTGTGTCTTTAAGTTTCGCACGCAGCCCCGGGAAGAGTAGAAGAAAGATGTGACTGCTAATTTGTTCCAACAATTGTCTCTTTTCTGCCTTCCTGCCCCTCAGTAATTGAAATAGGTGACCTTCCAGCTTTGTGTTGCTCGGCACATTTGCTGGCAGCCGAGGTGACTTAATATGGGAAGAGCCCCAAGTGCCCTCAGCAGCAGCACCACCATCGTCGACAAGGCCATCAGGAATACTGGTGTTTTAAAATCAGTCCATAGCTTTATACCTTAGTTCTCAGCTCCTGAAGTCAAGGTGACACACTCCTTAATTCTAGTTTTAACAGGGCCGATGGCTTACGTGGTGACTAGGCTCCATTTCCATAATTCACAAAATGCATTTGAATACACTTCTAATTTTAGAGAACCCAGCTGAGCCTTACCAAATCCTTTTCCTGAAAACCAAGAAACTTTCCTCGTGCAAAAGTTGCAACCAATCTAAGCCTCCAAATGATGTGTGCTCCCAATCTGTTGTGGGGTGCTACCTGGACCGAATATGTGACTGAAGCATCTTCACTAGTTATCACTGTACAAGTGAGATTTGACTTTCACTGGAAGTAGTGGAACACTGATTGTCGGAGATGTAACCCTTCCCAACCCCAACACCCAAACTATCTCCCAGAGAGACAAAGCAGGCCAATGCAGACAGGAGAGAATGCACACTAAAGGGAAGGACAGTGTTTGTAACTTATTGAATTACCACAAGTCATAGCCCATGTTCCCAAGTCACCCGAATACCATAGTGCCAAGATCAAACAAATTGGTTCACTCCTAAATCCAGTTTGCTTTTCGCATTAGCTAAAGTGCACAAAGTAATCTTAATATATCAATGTATGTTCTCATAAGCACCGTGCAATCAAAATATACAATGACTTCATGAAATATATATGTGGACGTGAAAGTAAACTCTTGAAAATACAATAAAAACGAAAGGTTATTGAACTACATAAGCTTCAAATGCACATTAAATATTAAATGTTGTGCAAGAAGGAAATGTCATTAAACTAATCATGCAAAAGTGAGAGATATTGATGAATAGTGGTGTTCAAACTCATGTCATCCGGAGGCATATTGTTACAGCCTATGTTAGCACAGTACTCTAGAGTATAAGATCTTGTTGTTGGTATTGCATTTATGCCACTTCTCGGACACATTTTATAATTATGTATGGAATTGCTTCCTTTGTATATCTCTCTTGTTTCTAATGGAGCCTATGAGATCAGTTGAAAGAAATGAATACATGAAATTGGATGGAGCAGGAAAGCAAGAAATGGAATTAAAAACACAAAATGTTGCACTTAAAGGGCTCAACACAAAGGCACCTCAGTATTTTTAGTGCCACTCTTTGTGGGAACTGATGAAAAGCATTTTCAATGAATGGTTAAACCTGAAGCATTAACCCACAATTTTTCTAACAGATGGGAGCTGAGCAATTGGCTTTTTTATGCATGCTGAAATCTATACATAAGATCTTGTTTAATAAGTCAATTAAATGCTTTAGGGCGCATTTAACACATCTGCCCTGCAATTGTTGCTTAGATTCCCTGACCTACACCTTTCCTCCATTCAGCTACAACTCTACTGGGACTGCAGAATTGCTGAATTGATTCAATAGACCATGCTGACTGGTGTGCATTTATTTGCTCGCATATTCCCTATAGATATTAAGCACTCAGACCATGAACCGAGTGTTCCCTCCCACTGGGTTTCTGGTGGGATCCCACGAGTGTGAGTCAGATTCCTGCCTATGGCAGAATGTGACACTGCCGACTTTAACCATTGGGCATTATCCACATGCTGTCAGCCAACTGGCCAATGAAAATTCAGTCAGGCCTTGGCTGCCCAGCAGCTCTAAGGTGAGCATTGAGATTAAAGTCCCTTCGGGGTTTGAGTTTGGGAAGAAGAAGGCATGAGCTTTCCCTGTGCTCCCAGAGGAGATGCGACAGTGGTAACATACCTGCCCTCAGCTGAAGAAATCAGCTGCATATTTAGAAAAGCCTCATTGACATCAGGATCCTGTTGGAATGTCCACTGGGTGATGTTAGTTCACAACAGAAACCGGGCTGTCTGAATTAAAATGGATTCCAATGGGCATGTCTACTGAAGAGATCAGAGGCTGAGATTGAATACAACATGGGAATTAATGAAATTTATTGCAGTCAGAAACATTGTAGCTTAATCATGGGGCAGATGGTGAGCCAGTCTCCCAACAAACACTCTCAATTAACTTGGAGGCGGCAACAAGTTTCTGAGGGAATCTTACTCCCTCTTTGTCAGTTGTCAATTAGGCTCTTTATTAAGCAAATTGACACCACCTATTCCAGAACCCAGCAGAATTTAGCAGTGGTTCAGTGATTGCATGCAAGTGACGTGGTTTCCCTGTGACTCCAGAATGCCACTGGTTCATGGTTTCTAAGAGTCGGGTTTGACCCTCTTTCAAAGGAACAGTGTTAGGTTAGACTGGGGTTGGACATTAAAAGCCATCTCCCTGCTCTTGTCCCTAACCCTTCTGACCCACAACCCACTTAAGTCCAAACAGACCTTCACTCACCTGTGACCTGGGCCCCTTTGGCAATACTAGACCTTATCTTGCCTTCAACCACAGCAGCTGAGGTAGCCAAAGGGAGGACTGCCAGCCTTTTATTGACTACACCTCTTGGCAAGGGAGATGTATGCCTCCAACATCCTTAATTCTGGGGAAGGCCCAACACTGACCATCAGCTGAGGCCTCCCTCTCAGAAGTGATGTGGATATACACCAGTTCTTCAACTACTGAGCTGAACCTGCTGTAATTACATTAAATTCCATCTAATGGATCAGAAAAATAGCACAAGCAAGATTGTAAGAAATAGGATGGGCCAAATATAGTAGTATTTGAAAATAAAGTTGCTTCATGGGCATTTTTATCACATGAGGCTGTTTTTCTATTAGTATTTAGTATTTGGCAGAGGGGCTGATCATGAGCATCAGTGAGCTTTCATGAAACATGACTGTATGCACAATAAAGGTTGAAAATCTTCAGGTAGACGAATGATTTTAAGTTGAGAAGGGGTTAGAGGTGAAGAGTGGTGGACATTAAGCAGGCAGAAAGTGAAGAAAACTGAATATTACAGTAAAGAATTGAAGGCACAGTTGAAAATCATTTTGAGTGGATTTTTAAGACCAACAGAATTCGAGTCTGTTCTGCCATTCAATTATGGCTGATGTGGTTCTCAACCTCATTCTCCTCTTAACCCCTGATCCCCTTACTAATCAAGAATCTATCTAACTTTGTCCTAAAGACACTTAATGACTTGGCCTTCAAAGCTTTCTATGGCAATGCATTCCAAAGATTAACCACCCTCTGGCTGAAGAAGTTCCTCCTCATCTCAGTTCTAAAGGGTTGACCCTTCACTTAGAGCTATGCCCTCAGGTTCTAGTCTCTCCTACCTCTTCTCCGCATCCACCCTACTCAGGCCTCTAAGTATTCTGTAAGTTTCAATCAGATTCCCCCTCATCCTTCTAAACTCCAACGAGTACAGATTCAGAATTGTCAATGGCTCCTCATATGACAAGCCCTTCATTCCCAGGTCATTCTTATAAACCTCCTCTGGACCCCCTCCAAAGTCAGCACATCCTTCTTTAGATACAGGTCACAAAACTGCTCACAATATTCCAGATGCGGTCTGGCCCAGTTTGTCTAAGTTCTGCAATCGCCTCACTTCCTCAACACCACCTGTCCCTCCACCTATCTTTGTGCCATCTACAAACTGAGCAACAATGCCCTCAGTTCCTTCGTCCAGATTGTTGATGTATAACATGAATAGTTATGGTTCCAACACTGACCCCTATGGAATTCTGCTAGGCACTGGCTGTCATCTTGAAAAAAGACCATTTTGTCTCCACTCTCTGCCTTCTGCCTGTCAGCCAATCCTCTATCCATGCCAGTATCTTGCCCCGAAACCATGTTTAGCAACCTCCTATGCGGCACCTTATCAAAGTCAAAGCATTGAAAGTAAAGGTAATTAACAAGGCAAAGAACTGATGCAAGAGCCCTATAGATGAGCAAGTAGGCATCAAGAGCAGAGTAGGGATGGGAAGTGGTCTAATATTTGATGACGAATGTGTGTGCACATGTGTGTGTCTGTGTGTGAGTGTGGACATGCTTATTCAGAATGTGAGTGCAAGAGAATGTCCTTTGTGGGCATGTATCTGTGAAATTCTTACATTGACCTCTACGGCTGTGAATACCTGTATGTTTGTTCACTCAATATTTACTGTGAATGGTTTTGGTTGTGTGACAGGTCTATTATAACACACGTGCTTGTAAGCATTGATGTTTATTTTTAATATGCATGTGTTCATACCTCATGTTCAAATATATTTGTGCGCATGATTAAAGCAGCAATGTAAGTGGAGAGGCAGACTTTGCCAGTAGCCTGCCCATTAAGTGATAAGTTGGTTAAATAGCTTTGTTTGCCAGCAAATTAGGACTAACAGTGATAGTACTGCAGTGAGCACTGATGTGAACATTAAACGAGTTTGCCCAAAGAGGACATTATTTTCATCTTTTATCTGTGCAGTGAGCTTTAATTGTCAAAACTGTCGTGGTAAGTTTGCATCAGGCGTATATCCATAAAAATGTATAATTTTCTCATAGACCAGAAACCTGTTTCATGTGAAAAGACTTTGCTTTCATTATGTTTGTCATTGTTAGGGAAAACTGAATATATGGATAAATGCTTTAACTAAACTATACAATGCAACCTTCAACTAGTTAAGAGATTGCTGCATTATCCAAGCTAATAGTTCAATAAAGCAAGGAAGCAACACTATAGCTACCAAAATTGTTTTATATTTATTAGGAAACAATTATGAATGAATTTTATCCTGGGAAATGTATCATAAATGGAAGAAGGAGTTTTAGGTTGCTTCCTGGATAATTTCAAAATATTGTACTCCTCATGCAATTCTGACTTCCAAATAACCTATAATAACAAAACTGATATTACTACTGTTGCATGGGAGATTTTAATATCATTTTGCTCAAATTTTAATTGGCCAATATCACTGACTGTCACAATTTCAAAATGCAAATGAGTTTTAAAATGTAGAGAAAAATCAAGATCAGCAAAATACCATAAAACTCATCTGATTCTCTTTATTTTATGTAGTTTTTTTTTAATATATGAATGATACTGATTAGACATTAATGCTCTGTGTGAAAATATAATGTAACTAATTTATATTGACATTGCAAAATAAACCATAATGCATCAATGTATACACCATTTCATTTGACTTTTCTGCCAACGAAGCATTTCAGGCATTTTTTCTATTGATGAAAGTGGCATTTGTAAAATATTACCGTTGCTATATCCATTGGGCTAATCTGTTTCTTGATATCATGAATTAAAGTGGCTAAAGACTGCCTTCTATGATGATGGATATGTCATGAGATGACTGCAATGGAAAATCTGTTTGGTACTTTTGGCTGAAAATGATTGCACATGCATTGGCTCAGTCATTTGATGCTAGGATCCACCGTCATTAAGGATGAGGATATTTACTGAACCTCTTCTCATGTTATTCTCAACTACCAGGTTTGGTCCTCTGGCTGAAGAGAGAGGGTGGCTTACGGATATGCTGGGCCATGAGGTTACAGTATATGATGAAATATAATTTTGCTGCTGCTGATGGACCACAACAGATCATGTATCCTGGTTTTGACCTGCTCGATCAATTTGGAATCTATCCTATTTAGCCTAGGATTGTTACGTATAGTGGATGTCCTCAGTGTGAAGGCAGGACTGAGAACTGTTACTGATAGTCTCATAGACAAAAACATCAGTGGCAGGTGAGTTATTAAAGATGAGATCACATTGTTTTTCCCTTTGTGTTGGTTCTGTCATCACCTTGCGGTAGACCCAGTTCTGCAGGACTTAGTCAGAGTGATCATTAGTGATGTGATTGAGCAACCTTTGACAACAGACATTTAAGTCCAACCTGCAGAGTCCTAGCCATGCTCAGGGCTTCTTCTGAATGGTGTTGAATGGAGGAGTACTGATTCATCGGCTGCAGGTTGAGGTTGGTGGTAATCCAGGAGAGGTAGCCTCCCCTGTGTTTTACCCGATGCTATGAGATTTCATAGTGTTTGGGTTTAATATTTCAGTCTTCAAGGCTACTACTCCCTGAACATATAACACTGTGCCACTGACACTGCTGGACAGAATATAATCCAGAATAGTGATGCAGGAATCTGGGGTGTTGGCTGTAAGGTATCGTTCTGTGAGGAAGATGATGTCAAGTTGTCGGTTTGACCAGTTTGTGAGATAGGTTTACCAAATCTGGCCCAAGTTCCCAGATTCTAATCAGAAGGTCAGCTGGGTGTCACTTTGTCATATCGGGCACCCAGGTCAAAGTTGGGTGGATCAGTTGGCTTTATTATTTAGCCTTGGTACACCTGAATGGCTTGCAGAACTATTTTATTAGAAGTTAAGTTAGAAGATACCTCTGAAATCATTCAGGAGGAAGATCAACACTATAGATTAAGTTCAACCGTAAAAAGCTAAGAAGTGAGAGTGCTTGCCTTGATTCTGTATTTGTCCAAAGTGCTATATCATAATCCAGCTATGACGTTTACCTAGAAACCCAAGTATTTAATATTTCACATCCACAGCAAGCCAACTGGTATCAAACACACTTTATACATTACTCCCCCGGAAGCACAGCACATTCCCTGAGCACGCGTGCTCCATGGATAAAAGTAACAGCCCCCTGTAGCATGAGTCGATGGAGGGGGCAACAACAATCATACCTATCAGAAGTTTGTGAAAGTCATATATTAAGCTGTTGTAATATTTTCAAATTTAAAGATGATTCTTTGAACATGTAACTGACGCAAGTCAAGCTTCACACTCTTTCTGCACTTTATGAATATGTTAGCAACTCCAAAAATAACTGTCAAGTTTTTATTTCAAAATTATTGAATCGGTATCTGAGAACATAATAATATTCCCTCCTCTGATTACAGTGGACAAGCACTTCTTTATTCAATACATGCTGTATTAAGTGATTTATAATCTACACACGTAGAATTAAATTCTGTTGATTGTATATTCCACTGACAATAATGGCAAACACCTGGGAATCATTTGCTCCACTAAAATCTAATTGAGGGGCTTCATTTGACATCATAAAATCATAATCAGAGCTTCAAAATTAGATTATAGCTAGAAATCACTCCGTGTAACTGTTATTTCTGAACAATAATTCTTTTTTTTAAGTTATCTCTGTTTCCACACCTTCTTGGCCTCCTCCTTCTTGGAAGCCTTGAGCAATATTTTGAATCAAATGAGAAGGCTTCATCAAAACCTATCGACATACTTTTCTGTTACTTCCTGCACTAAATTTAATTACTTTTCTGTTAAATGCACCAATACTATCTGGCTCAAGTGTGCTTGAGGTAATAATTTCCAACTTCCTGGGTAAACAGGGTCCTCCTGAATTCCCAATTTGATTTATTAATGATTCTTGACTTTATAGAATCTACTTTTAGACTCCCCACATGTGGAACTACAAATGACCAATCAAATCCTTTCATAATCCTAAGTACTTTCATTAGGTCACTACTCAGATGTCCTTCCTAGAGGAAATAGTCCCAGACTTTTCGGTCTTTGCCGATAGTTGTACCCTCTCTGCTGTGCTATCATCCTTGCAAATCATTTTTGCACCTTCTCCAGTGCATCTTTATCCTTTTTATAATTTTTGTTTTGTGACCGGAGTATGAGAGTTTAAAATGATTTTATGCTCATTGATTGCTGTGATATATTTTAACTGTTGAATTTCCTGGGAAATAAACGTGACTTGCCCATTTTATGGGCTTTGCCAAATACAACCAAAGGAAAATGCAAATTGCCAATTCTAATTGTTATCCTCCTTTCTTCTGTGCTCTGATATTAATTCGATCACAGCTGGCATTTGCTGATGGTCTGTAAGTCATATGTTTGTTTAACCTCAACCACTTGTTCATAACCTGGATTGTCAGCTCAACACAAACTAATGCAGCATTATGCTACTTGTCAATTATTCTCTCCTGAAACAATAATCACCAAAAAAAAAGATGTGGAGACCGGAGCCTGAATTATGCTAAAGACAGGACTTTATGGAAGTATTTTCATCAGAATTCGTAGTGTGCCCAGGAACCCCAGAATCTGACTATATTAAAGGTATGATTTAAATGCCACAAGTTCAAGTTCCCTGGTGTTGAAATCAGTTTTATCCTTTGCTTGCTTGCAGAACTTGTCTGCATACAGTACAGGATGCAAAAATGCTTTTGTAGTCAGTGGATGTTGGAGTTCATTTCTGTGTTAATGATATATTTTAGACTTGAAACACAAAAACATTCTGAATTAAATTGAACAGATGAAAATAATATTGTTCTCCTTCAAACAACCAACCTGTTCCTTTCAGGTCAACTTTATACTAATTTATTCTAAATCAGCTGAAAAAAAGATTCCTGTGATGTGGAAATAAAGCTGTCAGTAAATATATTACTGCAATATGCATAGGGTTGTTGAGGCCAAGTCATTAATTATATTCAAGGCTGAGATGGAGAGATTTTTTAATCAGTAAGAGAATGAAAGCTTATGGAGAAAAGCAAGAAAGTAGAGATGAGGATTATCAGATCAGATATGATTTCATGAATGGGATCAGTGGGCTGAATGGCCTACTTCTGCTCCTGTGTCTTATGACCTTGTGTGTGAAATGCTTAATGAAGAGCGATGTGTGCATGGATGCATAAAGCAAGAAAAGTTACTGTATAAACAATTCTTACAGCTGTAGAAATACGGAAAGCTCTGAGCACAGAAGGAAGCCATGTAACACAACAAGATAGGAGCAGGTATAGACACATAGCCTGTTGTGCCTGCTCAGCATTCAATACAATCATGGCTGATCTTGATTTTCATAACCACTTTCCTGCATGCTCCCCATATCCCTCAATTCTCAGAGAGTAAAAATCTGTCTATATCCTATTTATCATATCTTAGATGTATTCAATGATGGAGCATCCAAACCCGTCTCAAGAAGAATATTACAAATGTTCACAATCTTTTCAGTAAAGTCATTTCTCCTCATGTCAGTCCTAAAGGAACAGCCCCTTGTTTTGAGACTATGTCCCCATGTTTAATTCTCCAGGCAGTGGAAACAACCCTTAAGCATGTCCCATGTCAGCTGAGTTATCCAGCCTCATCCCACTATCCAACTCTCAACCCATAGCCTTCTAAGTCGCAACACCGTCTGCGCATATCTATTTATTGTTTTAAACAAGTGTTTCTGCCACCACTCTATCAGGCAGTGAACTACAGAAAACAACCAATGTGCTTGTATTATTTTCTCTAACTTATACCACAGAATATATATAACAGAGAGTTGGGCTTGTATTGAGTCAGGTTCTTGAAATTTATTAACAACTAATCATGGTAATATGATATCTTAGACTTACTTATACAGTCAGGGTTGTATGTTTACTTAGATTTCTGTATTTGTACAGATATTGTTCACTGCTTTACAAACAGACTGACTGGTTGATTGCCTACTTAACTGCAGACTGGAGACTGAACAGAGAAAGATTTTGCACTTTAACATCACATGTTGTGATGTCATCTCGATGTTGTATAGGTATAGTCATTTCAGTAGGACAAATAATCCTTTACTTCCCTCTAATCCTCTGTTAAATACCTTAAATCTATGCCACAGTTATTGACATCTCTGAAGGAAATATGTCCTTCCTACCTATACTATCTAGATCCCTCATAAATATATAAACCTTGATTAAATTTCCTCTCAGTTTCCTTGTTCTGAAGAAATGAATCCCAGCTCAATCTATCCAATTTTCCGTATAGTTCAAACTCTCTATTCCTACCCATGCACTTATAAAATGGCTTTGTATCCTATCTAGTGTGTTCACATCATTCTGATATTTGGCTTTACAACAAAATTATCAAAATTAGCTGATTATTTAATGTTTTAAATTTTATTTATTTAAAATAATCAAAATCTTGAAATCTTTGATATTCGTTGTTGATTTGATACAAACCGATTTTTGAAAAGCTTGTAGGGAGCCTAGATTGAAATTGTTGAAATTCAAATGATGTTTTGGGAAATGCTCCCTCAGCATACTTACAAAATCACGTTCTGGTTAGAAATGTGTAGTCCCATGCAGCTAGTCGGTGAGACATCCCATTCACCATCGCTGATAACACTGCAGTCGATAGAATTCTGGATGGTCACACGATTAGTGGAAAAATCAAGCAGCGATCCAGCTCACCGGATCTTCAGCTATTCAGCGTCATGTATGCATTTTCAGCTGGAATGTATGGCTAGCCTCAGGATATTAGCACATTGCATTTTAATAATTTAATGAACTGAGATAAATTAGCATATATCACAGGGAATATGTTTTGCTTTTTGTCTGACCATGCAAAATGAATGCATTTGTAAGTTGTCCCTTTAACTGATTCTTCCATGACCATTGATGCAGCGACTATGTAGACATTGAAATTACAGGAAACAGCCACTTTATTTGTGCAGGTTTAGGGGTTTATTTTTCTATACCGTAAAACGCAGAAAAGTGATATGAAGAATGTTCAATCAGTCATGATCCTATCGCATGGTGAGCAGGCTCAAGGGGCCGAATGGCCTACTCCTGTTCTTATTTCTTATCGTTTTATAGAACATGAATAATTTTTAGTGAGTTGCCTCGTTCAATTCATGTATATGTTTGTTATGTTTGTCTTTAACAATTTCCCCATGTGAATCACGCTCTTATCTGCTCTACTGCTTGTGAACATGCCAAGTGATCCCTTAGATAAGGAAGGAGCTCTGGTGGGGAACTGCAAAGGATACAGACGGTCCACAACTTGTATCTGAAATGAGCCTTATTGAGACTGCATGTGTGCCAGGTATATCATTTGGAGTATATACTATGTGCTCTAGGCTATCAAAATCAGCACCTGTTCTTGTGCAGAGCTAAGTGATGGCACAGACCCATCCCTGAATCGTAGGCCAACTGGCTGTTCCTATGCTACTCTGTGCCTGCCACAACTTGAAGGCATCTCCTCACAATGCCCATCTGTGTGACTGCATGGAAGAGTGGCCAGATCATGGGGCTAATTAGCTCAGTTGACTAAATCACACTGGCCTGTGGTTCAGAATGTCTCTCAGTTGTGTGGGTTGAATTTCCATTCTTCTTGAGATAAACTGGGAATCAGCCTTCTTTCCCGGCCTCTGAAATTGGGAAGCAGTGACAAGCTACCATTGACGCTGTCTGACCTGCTGAGTATGCCCAGTATTTTAGGAAATTTGGTGGCATAGTGATACTGCTCTTACCTCTGGGACAGAAGATCCAGGTTCAAGTCCCACCTCAGGATGGTATGGTAATGGAAATGTGTCCTAACATGTCTAAACAAGTTTTGTTTTGGAATAGCCACCTTACAAGAAATCTTTGAATCCTCCCTACAAGTTTGTTTAAACAACTAATTCAGTAAATTAGTTGAACCTGTTCCTGGTAGTCTTGACATTTGTATTGTATCATGTCAACATAGGGATAACCCTATAAATAACTCATCTAGAAATACCATTGTGTACCTAAATGTTTAATGACAAACTAAAATGCAGACAGTTTAGTGACCTGTATTAGTTATTGCACAGACCTTCTTTCCAATAAAATGTACAAGATTACAAGTATCTGTTCAACATGTTTGCTGGTTTACCAGCTGCCACTTTAAGGTAGATTTATATTCCAAAACACCTCAAATGGGAACATTTTAACATACTTCATCTCTGCCTTATACCTGCAAGGTTTCATAACAACTACATCCCCTTTCTCATAAATGCTTAGTCCTTTACCTTCTGTTCCTCTTCAACATTTTCCATGATGCAGATCTTGACTGTGCTTGTTTCAAATGATGCTAGATAGTGATCAGGTGGTTAGTCATTTCTTTTTAGGTACAACACGTAAGTCATTCATCTTGCTGTGTGAAGAGGACAGACTACACACGGTGACTCGATAAACATTCTCATTCACAAGGTGCTGTATTTTCATTAGGTATCACATGATGCGATTGTGCATATTTGCAACTTGTTAATTTAAGATATCTTGAATTTCATAGAAAATTTAATTACTATGATTTATATATCAGTCCAATTCCCACACTTCAAACACCTTTTAAACTCCTTAATAAAGTAACTAGGACTTTATGTCCAGCCTAGTTTGTCAGTGCCCACTGCTATTATTCCACTGCAAAGGCAGTAGCACACAGAATCTGCACATGTTCACATTAATGTAGAAATCCACAAGTTGCTGTAGGTAACTCGATGGTCCCCCAAAGGGTGTACTTCTGTGACATTCCTGATGACAACCAATGACAGTCAAATTCATTGTTATGTTGTTGAACTTACAGTAAAAACAAAACTCTTGGAAAGATAACACTTCACTGAATAAGTTCTAATTAGGCTTTTACTGTCATGTTAATTTGAAAATTACAACTGACCATCTGAGTGATCCTGAAAATGTTGTATTTGTGGAATTTTTTTGTAGTGGAAATAGAAGTCCCTATTTCATTTCTAACATTTAATTTAAGTTTTCATTTTGAAAAAGAAAAGAATTATGATTGAATCGGATAGCAATTAAGATAAAGTTAAATAGACCTTTTTAAAAAAAAATGAGGTGAAGGAGGCTAAGCACTTCTAACTTCCTGGTTTGTTGCCTGTGAGAACTGTACAATGCAATAGGCTTGGTCAATTAGCTCTTCACCTGAGGTATAGTCACTCTCAAGTTAGGTCACAACTAGGTATCTCTCTCCAGTGAGACAGCAGCCGTATGGTTTGATAAAGCTATGGCGACTTTACCTTCACCTAATTTTTTGATCTAGGATGCCTTGTTGTAGTTTTGTATTCGTCCTTCAGCAGAAGGTGGCTCAGTGGTTAGCACTGCTGCCTCACAACACCAGGGACCCGGGTTCGATCCCACCCTCAGGCAACTGTCTGTGTGGAGTTTACACGTTCTCCCTGTGTCTGTGTGGATTTCCTCCGAGTGCTCTGGTTTCCTTCCACAGTCCACAAATATGCGGATTAGTTGGAGTGGCCATGCTGAATTGTCCATAGTGGCCAGAGATGTGCAGGCTAGGTGGATTAGCAATGGGAAATGCAGGGTTCCAGGGATAGGGTAAGGGGGCCTGGATGGGATGCTCTTTGGAAGGTCGGTGTGGACTCGATGAGCCAAATAGCCTGCTCCCACACTGTAGGGATTCAAAGAGGGTGTTGGTTATAATGAGACCATGCTGAGCACTAATTGTCAGCATGAGGATAGCATTCCATTGGCTCTTCCCATTCCATTTTATCAAAGATTCCTCTCCAGAAAGTAGAATCACATAAATCTTGGCATTAAAATTTCCCAAAAGGATGCCCTTTTCTGCTTATGGAGTGGCAATGAACACTTCATTAAAGTCAGAATATACTTTTTCCCTTGGACTCTTCATTGGAGACAAGGAGTGTTGGGGTATATGTGCTAATGACAATAGCATACAGCTAATCTGCAAGTGAAGTGCCATGGGACTTTTGTTTGTGCATTTGAGACATTCTGGTATTGTATCCAAAAGCCTTTTCCAGATGGCAAACCAACTCTGTGAATACAAGTGTCACCATCAGCCTTTCCTTTCCTGTATGAGGTGTACTGCTTGTTCATTCAGCTGTCCCTCCCCAGGAAGAAGAGTGTCACCAAGGGCAGCAGTATCATTCTGATCTTGGTCATGCACATGATATAATTTTAATTCTTCTCTCCAGATGGTCGCTGTTGAGATTACCCACGAGGACTCTAATGTTCCATGTTATAAGTTTTTTACTCCAGATTTCCGCAGCATTTTGCTTCTCTTCAAGGAGATTTGTAGCTGTTTTCCCAGTCTTCTTTCAATTCATATTCCACACAGAGGTTCTAGAAAAATCTGAGCAGTCATGAACACCATGATAGGGTGTCAATTCTTTCTCTTGTCACATGAACTAGTTATCCATTCAGTTATTTAGCAGAGCATTATAAACATAACAAGGTCCATTAAAACTATTACAAACTCATCAACTGCTCTGTAAAGTGTAGGTTAAGGCTCCCACTGAGTAAGATGGCGAGAGTATCATTAAGAAACTCTTGATTTATGAGGCAAGCCCAGTCAAAAGTCAGCGGAAACAAAAATGGAAATGAAATCTATGTTTTTCTGCTGATTTCATTTCTTGACTCTGAAAGATACAACGTACATGTGGGAATTCTGATAAATCATCCCTGTAAATCAACAACATCTTGTGCCTCTGCAGTATTTGTGTTCAGTACTTTTGTAAATCAAGTGACGGAGGAAAAGTCTTGAGTCTTATTGAGTTGTCTCGGAGTAATCCATGGATTACTGATTTTCAATTTCGATTAAAGTGAAGCAATGTTCTGGTGCTTTCTTCATGGCATAGATTCCAATGTTTCATCTCTGCAAAATGCTGGAGACGCACAATTCCCTCTAAATATCATAATGCCTGTCTGTTATGCTCTTTAAAGGTAACACTGGCAGGGCTCAAGCTTGTATTGGTCATTTTGTGGGCATGGTCAGTGCATTTGGATGTGCTGTACAATTGTGCACTCTTGTGCTGTGAGGTACAATGTATGCCAGCTTGATAGAGATTTTAACACGCCAGGTGGTGTTCACCCTCCAAAATGATGCAGAGTAGGCACTTCATGGTGCCAATCACCATGCACTGTCACTTTGATATCAGCACTACAGTGGAACATTTGTTGAGCAGCTGGAAAGACCTCAAACCCCAACCTTCCATCGGTTTTCTGTAGAGAAACTATTGAACTACTTGCGGATTATATGATGACTGATTTCTTCTGGCTGTTGTTACAACTCTTCTTCTTTATTGGTTGTTGTTTCAAGTTTCAGTTGTCTTCAAGAAGTGGTCGTGCGGGTGTGGAAGTAATTTTTGGTCATTTCAGGGCTTCTGTGTAATGAAAGACTGCTCCCAGATAACAGTGCATTAGTGGCTCTTCCTCTTAGAATACAGTGTAACCAGAAGAATGAGAAGGGGTCTTGAAGAACGGGACAAGGTGCTGATAGAGACAGGATGAAGTGGGGTGGGCAGGGTTCTCAATAGGCAACCATATCTGCCCAGGACATTCAAGAAACAATTCTCCTACTTGAGCTTCCAACATATAATACAGATATGTGTGCATATATAAAATAAAAGCAGCCTTCAGAAGGATGTTGTCACTGAAATCTGCAACAACAACTGCAACATGTAGCTGCAAAGCAAGGACAGCATTACCGGTTACAGTGCATGGGAGCTTAACCATGATTTCCTATGTTGCCTTGTTCCTGACTGTTGTGGATATTAACAACACCTCACAGTTTTCCATTCACTGTTAAATAAGGCAGGTCACTGCAGCCCTTATTTAAAGAGAAATAATTGTATTTGATTGTCCTTTACTAAAAACAAACAGATGGAGTAAACACAAGAGTTTGCTTGGATTAAAGGTTTACCTAAGTTGTTATTGATTGCATGAAAATTGACTGATGGGAGCTGTGTGCCAACTTTACCAGAACTGAAATGTTTCTACGCCCAAATGTCCAACATGTGACAACAAAAAGTTCACTGTGAAGGTCAATGTATAGCATTCTGATGGCAGACATGATGACTTCATTTGGGGCACTTTACTAGCTGCATTTCAACCACAAAGGCAAACCAGAGGGTGGCTAATGGGTGACAGGAGCTATCCTCTGATGATGAGCCATGGCTGTATTTTACAATCCTTGCACATATACTTGGCATGATTACAATGCTGCCATAACACCTGACTGAGCAGATCATTGGCATGGTCAAGTAACAACTCCACTGTCAGGACCACTTTGAAGAATTAGGACTCTGCTGAGCCGCTCTCAGGATTTATGGTGGTCTGATACAGTCTGTATGGACCTGTCAGATATAAGCGTGACTCCCTTGTCCGCTCCACACTCCCCACTAGCCCCACCACCCCCGGTACCTTTCCCTGCAACCGCAGGAAGTGCTACAGCTGCCCCACACCACCCCCTCACTTCCAGTCAAGGCCCAAAGCAAAGTATCCATATCCGACATGGATTCACCTGTACATCCTATAACCTGGTCTACTGTATGCGTTGCTCGCGATGTGGCCTCCTCTACATCGGTGAGACCAAGCGTACACTCAGGGACTGTTTTGTAGAGCATCGGTGCTCTGTACACGACAAATGACAACACCTTCCGGTTGCCAACCATTTTAACTCCCTCTCCTTTTCCCAGGGTGGCATGTCCATCCTGGGCCTCCTCCAGTGCCACACTGACACCACATGCAAACTGGAGGAGTAACACCTCATATTCCACCTTGGGAGCCTACAGCCTGATGGCCTAAACATGGAATTCACCAGTTTTAAAATCTCCCCACCCTCAGCCTCATCCCATGATCAACCCTCCCTCTCATCTCCGCCCCCTTGACCTGACACAATGTGTCCATCTTCTCTCCCATCTATTCGTCCCGCCCATCCCACTGACCATTCCCCACCACTCCCTACCTGCACTCACCTATCACCATCCCATCTACCTTCCCCAGCCCCACCCATCCTCATCCTCCCTCTATTTATTTCCCAGTTCCCTTCCCCCTTCCCATTTCTGAAGAAGGATCCCAACCCAAAAGGTCAACTTTCCTGCTCCTCTGATGCTGCCTGGCCTGCTGTGTTCCTCCAGTTCCACACTGTTCAACCTCATTTCTCTGTTTGCCAATAGTTCCACATTCCGTATCTCTGTCCTCTTGATGGCAATAAATATCACCACAAAATAGATATTCCAAACCAAATAGATCAGTGAAATCATGCAAATGTACATAAAAAGATGAACACTCATTCTTGTACAAATACTGCTTGTCTTCTGTTTGTACCTTTGCCTGTCTCAATGTTCCTATAGTATGCTACTCCATTAGTTGCAGTATTGGTAGTTAAAGCCCATCGACCATCAGTGAGGATGGACTTGCAGGTGACTTGGAGCTCTCTAGGCCTGGGTATATCTTGGCCTGCGTGCCTACAGTGTAGGCTAGCTCACTAACAGGCAGCATCTAATGCATTAGCAAGGTAACAGGGGTGGGAGGACAAATGTTGTCACCTTGAAAGAAGAGAGCCGGTTGGACTCCTTGGGACCGAGTGTACATGGGGGCCACCTTCAGCTTGCATGGCCATGGATAAAAGGTGTGTTTCCTCCTAGCCAATTCTTTCACCAAGTCCTCCAGTGTCCACCAGCAAAACCTTGGAGCCTGTACAAAACACTGAACCTGTTTCAGTCATTTCCCTGGTGCTAGCAGCAAGCTCCTCCCCTCTTCACTGATGCATGCAGGCAGCCAGTAAACAGTGCCATCAACATTGGCACAAAGCAATCATACAAATGAGCAGGCAGCACAAAGATGCCAACATCACATTCAACAGGCACAGGTTAACTGTACATTGTGATTGCCTACCTGTTTTCCAGGGGGATTATCTAGTTTTAGCCAAACTTGTGTAGAACTTGGTGCTGTGGCATTTTGACAGTCCCTCCTGATGAAATCGTGCCAGTTTAGTTAAAACAGAGCTTTTAACCTGGTAAATTGTGAAATTGAATTCATCATTTAATATTTAGGAGAAAAACAGTAAAGAACCAGTTATACTTAGAATTGCATGTACTAGTTATTCCGGAAATCCTTGTGAGGTATACGAGCCAGGTCAGACCACGATGCATCATTTGCAGGTTTTACAGGTTTTTCCTTCAGCCCGTACCAGAAAGGAATGATTGTGAAAACTGTCATCTTAGAAAGCCAATTGATTCACTGCTGTCTTCCAGGGAAAGGAATCTATGTTCTCTTCCCAGTCTAGTTTATGTTTGATATCAGTCCAACTCATTGCGATTGGCTCAGCGTCCTCAGATTTAGCCATGCGTACCAATCAGTTGTCAGGGCAACTAAGAATGGGCAATAAGTGCTGCTTATTAGCAACACCCTGAACACAACTAAAATTGAATCAGGATTTGAAATGTATCAACGGGTATGTATTTTCAGGATTACTGAGGAAACTGGTGATAGACCTTGCATTTAGGAAATCCTAAGATTTGGATTGTCTGATGGAATCAGACAGCAAGGCGAGGGAGGCCAGAAGATTTAAGTACTAACTTCCTGCTGCAGCTATGCCCAGTGAAACTTTGAGTCCAAAGCTTTTTGGTTATGGGGACTAATTCCACAGTTTGTGTCTGAGTTTCTCCCTCCCTACCCACTGCTGCCTGCCTCCTATTTCAGGGCATAGTTTAGCACTGACAGTGTGATGGAATGGGTTCTCATGATGAGGCACCTTATCTCAAAGAGCACCTCAGTTATTTGTTTAGAAATCCAGTCACTACAATTGTTTGGGCAAGCATAGTGGCCTTTTCACACACGGCAAGGTCTTACAATGAAATGAGTGACCAATTAATCTTTCCTTTTGTCTGACGTCAGAGACAGAAAACTGTCGAGAAGGACACAAGAAGAATTTGCCCATTTTCTTTAATCTTGACACGTGATCATTCACCTGACCACCTGAACTGACAGACAGGGCTTATATTCACCATTTAATCCTAAGGATAGTACATCTAATGGTGGAGGTTAGGTGTCAGTCTCGATTAGAAGCACAACATTTCCCGCAAGTTGTATCAAATTAATATTTAAGCACATTTCATTTGTGCAGTACCACAATTTTTTGTTTTGTGTTCATATTGAATTGTGAATCAAAATAAGAATGCTACTTTATGACATTGTGTACTACAGGCTTGTCATAAGTTTCATAAATTTTAAATTGTCATAAATTTTACTTCTTTTAAAAAAAAAATCTGCATTTCTGCTATTTGAAATAGACACCAAGATGCCAGAATTGTTTGCTTAGCAACCCAAGGGAACCTGGATTAGTTTTCATCATCAGCAACATTAACTGAATATTTTGCACAGCAAGTTTGAAATGAAAGTAAGTTGTGATATTTAAAGCAATACTGAACTGAAATGAACTTCTTATTGAGTCAATTGAGTGTCTTCTCAACACTCCTTCAATGTTTGCCTTGTCATCCATTTGTGGATTAGGACTACACTCTGTCCTGTACTGGAGACTGTTGAGCGATGGAAACATATTCCCTTATCTGTATACTCAGTCGTGGTTTATGTTACCTGTAGCTCTGCTGTGTAACAGAATTACATGTCTACTCTGCCCATCAAGGACAGAAAGCCTCCATCCCTTAAATTTCAAGCAAGTGGCAGTGAATATCACACTGTTATTTTCACCACAGATCGACTTTCATTTGTTTGAGTTCATACAGGACACCCTGATAAAATTGTGAATTCAAGCTGAAACATTTGGGCAATGTACAGAAATAATGCTGTAGCCCCTGGGGCTTTACTTATGACAAATAGGTTGCAGCAAAAATAACTGATTTCTGAGGAATTTAGTGAAGTATGAATGAGTTCTGGGCCAATGCTCACAAAGATATTAAAGGAAACTCGTATCTCATTTTTATTTAGAAACAGATTTCTTGATTCCTGCCCATTTTGGTACTGACAATTATTTTTTGCTGTGAGGTAGCTGAACATTTGTGCTTGTGACAGGGATAGTGACTGTAAACTCATAATGAATCAGCCCTCTAGCTTTTGCTTGACCCCAGTGACTGTTTTGTGCAAAATTTCCAGTGTAGCCCCATGAGCAAAATGAAAGCAATTAAGGAGAAGCAGCAGCAGTAGGTACACTGAGACAGAGCCAATCACTGAAATTATTGAATTATCAGAGTCTGAAATCACAGCACACAGAAAAGGGGACAGTTGTATTCTCTGATAGAATTCTCAGGAGGCTCAGTGTTGACCAGCCTGGTAGCAGCACTGACAATTAGAATAAGCAGGGGAGCTGCACAAGGTTCGAGATCAGTTCATATCTAGTAATTGGGTATTTGTACCTGTGCTTATAGCAATTATCAGATGTGATGAGGCTGAAAGGGTAAGGATTTAGTTCTGTGTCAAACCTGCTGTACTATATTACACTGGATTAATCAGGATCAGGGGTTGATGAAGCTGAAAGGATGAGAGTTTAACCAAATCATCAATCCTGATAAATAATCTGTAGCGTTGTATTGCATTATATGAAGACAATGATCAGCGGGAGGATATAGCTGAAAGGGTAAGGGTTTAACCACAGTCACTGATGTTATATTACAAATAGGTTAGAAGAAAATGTAGACAGGACAATTAACTTAGATTTACATTTGCACTGTTTTGCTTTTCTCTGGACCCGTTATTAAAACTTTATAGTGTTTGACGAGGAAGCATGTATAAGGGACATGTAACTGGGTGAATGCTTGTTTTAGTGCAGGGCTAGAACTCATACGTTGTACAGTCACGGCCTGTTTTGTGACACAGTTACATCCATACCAAGGCTTGTGGTTAGTACAAATTTAAAACTGAAAATATCAATTTTCTCAAAGCTAGCACTGAATGTTGTATATATAAAGTTGCTGTGTAGCTTTGTTGCTTACTTCAGAAACATAGCCAGACAGAGTTCATCAAAAGGGATACTGAGGTTGCAAATGGAAGTCAGTTTCTCTTCATCTCACTGCTGTCTCCTTGCTCAGGTGAGTAGAAGCCTCTTGTCCTACCTGTCAGATTAGTGAAAATAATGAACACAAATATCATTATGTTAATGTAGAAATAGAGAGAGTTATAGATTTGGTATAAGGGATGGGAACAGCCAGGAATGAGAACAGCTTAATGGGTCCTGAATAAAAAGATAGTCCTAATGACAAGCTGGCTGACAGTCCTAATTAATAAAAGTTATAAAATCTGCTGCCAAGAGGAAAACAGTCAGACACAAAGGAATTCTAAAACTCCTCGAGTAGAAACAGGAGCTTACTAAAAATCTGTCTGTGTATGGAAACCAGAAGGTAACATTACCTCCAGATAATTTCTTTAAGTTCTTATTAAAGTGAAGAGAAATAAGATCATTCAGACCATCATTATGCTGCGGGGGTTGTTAGCTTAGTTAGCTGGATGGCTAGTTGGTGATGCAGAGTGTTACAAACAGCATGGGTTCAATTCCTGCATTGGCTGAGGTTACCATGAAGGACCCTCCTTCTCAACCTGTACCCTTGCCTGAGATATAGTGACCCTCACCACCATCAGTCATGTCTCTATCCTCTGGGACCATGCTGACTAACATCATTTTAAGCAGAAGTACCTTCCACACTTGAGGCCTGTGTTTTAATCACATTTTAAAATGTTGGCTTTGATTGAAGGAAAACACAATCTTTATTAAAGTTATTGCTTGCATTGTGATCGCAGTGTCAAGTTGAGGACTTTGCTCCAAGAACAACAAAATCCAAGTTAATTTTTTTGTGGGTGAAATGTTGGGCAAGCTCTCTGCACTTGACCTCAACACAATGATGTCATTTCCCTTGCAAGTGATGCTTATAGCCTCTCTGATTTTTAATGCCATATTCTGGGAAGTTCAGTGCCAGGAACTCTGTTGCAATTGTCCAACTTGATTCCATTTAGCAAAGCACTCTTACAGATAGAAGTGGGAAAGGAAATTACCAGCATGAGTTGGTTACAAAGCCAGGTCTAACATGCTGCAGCTTCTGGTCCTCCCTCTGTTTTTGGATAAATTTATTGTAGTGCGAGGGAGGTGTCCAGCACACAGCAGTATGGGGTATCAAGGTAGCTTCCATCTGTGTGAAAATAAACTTCAGTCAGTGTGAGCATCAACCAAGACTTATCCAGCCCAGTTAAAAAAGGCACAGAATATAAAGTGTGTTGTGCGTACTTCTCAAAACGGATTCTCTCAACTCTCGTTTAAACTCAAAAATGTGCACACCTTTCCTCGACTCTCTGCTAATTTATGTTATCTCATGGATAGCTCTTTAGGCACCAATCTGTTTCTTCATCGCATGAATGATTATGAAAAGAAAAGTCAGTGTGGCGAATGAGGAAAGTATTTTTAGCATGCAGGAATAGTCTGGCAGAGCTAATCCTTTAGCCATTAATGACATTAAACGCATTGAGAAGAAATTTAACTTCTTGATTTGGAAGCGATTTCAAGGGGAATGCAACTAAAGGTGCGATTGCTTTGATTCGAATATAAAACTGCATGAATGCATCATAGATGTAAGGAGCCAGCACAGTGCGCCTATCGGTTGAAAATCAGCTGACTTGTGGCTTACTGAGAGCACATACCGTGAGAAGTGGCAAGAATGGAACTGAATGGGCAAAAGGAAGATGGGGATGAAGGTAAACAGGAGGGTGAAAGATGTGTTTGTCTATTTTATGTCATTTTCTATTTTTAATTATTTTACACGTGATGTGTACTTGTGAGCTTCTTGTTTTATGTGTCCATCATCTAGAAAAGCAAAAATGAATTGTACATTGTCAAGAAATAACAAAAGTAATTCAAATTGTGAACTGTACTGATGTTTATTTCAAATTTCTTTTTCACAAGTTTGCAGGCAAATGAATATCGCTGTCACAGTATGTATTGTCTTACCTACCTGTAGATCCATGGACACACTCTTACATCAGAGAACATTTATATCAATCAATATTCACTTACTCAACAATACTAAAATTATTGGATTTGAACTGTTAACTTCTAGTCCTCCCATTTGTGCTTAAACCCCTTAAAGAAGCTTTACTAACCTGGCCATGCCACTTCTGATGAAAGATCTGACCCAACAAGTCAACCTCCCTTTCTCAGTTGCTAACTAAACTGCTATGTGCTTCCAGAGTTTTTTTTTAAGCTTTTATTTTTATATCTCTGCCCGAGCTTCACTCTCCTGATCAATGTTTCATTTTTATCTCTCATGTAAAGCAATGCAGGCAGTTGTGCAAAAATAGTTCAAATTCCAAATTGGGAGGTAAAAGAGCAAGCAGTGCATTATCACTTCAAGGAGAATGAAATCTTGGATTGTTTCCTCATCCCAAATTAACCCTCAATGTGCTATTCCCGATAGCAGTTGTGATAGCTCAGTCAAGCTGCATTGGAACAGCTAACGTATGAATGGACGATATTATTTCCAGGACTGGTTTTGATCGCCTGAGGGATTCTGAGAGCAGTTTTACAGATTTCTCGTATTTAATGCCTCTCCCAGGAGATCACATGACTGCTTAGGATGGAGGAAATATCTAATCATGAAGCCCAACATATCATATGTGGGACAGGCTTGTTGGACCAGCTAACCTTTCCTTACCCATCATTTTTGGATGTGCATATTCGCTTTTGCTTCGATAGTACTAGTTAGTGCCTGATAGTGCAGACGGTAGAACAGATTTTCCCTAACAAGCTGATAGTTTTCCGAGCTAGGCCCTGTACATCAACAAAATGGATGCTATCCCACTAATGATATACTGATTGTGATACATCAGTTCAGAGATTTTCAAATGTTTATTGCCATAAATTTTTTATGTCTTAAAACCCTAGGCATTAGCTTGCAGTGTGGAGCTTGGGCTAGTCTGTGAAGTGGTATCAATAGGAAGCCAGTTAAAAATTCCTTACCAAGCAACTCTGGGAGGCTTTAGTGATTTTTGTAATGTTTTATAGTCCTCCTGTGGCACGGTCTTTCAAAATGAAATATTGCTGCACTGTGTCATGCTATTTTACAACAATGGAATCGCACAGGCTTTAATTGTGTAAAGCAGCCATGGCCCCTGAGCTGAGAGGGAGAGAGCAATTCAAACACACACAGATAATTTGATTTGGATTGTAACAGGAACAATTTATAAACACAATTTCCCAGCTTGAATCTGGACATGTTAACAATATTGTCCACTGGCAATTCCATTCACATTTGTATGCTGCATTAATATCATATATTACTAGCTATCTGAAAGCACAATTCCGATAACCTTTATTACGTACATACATATAAAGATGTGTGTGTGTGTATATATAGTGAGGTGGAAGTGTATCTATTTAATTTACACAAAGCACCTGCTAGCAGCTGATTGTGCAGCCTTGGTGAATTATACTTATAAAGGATGACAGAGTTAGCTTTGCTCTAGTTTATTCAGTGATTGCATTATTCTCCTCTTCAAACACCATCTTTGGTTTGCCAAACAAAGGAGAAAAAGCACTTGATGGTAAATGAAGGAGGACATTGACAGGAACTGTCGTCTTCCCAGTTGTCAGACCAACTCTATAGTATTTGACAGATCCAAGTATGGTGCATGATTGTGCCATCTCTTTTATATCAAGCATACTGTCTTGGGAGAAGTAAGAGAATAACATGCAACTTGTCGCTATGGTTTCAAACTGACAAACTCGCAGCGTGCATAGCTCAGCAGGTTGTAATGCAGGCCACCAATGGGGCCCAACGCACAAGCACAAAAAATAAACTACCTTTGTTAGCAAACTGCAATCTCTGGATGACTTTGAGATAGTTCTACCCTGTTTTCAGTCGGCGTTTCACTAGATTAATTAATTTACAGAATTTATCAGGATCTAAATTCCGCACTGTTGCACCTGTTACACAGTCTGAAAGTAAATGAATCAATAACCGATTTAACAATTCAGAGGTCTGTGCCCTATTTGCAAAGAAGTTTGAACCACTGTTAAATCGATTAGCACCAATTTTTCGGTGACTTTAGTGGCTAACTGATGTGAATGCAGACCTCATTTCAACATTGAATTTCATGCTGTGAAAGATCTGTGGATTGTGAAAAGCTGCACAAATATAAAAACTAGCCTCAGTTCAAGACATCCGGGCCTAAGTGCTGGAATTTTCATTAATTGTTGGTATTTTGAGTTGAATTATAACGGTTTGAGACGCTTGTTTACTCCTTAATTCAGGATGGTATGAGCCAGTAATACAGAACCATTTGTTTTCAAAGAGAAGTGATTATCTGTGGTAGTCTAGCTATTGGATACATTTGTGTTTAAGAGTGAGAGATCAATCTCGAGCTGTGAGAGACTAGTGCCCAATAAATATAGAACATTTGAGAAAGATGAGTTGGAAAGTGACTGCAGTTCACTAGGAAGAGGTCCTGAGATGTGCTGAGATTACCCAGGAGAATGAGTGTTGGGTGTGTTAGATGAAAAGGAAAATAATCATGACGAATACATTATCTGCTATGACCGGATTGTTCAGTTTCTTCCTGCACTGCAAAGGAGATCTAGGGTTCAAGGGAGCAGACCTCATTGTTCTTTCCAGCAAGTGTGTAATGATGGATCTCTGATCTGATTCCAAGCAGATTATTTCTTCTGCCTCCATCTCCCTTCTGATTCCGTGTATATTCACCTCTTTGATGGTTGCTGTTCACCAGCTGTCATCCACATTGGTAAGGTTGCTTGCCTTGCTCGTTGCTGTCTTTGCCCTAATTCAGCAGTCGTCAGATATTTGGGGAGGCAATGGCCTAGTGGTATTGTCGTTGGACTGTTAATCCAGAGACCCAGATAATGTTCTGGGAACCCAGGCTTGAATCCCGCCACGGCAGATGGTGGAATTTGAATTCAATAACATATCTGGAATTAAGAATCTAATAGATGACCATAAATCCATTGTCGATTGTCAGGAAAAACCCATCTGGTTCACTAATGCCCTTTAGGGAAGGAAACTGCCATCCTTACCTGGCCTGGCCTACATGTGACTCCAGACCCACAGCAATGTGGTTGACTCTTAACTGCCCTCTGGGAAATTAGGGATCGGCAATAAATGCTGGCCTAGCCAGCGATGCCCTCATCCCGTTAATGAATAAAGAAGAAAAAAAAATTTTGGAACCAATCTCCTTCCTTGCTTAGGTCTTCCCCACTTGCGCTGTCTTACAGTCAGCCTATATCGGTGAGCCTGTTTAAATTATCACAACAGTTTATTGGGAGGCAAGAGACAGTGCTTGCTGCCGCAATCTGAACACTGATAGAAATCGCATTGTCTTAGTTCCAATGGCACATCAGAGTTTTGAGCCCTTGGAACCTACAATGCAAGATAAAATTAGCAAGCATCTAGAAGTATCTGGTTTAGGCCAAGCGTCATCGACACAGAATTGTTAAAGGCACCATCATGATTGACAAACTGAATAGAGACTTTTTCAAAGAATTGACAAAACGGATTGAAACAGTCGACAGGTTTTTCAAAAACATGGAGTAAATTGAATCACATATGACTTGTTTCAAATACTTGGGTGTGTCAGGTAAGAGAAAATGTAGCAGCATGAGTAGGAATTTAGTTAATCCACAGGAAATGTCTAAAATAAATTATCATTGGTTAGATTGGAGAGTGTTTGCCAATGGGATGCCTCAGGTGTCAAATGAAGTTGTGTTCATGGTCTATGTAGATGATTCGGAGCTTGACATAAGAATCTCAGTACAAACATGGAGCTTGAAGAGAACAGCAGTAAGAGATTGAAGGAAGCTATTGACCAGTTAGCAGGATATGCAAACAAATGACAAATGCAATCTACTAAAAATTTATACCTTTGGGATTGGAAATAAACACTGAAGGGTGAATAGAATGAATCTAAGGTTGGCAATCAGCAGACCTCCAGGGAGAATTGAGCTTAAAATTAGTCACAGAAAGAAGAACTGTTGCAAGTGAAAACAAATTAATTGGAAGGGAGGAATGGAAATGTATGAAAATAGTGTCTTCTAGATGGATCTCACAGCATGATCAATAGAGGAGATTGATGCAATCAACCATAATGATGGTCAAAGAGAAATGATAAAATATGGTGGAATTGGATTGGAATATAAGCACCGTTGGGGGTAAAAGAGAACAGTGGGGTAGGACAAGACTCAGGCAGCAAAGCCTTTAATCATTTTATTCAGTAAGTAATTATGATTTGAGTCCATCCTTGAATTCATCATGTCCAAATTCACAGCATGGAAATGAAAATGTGCTTCTTACATTAACATGATATTGTATCACACTTTCGTGTACCCATCCAGCCTGATTTTGATAGAGATGGAAGTCAGTCATTGATGCTGTGAGACGTGAGCATCAGCAATGAGTTAATAGGACTAAATTCGTTTCAATTTGAATCAAATAGAGCAAAACCCAGAGTGAGAACCTCATCATTAAAATTACTGTTTCCACATCAGTATGAAGTGAAAAACTGGCTCAGCCCCAATTTTCTCATTTGAAGGAAACAAATTCAATTTATTTATTGTTCTGACTTAAATATTTGGGTCTCTGTTCCACCCAGAATTTTCACTTGTCCTACTGATGATGCTTGTACTTCATTTTAACAAAATTAATAAAAGAAACATCAACCATGTTTCACATCACTAGTGTGATGGATAGTTAAGGAACATTTATTTTTCCATCAAATATAATAATACTGCTAATCACCATTTTGTTTTAATATCTCATGATTTCTGCATAATTTAACATGATATAATGAGATTTTAATGGTTGAGAGGGTTTGTTTAATTCTACATATTTTTCTGGTAGCTGTTTCCTTTTTAGTGCTCGTTAGGAAGGAGGTATTTGACAATGCAAGATTTTTACATCTTTATAGATAAAGCTGAATCTTTCTGTGAGAGTAAGCTTAAATTGAAGTGACTATTCCTTAGCCTGGAACGTCCCCAGAATATCTCCATTATAATTTAGTTATATCACAATGTAACAGTCGTATTGCAACTAGAAAGCTCGCCACTTTTCATCTGTTTAAAGGGAAAGCATATCCTAAGAACTACAAACATCGGTATAGTTATCAGTCAGCCTCAGTTGCTTCTTGATGTTAGATTTGATGCTTCAGACTATGCTTTGGTTGGTAGGGAGAAGGCAATTTGTGCAATACTTCCATACCAGTGATATTCCTGCACCAGCTGAGGTTATTATGAAGACCCCACATTGTCAACCTCTCCCCTTGCCTGAGGTGTGATGACATTCAGGATAAACCACTACCAGTTGTCTCCCTCCAATGAGAGAGCAGGCCTATGGTCCTCTGGGACTCTGGCAACTTTACATTGTCACAAAAAGCAGAGCCTGCCATTTCTAGATTTTCAAAATGGAGAAAATTTAATGTCAACTGTTTCTTTTTCCTCCTCTTGAGTTCTGTGTCCAAGGTAGGACTGACCCAAGGTGCTATGATCTCAACCAGTGGTAGGGCAAAGAGGCAGGACCGAATCCACTCTAGTCAGGGTCAAAAATCATGTGACACCAGGTTATAGTCCAACAGGTTTATTTGAAAACACAAGCTTTCCGAGCCTCACTCCTCCTTCAGACTGACACCTGGTGTTGTGTGATTTTTGACCTTTTCCACCCAGTCCAACACTAGCACCTCCACATCACCCTAGTCAGAACAGAGATCGAACTTGGTGTCTTTGGCATCAATCAGATCCATGTCAACCATCCAGCCAACTGATTCCACTCATTCCTCTATCCCAGCAAATATGAGGAATCCAGTATCTGTGGCACCTTTCACTTTTACATCCATATTGTAGCCAGGAGTTAAGAAGAATGGTGGCAGTGGCTTGAAGTTCTTTCTGTCATGGCTTGACATTCTTGCTGCCTGCCATTGGAGTATCTTGGAAGGATTTATAAGTTGCTCCACAACCTGTTTTGCCACACTAGACATGTACTTTATGTAGTTTCCTTGTCCAGCAAGCCCTGAAGTGAGATTGGAATGTAGAACTTTGGCTCATATTCAGGGACACTGCACACTGTGCCACAAGTTTCTCCTGGCAAACATTTATTCCCATATTGAAGAGAGATCAGTCGAATATTGTTTCCTTCAAAAAGTAGTTTACCAAGCAAATGATTTAGTGTGTTGAGTCCAGTATGATTCTTTTTCACAACCTGACTCAAACTGGACTTGAAACATTAACTCATTACCTGTAATCCCTGGACTGGTTGCACTTGACTTGCAGGACCAACTGTGGCCCAATCCCTGGACTGCAAGGACATGGATTCCTGGTATCTAGTAGGAACAAGTGTCTGCCTTATCATGGTTAAAACCTTGTATAGTAATCCGATAATCCCATTGACTGACTGACCGACTCCTCTCTTGACCACACTAAGGACTGCTCCTTTGTCTTTCACACTTGGCCGTTTGCTTGAAGCACATGTGATGTGCTTGCTACGTAAACTACTGGCACATGCTGAGGGTGTGACATCGATGTAGCATGGTGCTGCACAGTAACATATCCACCCACCCCCTCTTGAGGCTTCAATGATCCCTACCGTGATAAGCTGCCTGTCCCTCCCTTGTTCTAAAAAGCAATATGAGCCAAAGATACTAGCAGCCTGTACATCAGTGAAGGCAATGTGAAGTAGAGAGAGGCTGACAGCATCCACACAAGCGCAAAGTGACTGATTGATAAGAAAGCAAGTTAAGAATCATCAGATGCATTCTGTGTAGATACATGAGATGCGTGTGTGTCCCTGCATGCAAAGTGAGCAGCCAGAAATATATAAGATGTGTGTGTCTCTGAGCTCCAAAGTAAAATATTGAGGCCCTGAAGTGACTTGTAATTTGATCCGAAAGCAGGTGGTTTACTGATGCCAATTGGCATGGACAGAAGGGCAGGGAGGGTGGTGGCCATGGAGCATGCAGGGTCATTGTGGCCAAGGAGAAGTCAAATGTTGGCCAGAACGAGCATTTAGGAAAGCTGTGGCCCATCAGATGCTTGCTCTGATGTATATGTTAGGAATTTGCACCATCTAGTTTCTCAGGGAAAGACATGAGAATTGGAAATGGTGCACAAATGAGGTGTGTTGGACCTTTAATGAATCGTAAATGCATGGAAGTGGGGGTAGTGCCAGTCAATGGTGAGCTTCTGATGTCGCCATTCAAGGTTTGAGGGGAAAATTGCAAAGGTTCTGGTTTTATTTTTGTTCTTTCCGTATTTTCCCACCTTCTTCACCATTACTCATGCCACACCAGGGAAAGGAAAGTT
Organism: Rhincodon typus; assembly: GCF_021869965.1. Classification (NCBI taxonomy): domain Eukaryota; kingdom Metazoa; phylum Chordata; class Chondrichthyes; order Orectolobiformes; family Rhincodontidae; genus Rhincodon; species Rhincodon typus. The sequence goes on along the minus strand of NC_063354.1, from coordinate 22,355,412 downwards.
CCATTCAATATTCTGCAGCAGGCAATATGCGGTTATGATTCAACAAGTAACTATATCACTCTGCAATAAATGCCATGCCTTTGCAAGTTGCTCACCAATGTTTCCTGGAGACACCTCAATCACATGCTCCCAGATTATAATTGAACACTTCCTATCAAATTTATCTGTTGTCATTTTTTATTTGTCATTGTTTAGAAGTAGAAAAATTGTTATTTTTAGAAGTATACACAATAGTAAAAAAATGCACCATGTGAAAATGCAGTCATCACCATTGGAATTGCATTGCCAAATGTTACTGTTTCATTGCTAAGAAAACATTCTTTGAAAAAAATAATCACAACAAATTAGTCGTCTGCCCTGATGACAGATCTTGACCCCACCTACAGTCTGTGAGGAATACCACCTCCCCACACCATTCAACTTAACCAGCTTTCACTACTGAGGATCTTTAACCTCAGCCCTAAGAGCTGAGTCTGCAATTACTGTCAGATCATCCATTAATACAGTTCAAACTGTTACAGTCAGACCTCAGGGACCTCCAAAAGCTCCAAGTACCTCGGTGCACAGAAGCTAAATTTCTGCACTAACTAAATTGTCTTCTTTCTTACTGTTTTCCTTCAAAGCACAACCTTTTATTCAGCAATCTGTTCAGTTCATCAGTATTTTTTCCCCTGAGCTTTTTTGTACATATCTTGTAGTTAAAACATGAGCAAAGGCTGCTGGGAAGCGCAGCTTTGGCTCAAATGTTCCACCATTGCTTGTTTTTTGCCAGGATTTGGCCCTGGAGAGGTCTGATTCTGTGCTGCCAGCTGTATGAAATACAGTTAATCCCAGGCAGGACTCCATTCCTTCTGTTCAGTCCCCAGTGCAGGATATTTCCTCTTCTTTCAGTCTTTGCTTCCCAGCAGGGCCCATTTGGAACGGCGAGGGATTGCCAGCGAGAAGTTGGTTTACAGCACATTGTAATGACAAGTTGTGGTCTATCTCAACCCCTCCCATGGGCTGTCGTGCTAGATTAAACCCCTGTTGGTGGTGATTTCGCAATACTATTACAGAGGACACATTCAAAAATCTTTCATCGTTAACCATTTCATTGACATGGAAGTCTAAACCACTAAATTGCCTCGTGAAAATGAATACCTGGTACACACAGAGAGAGCCCTGAGTGCTATAAGATTCTCACTCATTGAGTACTTGTGTGGCATTTGCCCATTAATAAAAACTGACAGCTGGTTGGAGCTATTTTTCCAAGGAATAACAATATATTAGTCACCTCTATTGAACCTATTCAGATACTTTGTACAACAAAGCACTGTTGGGCACGGCCTCTGATAGAAAGCTTTCCTCCTGTTACAATACCATTCCAAACAGTTGCGAGAGAAAACAGGTATTACTTTGCAATTCAACTTGGATCAATGCTGCTTCTTCTCCCCAAAATATTTTCAGCGTTTGTGATTTTGTGCCTACATTCCAGCCTCTATAATGTTACTCCAGTCATTCTCCTCTTTTTCTCAAATGTTAAAGCTGTGATCTGCTCAGTGTCAACCCTGCTCCTGAGCTAGCCTGGCTGCCCAACTTTGATTTTGACATTGTTGAATTGGCTAGGGACTGCAAATATATAATAAAGGAACTGTGTGATAGAGCTTACCAAATTGAATACAGAAATCTCAAAGAATGGGCAGTTGGCTTTAACCCTCAAAAAGTGTGAGGTAACATTTTTAAAATCTAAAGAGACGAAAACCTCAACAAGACCTAAATATGATCAGGTACCTGTTGCAGTCCTGCAGAATGCAGAGTTAAATTATTCACATTGAGGGAGTACTGCATAACTACAGATTATAATGCTGCGTTCAGACTTGGGAACCTGTTCAAGCCTCCAGCTTTCTCCAAGGCAGTTGACTGTGAGCAAGAGAGAAAGAAGCAAGAGAGAGAACAACAAATAATGATATATTCTTACAGAGACAAACTGAGCTGGTATGAACTCACAGAAATCTTAAAACTTTTTTTTTGCATAGTTTGTGCACATGAGAGTGCATGTTGAAATTCAGAAATAAAATATGGGAAATGCTAGAAAGATCAAAAAAATCAATCAGTATCTAAAAACACAATGGTCATAATGAATAATCCCATGCAACAAGCTGATTTGTCTTTCTTTCAGTCAGCCAACTGTACATTTCCGCATTTTTGTTTTCAAAGCAGATTTGCTGGCTGACACAAAGGCACAAATAAAAACTTGTGCACAGGATTATGTACACATGGATATGCATACATACCAAACTCGTCATTCTCATTATGTATCGAGCATTCTCATCGTTCTACTGACAACCTAGACCTGTTACAATTAGAAAGCTTTGGTGGGATTTAATGAAATTGTTGGTTCCCAATTAAAACTGAAGAAGTTTACCTATGGAAATATAACTCGTCCACACCATGCTTCATTTTAGGAAAAAATGGACAATTTATTCTGATTGAGTACAATATTTAACATTCCTTTAAACCCAAAGGATTCCTTAGAAACCAATAAAAACCTGCTGCGGCAGCAAATCAAAGAATTGATCATTAGCAATTGTGCAAAGCTCTCAGGGCCATATCAGTTTACCCACACCTCATAACCAACAGGGAATTACTTTTGAAGCAAATGCTGTTGGAAGCAAAGCAAGCACAATTCTCCAGCTCATTCTCCCTTTAAGTGCAACTTCCTCCTGGCAATGTGGTATTATTAAAAGTACCCTTTTATTATTTTAATAACAATAACAATATTGCACTAACAATATGTAACGTACGAATTTTAAAAATGCTTCCATCTAGCAAAGATAACATCAAAAAATTCCTTGTTTTAGATTTACATCAACCCTTAACATGGTTGATGTCCCTATCATAACACTGAAGAATTGGTCCTCTTGTAGTTCTAATTCCTTTGCTCACAGTTTGAAGAGTTCAGCAGTCCAAATTCATTCGAAGGAAAGGAAAGGGTCAATTTTTCATATTGATTTGTTGAATCATGCTGCATGCAATTCCAGATGAACTTTCAATAACCAGTTGTGCAGCAATCTCCTGGGAAGAGGCTGCAGGTGCTTTCTCACCTGCTGGCACTCATTCAGCTGCAAGTTAATGATGCTAAACAGGGCCAGTGAATGGAGTTTACTGAACAAAGAAACCAAAAGACGGGCAACTTCACGGAACCATCCAAATCAAAGGAGAATAAAAGGTGCATAGTTTGGAGAGAGCTCACCTAAAATTTGTGAGATGAAGCTGAGCCACTGCAAGCTCCTTCTGAATAAATTCAGTTAAACTCACCTGTATTTTTGTTTATAGTTTTTTTCTTGTATCAGTTAGAATCTTCTGCTTGATGTGGGTGTCTTGGAATTATTGGACACATTTTCCAAGTTAACATTGAGGCAGCTAAGGAACCAAATGTATTTGACAATAAAGCAGTTCAGGAATAATTGACACTTAAGTTTTTAAAGAAACTGCTCTTTGCAAAAGCATACGGCGCATAGAGAGCAAATTTATTTTAAAACTAAAAACCGCTCAGAAGAATGACAAATGGTGTTTAATATACTTTATTGTATATGTGAGCTAGGATATTGTCAAGGAATTAGAATAGGGGGTGCTAGTGTGTCCAAAAAAGACCCTGAAATTTCAAATCTTGCAGAAATTATGAAAAATACCTACTTTAGCAACACCAAGTTTAGCCAACTAATCAAAGCAATGAATGTTCGCTAAGTGTGTTCTTCCAAATCTTGTGATTTATGAGTGATAATCACAATGAAAAGTCACAATGCACAATGCTGATTACTCTTTAAAGCTTCTCCAGTGGCATAAATTGTATTAAAGACTCAAAGGTTTGGTAATCCAGTTACAGGGTAACAACTGTGCTGTATAATGCTCAATAACAACGGAGAAATAGTACATCACTTGAATTTTCTGTTGAAGCATATGGAAACATGTTTCAGTTGGTGGGGGGGGAATATCTTAACAAATGAAAAGGATATAGTATGCATAGGAATATGGTCAATCAGAAGGACCTAGACAAAAGCAAGCACAACCTGTTCAATCCAAGTACAAAGGTAAAACCTGTGTGCTACCATTAGGTAATAACCATGACCTTTATGGATATGATTTAAAGGTTTATATGTTCAAGATTTATATTCTCAAAATTGGAACCAGCAGAGCAAATGTTAGCAAGATTATAGCAATGAAGCTGGCATGGTTTTGGAAATTACATTACATAATAGGAAGTGGCATTTTCTTTTGTGGACCAGATGATCATATCTCAATCCCTGCTACTGTTATATTTAAAGACAAATAAGGAGTACATAATCACCGAGGTTGGGTGACAGCATAAGCCACTGAGCTCTGAAGAGGTAAATATTGTTGAACTATTTGGGAGGGACAACTTGGAAAACATGATGTTTCTAACGCTTGTAAGAAATTATAGCTTCAACATACTGTGATTAAAGTTTACATTGTAATTATTTGTGAATTTGGAGCAGATCTAGAGTAGAGGAAAATAGATCTTAGTTGTCAGTTCTATGGAACTGCTTACGTTGTAAAAGGTCGGACCATCATTTAGAACAGTGAAATGACGATATAAATGATGATACAAAACACATGGATTTAAAAAGTTAAAAGTCTCATTGAGAGTCCTGGTTAGTTAATTGCTGAATGCTAGTTTTATAACTACAGAATGACAGATAATCAGAGTCAGAATGAGGTTTCAGTTCAAAAAATAGTTTCATATCAGAATGGGTAAGAACCTTTAAGCTGTCAAAAGTGGGAAGTGGTATTCAGGCCATCAGAGCTGAAAAGAAATCTGAGGATGACCAGAACTCAAGAGAGTTAGTTGAGTAAGAAATCTTAAAATTAAGAAGGGAGTGACACTTCTTTAGGATTGACTGACTGTAAAGGATCTTGCTGGGAAAAGCATTGAATCTTTGTGTTTGCTATTAAAATCTTCATTTTTTTTTATAAATTTTTTTTGTTGTATGTAATGAACTTGTGTTCTTTTGTTAAAAGAACATTGGCGGGCTTATTTGCATATGTTCAGTGACTGACCACCATGATAACCAAAATTTATGATCTATCAAAGAAGGTTCCAATGCTGGGATCAGACTTGCCTCGTACTATCATCAGCTGGAATCTCATAGAAACTCAGCTGTACACATAACACTGCGTGTAACAACATTATGGTAGCTACAAGTGTTATGTGCTTGTTTACTTATAATATGTCATTCACTACCATCACAGAGTAAGGGGAACCTGTTCAAGATCAGGACAAAACTGTAAAGTAACAATCAACAAAGCATAACTCAACCCTGAGTCAGCCAGCACCTCAAATAGTGACATTTTCAAAAAAAAAATTAGTGATGAAAATCCTTGTATGTGGCTTATCGAGAGACCAGTTGAGATAGACAGGGAGTTGGAATGCAAGTACTTATGGTGAGCTGTGTAAGGATACAGACCTCAGTGGGCATGCCGTGATATCAAGCTGGGACATAAACCACAGACTAAACTGAGCAGTCCAAATTCTAAGCTATAGCCATGGCTAGCTTCAACTTACTTGGAACACTTATAGTTAACCATGAGATAGAATTTCTCAAACCTTATATCATCTTTGTATCATATATCATGTGTTCAAGGAAATCAACATATATACTGAAGTTGGGATGGTGCCTAACACTAGCTTGCCAGAAGTGGCACAGGAGCAGTCATTTGCCACTCAGGCCAATGACATTTCAGTGGCATTATGTAACCCTAAAAGGATTAAGCCTACAGAAATTCCAGCAATAGACACCACTGAGGAACATGCAAATCCATCTGAGTCCGTCAGAGATGCAAGCAGTGAGCCCTCTGTATCCCCATGCTATGGACCATTCGGCTATGTAGCAACTTCCCAATACTCTGTTTTCCAATAGTGCAGCAAACTTCACAATGCACCGAAGACTGCATAATTTAACAAAATTTATTCATGTCAGCTAAAGGTCAGATTTCTTTCATTCTGCAGAAAAGAAATTTTCAATTGTCCAAAATCGTGAAATCACACATGTTCTGGCAGACCCTCTATACGTTATAGCATTTGAAACTCCAGCCCAGGAGGAGATGCTCAGAAAGATGATTGCTTACTGTCATTGGTTGTGCATTCCAGATGGTTGAGTCTCTCTTCAGGTCTTTGTGGAACAACTATCACACCTGACTTCCCTTCTCCCTGTTGAAACATAGTTTGCTGCTGCAGTTTATCTCAACCAGGCATGGGTAGCTCACCGCATTGTGACAGACCCACTGTGTGATTAAAGGGGTTAAAAATTGTGCAGGTTGATAGTGCCTTCTAGCTCCATTGCACCATTCTTTACTCCTATGTCCCTTATTGTTAAAATTAACAGACACATGAACTTCAGTAGCAAAGCAATTAAGTGGTCATCGGTACAATCAGAACATCTCACCAAAGGGCTTTTTAATCCATTCCATTACCTCCATGACACTCTGTGACTTGAAAGTGTTTTAATCAAAACATATCACACTTTAAACTGTGCGTTGCTCCATAAATGAATGGACATAGGACATAACAGAAATATTGCCAGAGATCAGTTATGCCCCTCCAGTGAGTATTTTGAATATTCAAGAAGCTCTGACCGCAAAGAGATGAGAGTTGATTTTTTAAATATTTTATGAATATGAGTGTGTGACTTAAACATCCCTGCCAATTCCTGGGCTCTAGGTCTGGTGAGGGATGAAGGTAGGTTTATGTAAAGCAACAAAACAAGAAAATGTGTAAATATTGAAGAGTACTTTACAAAGTTTTAGGGCATTGAGTGAAAAATGTTTATGTTCTCCATTCCTGCATATTTTGTTTTAGGTTACTAGGTTGAAATTGCACTAATGAGTCAATGTGATCACGTAGCCCTGCCACCCGTTCACCCACCACTAACCCCAACACCTGGCAATGAAGCTCGCATTTCTGTTGCTAGTTAGCATTTTGTCTTTTTGACGGTTGTGAGTGTGGGAGTTTTGAAAAAGACTTTAGCGGTTGTTCATTGGCTGCAAAATCCTAATTTAGATCCTAACCAAAATCTTTAGGATCATGAAAAAGTTTGTTAGGGGAGGCGTAGAGAAGTTGTTTCCACCAATGGGTGAAACCAGAACTAGAGACCACAAATACAAGATAATCACAATAAATCCAATTATTCCAGGAGAACCTAGTTTACTCAGGGAGTGGTTAGAATGTGAAACTAACTGCCGCAGGGAGGAATTGGAATGAATTATTCAGACAAGCACAAGGGAGTAAAGAGCTTCAGTTACAAGAAGCAGGACGTTTGTAAAAACCATACACACTGGCATGGGCTTATTGGGTTAAATAGCTTGTTTCTATGTAGGAAGTGTTTATAATACTTGATAATACATGAGTATTAGTGTGAGATGTTTGAACGTAAATGGAAGCACAGATTTTACACTTAGTACTAATCCATTTCCTTGAAGCCCTTTGTATGTTAGGAATCCTACCCAACCTGTGATCCTCTTCAAAAAGAACAGATAAATTGAGGGACCACCCATTGCAACCCTTTGAAGAAGAGCACATGTCCCTGGATTTTAATGCCTTTTTCTCAACTCACCAGGGAGGCAGTAGCAGGCCTGTGCCATATGCTATAATCTGAGCAGTGGCCAATTCAAACACAGGCACTGCATTGTCACTGGCTGTGAGGGTCACTTCAGTTCCTAACCTTTAGACATCAGGCTCATTCCAGGCATTCTGAACATGTGTGGGAGGGCACCTAACGTGCCAAACAGGATCCTCCCATCCAATTTGAAATCAGAGCTTGACAGCTACCAAGCAAACTCAGCTGCCAACAGGTTTCGCTCTATGCTGCTGCATTGGATTTCTTTAACTTCATTTTTGTCTGTATTTTTCACACCTCTCCTCCTCCACAGGTTGAGTTTCTTCTTCGGTTTTTCTAAAAATCTATAAGAACTTTCTCTCTGTTTAGCCACTTCTTTATAATTAGCTGTATCTCTTTTGCAATCTTCAGCCAGAAGCGCCGAGTGGACGATCCATCTTGGCCTCCTCCAGTGGTCCCCAGCGTCACAGATACCAGTCTTCAGCCAATTCAATTCACTCCACGTGATATCAAGAAATGGTTGGAGACGCTGGATGCTGCAAAGGCTACGGGCCCTGATAACATTCCGGCAATAGTACTGAAGACTTGTCCTCTAGAACTTGCTGCTCCCCGAGCCAAGCTGTTACAGAACAGTTACAACACTGGCATCTACCTGACAATATAGAAAATTGCCCATGTATGTCCTGCACAAAAAGCAGGATAAATCCAACCCAATCAATTACTGTCCCATCAGTCTCTGCTCGGTCATCAGGAAAGTGATGGAAGGTGTCATAAACAGTGCTATCAAGCAGCACCTGCTCAGAAATAACCTGCTCAGTGACGCCCAGTTTGGGTTCTGCCAGGGCCACTCAGCTCCTGACCTCATTACAGCCTTGGTTCAAACATGGACAAAAGAGCTGAATTCCAGAGGTGAGGTGAGAGTGACAGCCCTTGAAATCAAGGCTGCAATCGTCTAAGTGTGGCACCAAGGAACCCCAGCAAAACTGGAATCAGTGGGTATCAGGGGCACAATATCTGCTGGTTAGACTCATACCTGACACTTAGGAAATCGTTGTTGGAGGTCAGTCATCTCAGATGCTGGACATTCCTGCAGGAGTTCCTCAGGATGGTGTCCTAGACCCAACCATCTTCAGCCGGTTCATAAATGACCTTTCCTCCATCATAAGGTCAGAAGTGGGGATGTTTGCCGATGATTGCAGAATGTTCAGCACCATTCACGACACTTCAGGCATTGAAGCAGGCCATGTTTAAATGCAGTAAGACCTGGACAATTTCCAGGTTTGAGCTGACAAGTGACAAGTAACATTCGTGCCACACAAATGCCAGGCAATGGCTATCTCCAATAAGAGACAACATAACCATTGCCCCCTGATGTACAGTGGTGTTACTATCATTGAATCTCCCACTGTCAACCTCCTTAGAGTTACCATTCACCAGAAATTCAACTGGATTTGCCATATAAATACAGTAGCTACAATTGGAGATCTGAGGCTAGGAATACTACAACAAGTAAATCATCTCTTGGCTCCCAAAGCCTGTCCACCATCTACAAGGCACAAGTCAGGAGTGTGATGGAATACTCCCCACTTGCCTGGATGAGTGCAGCCCCAACAACACTCAAGAAGCTTGACACCATCCAGGCCAAAGCAGCCGGCTTGATTGGCACTACATCCACAAGTATCCACTTTCTCCACCACCAACGCTCAGTAGCAGCAGTGTGTACTATCTACAAGATGCACTGCAGAAATTCACCAAAGATCCTCTGACAGTACCTTCCAAATCCATGACCACTTCCATCTAGAAGGACAAGAGCAGCAGATACATGGAAACGCTGCCACCTGCAACTTCCCCTCCAAGTCACTCACCAACCTGACTTGGAACTATATTGACGTTCCTTCACTGTCACTGGGTCAAAATCCTGGAATTCCCTCCCTAGGCACATTATAGCTCTACCTATAGCACCCTAACTGTATCGCAGCTGTTGAAAAAAGCAGGTCATCAACACTTCTTCAGGGCTGGGTAATAAATGCCTTCATCCCACAAATTAATTAAAAAATTCATTTATACTCTTAACCTTTCAGGTTCAGTGACCCTTCCTCAGAACAGTTCTGAGGAAGGGTCACTGGACCCAAAATGTTAACTCTAATTTCTCTCCAAAGATGCTATCAGACATGTTGAGCTTTTCAAGCAATTTCTGTTTTTGGTTCTGATTTCCAGCATCCGCAGTTCTTTCAGTGACTTTCCATATCCCATTAGGATAGCTTCGTTCTGAAGGCTAATGCATCAAATAGTTCACAAATGATCTGGACATGGAAAATCTTTCATGTTGCTGACAAAATCTCACAGATGCAGTCATTGGTTTAGCACAGTAATAAACAATTACAGTCAGTGAAATCAAAATGAACATTTGGAATTGTGGAGAGGATAGGTGGAGAGGAAACAAACAGGTCGAAGAGGCGGGGATGGGGCCAGGAAAGGTGAGTGTAGGTAGGGAGTTAGGAAGGGGATAGGTCAGTCCAGGGAGGACGGACAGGTCAAGGGGGCGGGATGAGGTTGGTCGGTAGGAGATGGAGGTGCGGCTTGAGGTGGGAGGAGGGGATAGGTGGGAGGAAGAACAGGTTAGGGAGGCAGGGACGAGTTGGACTGGTTTTGGGATGCGGTGGGGGGAGGGGAGATTTTGAAACTTGTGAAATCCACATTGATACCATTGGGCTGCAGGGTTCCCAAGCGGAATATGAGTTGCTGTTCCTGCAACCTTCGGGTGGCATCGTTGTGGCACTGCAGGAGGCCCAGGATGGACATGTCGTCTGAGGAATGGGAGGGGGAGTTGAAATGGTTCGCGACTGGGAGGTGCAGTTGTTTGTTGCGAACCGAGCGTAAGTGTTCTGCAAAGCGGTCCCCGAGTCTCCGCTTGGTTTCCCCGATGTAGAGGAAGCCACACCGGGTACAGCGGATGCAGTATACCACATTGGCAGATGTGCAGGTGAACATCTGCTTGATGTGGAAAGTCTTCTTGGGGCCTGGGATGGGGGTGAGGGAGGAGGTATGGGGGCAGGTGTAGCACTTCCTGCGGTTGCAGGGAAAAGTGCCGGGTGTGGTGGAGCTGGAGGGGAGTGTGGAGCGGACAAGGGAGTCACGGAGAGAGTTGTCCCTCCGGAAAGCAGATAAAGGTGGGGAGGGAAAGATGTCTTTGGTGGTGGGGTCGGATTGCAGATGGCGGAAGTGTCGGAGGATGATGCGTTGGATCCGGAGGTTGGTGGGGTGGTACGTGAGGACGAGGGGGATTCTTTTTTGGTTTTTATTGCGTGGACGGGGTGTGAGGGATGAGGTGCGGGAGATGTGGGAGACACGGTTGAGGGCGTTCTCGACCACCGAGGAGGGGAAGTTACGGTCCTTGAAAAACGAGGACAACTGAGATGTACGGGAGTGGAATGCCTCATCCTGGGAGCAGATGCGGCGGAGGCGAAGGAATTGGGAATAGGGGATAGCATTTTTGCAGGAAGGTGGGTGGGAGGAGGAGTATTCTAGGTAGCTGTGGGAGTCGGTGGGCTTGAAATGAATATCGGTTTCGAGGTGGTTGCGCCCTCCACCTCCTCCAGAACTTCCAATTCCCCGGTCCCCAACACCTCATCTTTACCATGGACGTCCAGTCCCTCTACACCTGCATTCCCCATGCAGATGGCCTTAAGGCCCTCCGCTTCTTCCTGTCCCGCAGGCCCGACCAGTCCCCCTCCACTGACACCCTCATCCGCTTAGCCGAACTCGTCCTCACACTCAACAACTTCTCTTTCAATTCCTCCCACTTCCTACAGACAAAGGGGGTAGCCATGGGTACCCGCATGGGCCCAAGCTACGCCTGCCTCTTTGTAGGTTACGTGGAACAATCCCTCTTCTGTACCTACACCGGCCCTAAACCCCACCTCTTCCTCCGTTACATTGATGACTGTATCG
>NC_063354.1:22276304-22333848 GCF_021869965.1 Rhincodon typus | reverse complement strand
AAGAAGCAAATTACAGTGCTTTCTCAAGTGAAAAAAAAAGAGTAATTTTCTTAACTCCTAACCTTGAGAAAAATGATAAAGACCCAACCACAAGTATTCACGCAAGAATACTGTTTATAATAAAGGGCGCTAGATTCCAGTTCAAAAGGAATATTGAAGCATTTGTTCATGATTATACTCATCCCATTTATCATGATAGAATTCCCCAGTTGTCCTCAAATATACCTTGAGTACAATGCTTTTTCAATTTCGTGCCATCCTGTTTCACTCTGTGTTTGAACTTGGTATGTACTCAATGTGTACACAGAACAATCTTTCAAATTGCTCAAACATTCTCAACATAAGTTTAAGAGTTACAAAACTGTTTCAAAATATTGCAGTCCTTAATGTCTTAAATGAAAAGTGTTTAATAAAAAAATTTCATCCCAGCCCTATCATGATCTTCTGTGGGCTTTTTTGCATATTGACCGACTAAGATGACCACAAGCTCAATGGGCAGTCATTATTGAACTAATTTTATTTACTCATCCCCAACAGCGAAAGCAGCAGAGGACAGGATAACAAAATGCTCAGATCTTGCAGTATACCACCAGCTTTTTTTTATTCAAATGTTAAATCTATTCAATATGACAACAAAACAATAATTTACTCTCTTTACTTAAAGCAAGCAAATAAGCAAACAGGTAGGACATTCACCTTATGATTGTCAAAACCAGTTATTGTTAAACCTATCACGGAATACTTCCTGAACATTCTTGTTTTGTTTTAACAAGTAAAGAAAATGGTATCTCACATTTATCAATATGTGAGTCCTTTGAATATGTGCTAGCTCCTTCAGTATTTGGCTTTCATTATCTTTTCGTCAACTGAGCATCTTTTCAAGGACAATGCAGCTTTGTTAGGCACTAGCAGAGTGTTTCTTTCCATGCATCTTTTAAATTTTGAACAAGTGCTTCAAGTTGCCAACATTCGTCTGCAGTCCTTTTGCCTTTCTAGCAGTTTCAGAAACATTGTTAAGTTGAAGTAGAACATTGGACCAGGCTTTCGATAACCTACTTATGTGAACAACGAGTGCTTAGTGGTAGACGAATGGGTTACATTTTGATTTAATGTTTAATGGTTACAAATACTTCGGCATTAGCTCTTTCTCAACTTCACTTTTCGCCCTTTTCTGGGCGAAGATACATGCCATATTGATCATGTTTCTGATCTCTGCTGGTTACAGCAGTAAATCTGAATAATTAAGTTAAGATTCAGTAGATTCGGATATGCAGCAGGCTAATGGCTCAGTGGGAAATATGCGTAGATAATGCCATGAAGCCATTTAAGTGCCTTTACACATGGCAGTCTGAACACAAGGTTCTTTGGCTTAAAATGTATCTCCCATTGGGTATGATTAACTCACTGAATGCTTTACAATGACATAATAAAACAAGATAGAGACACCTTGTTGACATGCAAAACTATTACTTTGATTACAAAAAGGAACCTATTTTAATAGAGAATAGGGCACCCTCATTTGGATAATGGAATGTTTTTTCTAATTGAAGAATCAGGTCGGTTTGTTTGCTGATATGTCTGGCATTGGCAGGATTTGTTAAATGCAATTGTAGGAATGTTTAGTGCAGCCACGGACTCAGTGAACATTAATTAAAGAAGGCTGTGTACACAATATTCATAAGGCTGCACATTCAGATAGAATTTAATTCAAACCAAACAAGATGTCCACTTTCATCATCCATCTGTGCAAAAGTCGCTATGACCCAATTGTGCAGTCTTACCATCACAGTAGTAACAGAGTAATTATTTGAATGTTCAGCGCTCAAACAGTTAGATTTATTGACGGCTTGAGAGAAATATCTGGGCCTTTTTTTAAAAAAATGTTCATGAAGGCATTGATTTGTGCTCAACTTGGGTTTATATGCAGTTGTAATACTCCAGTGTTTTGCCCAAGTGTCTATTTCTTATGTGTGAGCATGGACATTGAGTGTTGGCAAACTATTCACACGTAGAGGTTACCACAGTTGAACCAGATCTACTCTTGAGTAGAAACTGATCCGGACACAATGAAAGGATAACTAAACACAGATCAAAGAATAAGAAGGCTAGTATAGAGTTTTACTATGTCTCATACAAATATCTGTAAATTACCCCCCAAAAAAATGAGATTTTAAAATGTTTTGTTGGCAAATGTGCCAGGTAATCATTTTGATCATTATAGCAAGAAGTTACATAATATTTACTACTCTCAGAAGAGGAGGGATGAATCAGTTCCCTTCGACTCAACTTTCTTGTTTTGGCTGCTGGAAAGATGCATTGTTCATTTTAGCATGAGGCTGTACATCTCTGTAAAAATCTATAGTTACCCAGTTTCTATTATATCAGTAAGAAGCAAATTACAGTGCTTTCTCAAGTGAAAAAAAAAGAGTAATTTTCTTAACTCCTAAGCTTCAGAAAAATGATAAAGACACAACCACGAGCATTCACGCAAGAATACTGTTTATAGTAAAGGGCGCTAGATTCCAGTTCAAAAGGAATATTGAAGACTATACCAGTGTACTTAGGGTATCCTTGATATGTAAAGGTTTTAACCTTTGACCACAGTTATTTAATTGAATCCTCAAATCCACAATGGAATTGAATACTTCAGATCCCTTTAATTTCTCTGTATCTTTGTGTCTCTTTCCAGTTTGTGCTGTCACCAGGTATTTGATCCTTTTGAGAGACACAAAGAAAGCTATATCCAGTTGGTTCCATCACAAATCCATTTCACCAACTTCGCCAAAAGCACTCCCAATATACAGCTGGTTTGTGTATTCTAATGTAGTGAATTCATTGTATCCAAGCTTGACAATTGCAAGTGATGTCTTTTATCTTCAGTAAGTGAAACTTGCCATACAGGGTAAACCAAAATAAGACATGAGGGTTTCTTCATGCCTGATTGGGTGGACCATTTGTGTCTTCTAATTAAAGCATTAGGCTATATTTTGTCAAGTAGCATCTAAGTGTCAATTTGGCAAATATTGTAGAAGGTTTCTCCTCATGAGGCCTAGCGGGATTTATTATGCTACCTTCCCAAACTCACCTCATTCCCAATGCTACTATAATACCCTGCTGGCTGTGTCCTCCCTCTCACCACAGCTGGAATCTCCTGGGATGCCTGGCATGAGTACCAGTGCCAGGTTTAAAGACCAATCATGCACCCAGTCAAGCACCGCCAGTCCAGAGATGCCCTGCATGGTTTATGTGAATTGCCACAAACGTGTCGGACTTGGGGAAATTGGAGCCTTGCTTTGTTGACATGAACCTGGAGGTCCTGGTCAATGGAGTGATGAAGAGGTGGGCAATCATCTTTGCTTAGCATTGGCAGAGGAGACAACACCATCAAAAGCTACCAGTTTAGTCTGACATTACTACCCAGATCAGTGCTATTTCCACATCCTAGAGCAATGGCCACAATGTAGGAAGAAGATCAATGACCTTCTCCAATCCACCAGGATAATAGTTCACACTCTTCTATTTCTTCTATTACACCCACCTCCCACCAAAGCTCATGCTCTACCACTCCCTCTATCACATGTAATATCTTCCTCCCCTCACTCTCTCTTCCACTCAATTACCACTACCACCCCCCCCCCCCACCTCCCCACACTACTAATCCTACAGGACCTCTGAGCTGCCTACTCATTCACTCAGGTCACCTCAGTCCCTTTCCCTTACCTGCACCAGCGCTAACAACTGTGCCAGCCACTTTCATCTTACTAATCCCTCCTTTGCTTCATTTAAGGAACCAATCACAAGGTTTTCTTGAGTGAAAGGAAGAGCAATTTCCTTATCTGCCAAGCTAAAGAGAAGATGCAAAGTCAAACAGATAGACACTTAGGCACCGGAGTTGAAAGGGTTGAAAAATGCATTGTGTCCCGTACAAAAGAAAGATAAAAGAAGTGTACAGTTTAAAATCCTTACGGGTGTCCTTGAGGCGTAAATGGTTTAACCTAAGACCACAGTTGTTTAATTGATATGTCTAAGGAGTGGAGAATATTTCACATCTCTTTAAGTTTA
Organism: Rhincodon typus; assembly: GCF_021869965.1. Lineage (NCBI taxonomy): Eukaryota > Metazoa > Chordata > Chondrichthyes > Orectolobiformes > Rhincodontidae > Rhincodon > Rhincodon typus. Next base: position 22,329,786 of record NC_063354.1, on the reverse strand, counting down.
GAATGTCTGGATGTTTTTATCTAATTTGTATTGTTACCAATTGTTTTGTCCTTTGACAGACCATGAGAACCAGCTGGTTCCAGTCATGAATCATCTCCTTATCTCTGCCAAAAGTAGGTTCCTGAAATAGAAATAAATGCAATATTACGCATTCCATTTTCTGATGTCATTGCCTGCAACTATCAAGCCTGGAAACAATGTCTCAAATCTCCGATATGTAAACTTACCATATGGGTGGAAATCAAAATAGGAGATGAGGATATCTTCGTGTCTGACTGGGTGGCAGATGATTCTGTTCATTCCACATTGATCTCATGAACATTGACTAACCCATATGGTTAGCTGATTCCTCTGGCCATTTTAAGTCGATATTTTTCCTTTTTAAAACCTTTTCAGTCCTTGGAATCCCAGATATTAAAATCAGATAATAGAATTTGAAAATCAGTGGTTCATTTTTTTTAGCAGTATCATGGCATCATTTCATTTATTTTGGTGGTTGTGATTTAGGAAAAATGTTGCACAGGACATTTGGAAAATTCCCTGCCTCTCCTTTAATATTGCCATGCAAAATTTAACAAGCAGCTTACGCACACTGGTACAGGCAGTGACAAGCTCAATTTCATGTTTTGTACCATGAATAAGGAACGTAGTTAATTTATTTTTCCTTCCATAACCTGAAAGTAATAAGACCAATGGTTGTGGTCCAAGCAAAATGGGTTAGTTCAAACTCTGGACCACAGGTTGAACCTTGGAGCTTTCTGTGATGATATGGATGTCTGTCCTTCCTGTCAATGGGATTCATGGATTGACCAAGAATTGATAAGACGTGAGAAAAGTAAAACCATGCATCCTGCAGTGGATGGAATTGTCTTGCTTTTTCTGCTGCTGCAAATCTTTAAACAATGTGCACAATGATGTCAATCTTATATTCAATATTCAGATATGTGCAGCAACTGATTTGTCCTGTTTCAGAAATGGTGCACAGGGAGATAGTGGTGTTGTGGTAATGTCACTCGACAAGCAACCCGTAGTCCAATCCTTGACAGCCAACACCACCCCCCCTTTCCCGTGGCATCTTCTCATGTAACCGCAGAAGGTGCAACACCTGCCCCTTCACCTCCTCCCTGCTCACCATCCAAGGGCCTAAACAGTCTTTCCAGGTGAAGCAGCATTTCACCTGGACCTCCTCCAATCTTGTGAATTGTATCCGCTGCACCCCAATGTGACCTACTTTACACTGGAGAAACTAAACGCAGACTTGGTGACCACTTTGCAGAACACCTCTGGTTTGTGCACAAGCATGACCCCGACCTTCCCATAGCTGATCATTTTAACACAGCGCCCTGCTCACATGCCCCACGTGTCTGTCCTCGGCTTGCTGCAGTGCTCCAGCGAATCACAGTGCAAACTGAAGGAACAACATCTCATCTTCAAACTAGGAATTTGCAATCTTCTGGGCTGAATGTTGAGTTCAACACCAACAAATCGTGAATGCATTTCCATTCCTTTCCTTTCTTTTAGTTTTACTTGTTACATTCTCTGTCACCATGTCCTCTCTCCCCTCCCCTCACTCCAGTGGGACTGACTGTTCTTGCAAGTCTGGCAGTTAGACAACCCATTGTTCTGCCATTATCACATTCTGATCGCTTAATCTGCACTTTCCCCAACTCTTCACACCCACCATCCCACTATGGCATAAAGGCTGCCCCCTCCACATTTCACATCAACTTGAAACATTAGCTTGCTCTCTCTCCAAGGATGCTGCCTGACCCGCTGTGATTTTTTTTTTGGTTTCAATCCAGAGGACATAGCTATGGGGCAGAGGTTCATATCCCACCACTACAGCTGGTGGAATTGAAAGATTTATCTCTGTTATGGTGACCATGACAGCTATCATCAAAGTGCAAGGGTATTTGTGCTGCAGTGGTAGTGTCCTTACCTCTGAGCCAGGAAACCTGGGTTTCAGGTGTGTAATCTCCGAACAGGTTGATTAGAAAATATCCAGAAATGATGCATCTAAAAATGGTGAGAGGATGAAAGTGAAAACAGATGATGGTTCTCAATAAGCACAGATTTGATTTTGGGAATTAAGATTGAAGAATAACAGGCCTGTGAAGTGCCAGAATTTTGGAGTATCAACTTTGGCTTAGTGGTAACACCCACTTCAAAATGAGAAGGTTTTATGAGCAAGCCCCACTTTGGAAACTTGAGCGGATGATGCACTGAAGGAGTAATGTGCTGTTGTGAGTTTCTGCTGATATTCTACATATATACTGGTCTGGGCCTGGTATTTGTTTATATTCATCCAGATGCTTTTGGAGGGTGATGAAAAGTACTTTTCAAGTTTGATTTGTAGTTACAATGGAGTTACTTATTAACCATACACGTTTCAGCCAAATTCAGATATTGAAATCCAGGTTTTTTAGAAAGGGTTGTTTGCAGTTGGCTTATATGTAATTTGTATTACAAATTAAGAAAGTTTTTTTTACAGTCATTGAGATATACAGCACAGAAACAGACCCTTCGGTCCAACTCATCCACGCTGACCAAATATCCTGGATAAACCTAGTCCCATTTGCCAGCATATGGCCTCTAAACCCTTCCTATTCATATATCCATCCAGATGTCTTTTATATGTTGTAATTGTAATAACATTCTTGGTCTACACTAACTGGGGAGGACAATATGAAAATTTCTATCTCAGAGTCTAGAGGGAGTGAAGTGTGGTAGATTTCTTCGGTAATCCAGTGGGAAGGGGAGATGGCGGATTGCTTAAAATGGATCTTGAGCATGAAGTAATAATTTGTTTGCAGCATGATGTGGCGTGGATGGGATGTGACCATTCTCTGATCATCAGGACAAAGAATGAGTTCAGGTTATTCAGACTATCAGATATAAATTTATACCATCAATGTTGAGGTGTTTGGAATACAAACCAGGAGCTCAAATTGATTTTGATAGTGATCCCTAGAAGTTGCACTGTTATTTCTCTGCTTCATCGCCTGCTTTCACTCCCTCCAAACCTTGGTTATATTCTGCAGTGTCAGATACTGAAGTGCTTATCAATAAACCATTATTGTCAGTCATCCCTACAATATTACTCAGAGCTGTCAGCTTGGAATATTTGAGTTTGTGTTTACGTTTGAGTGACTCAACATATGTAAGAAAACCTATCAAAACAGCCAGCTTTAAATACCTGACTGTATATGAGATAATAGTTGTATTTAAAATCATTGCTCTGAGCAACTGGATGGAAGAACATTAAAAGAAAATGAGGTACTTTGGAAGGATACTTTCCTGACAACCCTGTGTGCATGGGCCGCAATGAAAAAGCAAATGGTGTGATTGGCAATGCGATAAAACAGTTCAGCTTGAAATCTTGCGAGCTCTTGTTCTCTTTATGTGACGAGTTCAACTGACTGATCCCTGTCAGAGGGAAATCAAGGGCTCTGTTATCAGAATATTCAGCTTGTTTCCTGCTTTAACCTATCAATGCAACAGCTGGAAATGCTGACAACACTGCAGTACTCAATCACAGGCTATAATCAAATATTTATCAATTAATTGATCTCTGGTATTTTCCTAAGTAGCACAATTGAGATTTGCTGAAATGCTCTGTGTACTAATGGTATGCTTTACAAAGCGGTATTATTTTATAAGAGCTATGCTCATCAGTTGCAATAGTCGTTTTCAGAACAATGTGCTCATATATTTGGTAATTATTAAACCTTACCAATTTGGGACAATAAGCGCTGACTGACTTTAGACCCTGAGGGATTCCAGGAACATTTTTGCTCCTGGCCTCACTTGGGAATTCAGTAGTTTGGAATATTACAGTTCTTTTCTAAAGTTCACTGGCAAATGTTTCTTGCAAAATAGGATGATGAATATCTCTGCACACACAGTATATAAACTAAGACCAAAACCATTTTGACTCTGAGAAATGTTATAAATTTGTCCTGTGTTCTTTTCAGGGTAACCAAGAAGCCACAGCCCCTCCGGAAGCGATGGCACAGCCCTACCCCCCTGCCCAGTACCCTGCGCCACAGAACGGAATCCCAGCGGAATATGCTCCAGCACACCCGCACGCTACTCAGGACTATGCTGGACAGACCACGGTACCAGAGCACGCCATGACGATTTACACACCAACACAGACGCATTCCGACCAGCCTTGCACTGATGCAAACACACAGTCCTTAACAGGCACATCTACAGTACCGGTAAGTGCCAATTGTGAAGGGCATGGACACACTGGACAGTCAGAAGCTTTTTCCCAGGGTGGAAGAGTCAGTTACTAGGTGGCATAGGTTTAAGGTGCGAGGGGCAAGGTTTAAAGGTGATGTACAATGCAAGTTTTTTACACAGAGGGTGGTGGGTGCCTGGAACTCGCTGCCGGGGGAGGTAGTGGAAGCAGATACGTTAGTGACTTTTAAAGGGCGTCTTGACAAATATATGAATAGGATGGGAATAGAGGGATACAGTCCCCAGAAGGGTAGGGGGTTTTAGTTGTGACAGGCAGCATGTCGGTGCAGGCTTGGAGGGCCGAAAGGTCCTGTTCCTGTGCTGTAATTTTCTTTGTTCTTTTTGTTCTTTGTGCCCAGTTGGTCCTGGTTCTGTTAATGGGCCGAACATGAGTTGTGAGCCCAAAACAAATCCTTTTTAAGAAAACTGAAGTTCATTTTGAAACAATGAAAAATATCCTCACTCAGAGATGAGTTGGACAGTCTGTTACCACACTTTTCTTGCAATCTCTGAGGAGCTCCCCTCTAAGCACTGGCTGGATCTCTCCGATGCTTGCTGCTGCTAGGTGGGGGAAGAAGGGAAAGAGGGAAGCTGTGGAGCATGGGATGGTGAGAGAGAAGGCTGCTGAGAGGGAGTCTGGAGGGTGTAAGGAAGATGCGAGGTGAACTGGGAGAGAGAGACAAGCTGTAAAGAAAGTGAACAAGTTTTTAGCCTCTCAACTCGGGGAAATTCGGCTAATTAGGAGCCAGGAAAACTTGAATTCGCTGAGGCAATTAATTCCTTGCAAATGAATGTGGAATGTCTAGCTTAAGGTCGCGTATGATCAGGTGGTATAAGAAGTGAGGAAAAAGTGATGAATATTATTGAAGTGAACCCTGCATCATTTAAATCTGAGATGCAACAATAAGTACAGTAACTGCCAACTTTCCAGCTTTGTGGATATGTGAAGGAAATTCATGAGTTGTGATCTCATGAAGGCATGTTTAAGGTGATGGTTTTTTTATGTGCAGAATTGTGTCAGATATTTTTGAAAAGAAAAGTTTGTTAACTTCTGCCTGTAGTCTTGAGCCAACTTGAATAATTTGGTGTCTGAAAAATTGACGTGAAATTAGTTTTGTGTTGTTGCTAATTATCAAGGATATTGGTGTATTTGTCTAATTCTCCTTTTGTTTGAGCCCAAATACTCATATGTCAATACAAACACAACTGCACCACTGAACAAATGTATTAGTGAGAATAACAAAGTTGCCTTCAAATAAAAAAGTAGCACTTGAGAAAATCTCATTGAGAACCGTGGGGTGGTGGGAGATTATTTTGATCCCTATTGACAATCCTGAAGGATGTGAGAAGGAGAGTTAAAGATGTGGGTGGTGGTAGTAAAGTTGGAAAGTAAGGGACCTGGAAGCAGGAGAAACACTGAGCCCTGTTATTTTTCTCCATAATCCCAATGACAGGGTAAGTGAAACTCTGACTTGGAGTTAACTTACAACATTGCGGCCCAAAATATGCTGGCAACGTCTCATCATATCAGTTGGTAAAACGTCTGTGTACTCGAACATAATAATGCACAAACACACTAAAAATAATTCTGCCCTGTATATGATCTTTAGCACCAATATGAAAAGGTACAGTATATAATGGTTCATCCAGCCTGGTACTGATTGGAAAGAAAGATCTACAGACATTGAATCTAAATCATGATTCAGCAACTGGGAAATACAAATTAATTAATTTCATTAAGTTTAAAATAAAAATTTCACATCAGTAATGGCGACCATGAAACTGTAATGCTGTTGTAAAGATTTATTTGCTTTGTGAGTGTCCTTTAGGGAAGGAAATCTGTTGCCATCACCTGGTTTGGCCCACAGCTGTTTGAAATGGCCAAGCAAACAATTGAATTGTATTAGAACATGGAACAGTACAGCACAGTACAGGCCCTTTGGCCCATGATATTGTGCCGACCTATGATCCTACTACGATCAATCTACCCTGCATACCCTACATTTTACTATCCTCCATGTGCCTATCTAAGAGTCGCTTAAAAGCCTCTAAAGTATCTGACTTCATTACCACTGCCGGCAGCACATTCCACACGCCCACCACTCTGTGTGAAGAACTCACCTCTGACATCTCCCCTATACCTTCCTCTAATCACCTTAAAATTACGCGCCCTCGTAATAGTCATTTCCGCCCTGGGAAAAAGTCTCTGACTATCCACTCTATCTATGCCTCTCATCATTCAAGAAGATGGCTCATTACTTCTTTCTCAAGAGCAATTAGGGAAGAGCAATAAATACTGGTCTTACCTGCAAGGCTCACATCTCTTTAAAGGATTAAAAAGATAGACAAAGTGCAATTTCTTTTTTAAATGAGGCTTGTATGTATCAAGAATGTAGCCTCAAAAATACCATGAATATAAATTCACAGCACTGCAGAGAAAATGCACTGTCCAGTAAACTTTCTTTCATATATTGTGTGCTGTTTGTAGGAGTATTGTGCTACAACCAAGTTTCAAGTGAATGATGAGGGTTTCACAAGTGTGGTTGTATTTGGAGTCAGACAGCACGGAAACAGACCCTTTGGCCCAACTCGTCCATGCTGACCAGATTTCCTAAACTGAACTAGTCTCATTTGCCAGCATTTGGTCCATTTCCCTCTGAACCCTTCCTATGCATATACCCATGCAGATGCTTTTTAAATGTTGTAATTGTACTCACTTCTATCATCACCTCTGGCAGCTCAGTCCATACATACTACCGTCTGTTTGAAAATGTTGCCCCTCAGGCCCCTTTCAAATCTTCCCCCTGTCACCTTAAATCTGTGCCATCTAGTTTTGGACTCCCTACCCTGGGGACGAGACCTTGGCTATTCACCTTAAGTATCCCCCTCATGATTTTATAAACATCTATAAGGTCACCCCTCAGCCTCTGACCTTCCAGGGAAAATATGTTCCAGTCTAACCATCCCTTCCTTATAACTGAAATCCTCCAGTCTCTGTAACATTCTTTTAAATCTTATTTTTGCACCCTTTCCAGCTTAATAATATCCTTCCTACAGAAGAAGGACCAGAATTGTACGCAATACTCCAAATGTGGTCTTACCAATGTCTGATACAGCTGTAACATGACTTCCCAACTCATGTATTCAATGACTGATGAAGGCGAGCTTGCCAAATGCCTTCTCCATCTTTCTGTTTACCTGTGACACCATTTTCAAGGAACTGTGTACCTGCACCCCTAGGTCTCTCTATTCAACAGCGCTCTGCAGGGCTCTCCCATTAACTGTGTAAGTCCTGCCCTGAGATAGTAGGAACTGCAGATGCTGGAGAATCTGAAGAAGGGTCTAGGCCCGAAATGTCAGCCTTCCTGCTCCTATGATGCTGCTTGGCCTGCTGTGTTCATCCAGCTCTACGCCATGTTGTCTCTAAGTCCTTCCCTGGTTTGTTTTAACAAAATGCAGCGCCTCACCTTTATCTAAATTAAACTCCATGTGTCATTTACTGGCCAACAAGCCCAATTGATCAAGACTCCATTGTTCTATTTCATTTAGGACTGATGATTTTTAATGACAATGTTCCCTTAAATAGTTATTAGCCTATTCTTTCTCTCCAGCATCTTTGTATAGTTTTAAGTTGGTTACACTATTAATATGAGTTTAGAATTTAGCAAACAGATGGAATGCATTTATTAGCAATGATACTGCATTTGCCAGCTAAGTAAATTCATATTTTTTGCAATTAAATAATAAGAAAAGCTCACATTTCTTGGGTAAGAAGATTCTATTTCCAATGAGAACAAAGGGATTTCAAAAGATCGCTGTCTTGGTTAGATGTTTTAAGGAAATTGTTCCTGAAGTAGTCATAACATTTAATAGGTCAAATAAAGAACAGTTTGATAGAAATAAACTTTGCCAGATTTTCATAATGAATTTAACTTGATACTTTTGTTTTAAAAAATGCTGAACCCGTGCCAGTGAATTCATCATAAATTGACTGGATCTGACTATAAAACTGTTTCTGCAGTGCTGTGCCATGAGGGCATTTCTGGAAATCTGGCTCTCTGCTAATAATTTCAATTGTAGGCAATATATCCAAATGTCTATCAGCAGCAAAGTCATGTTCAGTGCAGGCTTATTAGGGAATATTAGAAATTTCAGTGTGGAAAAAAGCTATTTGGTCACCATATCTCTGTCAATGCTAGCTTTGCATTAGATTTAACAACCTGAATTTATTTTCTGCCCTGTCATAATTTTGGAGTTTAGATAACTCCCGATAAAATGCATTGATTTGGTTCAGCTTCTATTGTAACTTGACCGAATGCTTGTGTACTGTTACATTCTTTCACTTGCTAATGTGCTAAAAGGAGGAGAGCAAAGTGGTGGGGTGAGGCAAGATCTGGTCCTGGGCACAAAACTCGAGCAGCTGGGCTTTCTGATGCACTGATGTGGCTCCAGAGCATGGGACGTTTTTTAGCCCTGGAAGTCACACTGATTGACAAGTCTGGCTTCTCGTAAGGAGCCTCCGGTCTTGAATCCCTGGGGCTCCAAACCTTGGTCCCAGGTGGAGGAGGTGGTACCATTTCCACAGAGTCCTATCACAAACATTGATGAGGGAGGGTTGTATGGTGAAGGGAGTCTGGTAGTGAGGAAGCTTGGCATTCAAGAGGAAGTGTTTTGGTCCCTCCTGACCCTTGCTGGGCTGAGAAGGCACTTGTGTCCTGCTCAAACACTGTTCTCTCCTCAAAGCAGCTGCCACATTTCCCCAAAACTCCAGGAAAATCCAACTAAATATTGCGAATGAAGGCTAAATCAAAGCACAGTAATCTTAAGGAAGGGTTTTCAACCTGGAAAGCACAGTGAAAAATTTAATATAATGCAGTCTAAGACGATCGTGTTTCTTCAATGAATTCCCAATCATAAGTGATTGGTAGCAGAAAGGATGTAGTGTGATTTTAAATGAACGAGTTAACAAGCCAAACAAAACCACTTGTGTGTGTCCTGCAGGCTGGTTCTGACGTGTCATGGAGCAAATATCACAAAAGTTGACCTTTGCCTTCTTGGCATTGAGAACTGATAGCTAGTAACGCTAATAGATTTAAATTCTTGACAGAAAATGGAGTCTGCTATTACTGGAAATTGGTATATGTCAATATGATGTCTCGTAGATCTTTAAAATGGATAGATGGTGATATTATACTGGGATCTACTGTCAATGCTATGAAATTAAAATTGACCTAACTGTCAAAATTCCTTTAAAGACAGCAACTGTCTGTTAATAATGCCTTCAATTCTCACTCATCCACTGACTATTGCATTCTTCTGAAAAGAAGCCAGAAAGTCGAATTGTTTACTTGTTAATTTACTATCAGAAGCGACTGAAACCTGACATTGTATGTTTAAATTAAATGTAATTACTTTAGTACATTTAAAACTACTAACAAAAGGAGGGACTTCCGTTACTGTTTGAGGCTTGAAGGATGCAAAATGAAGTACAGAAAGTGTATCAATCCAAAGATATGTACATGCAGTTCGGTATCTGAAAAATGGCCTTTTATCCACTTGGAAGCACAGACAGCAATTTAAAATACATAATTATACAAGCTCAATCGCAAAAAATTGATTGAAACTTGGCCAAAAAGTAAAATGCCACACACTACAGACTAAGCGGTCTGGCCCTTAAAGCTATGGCAGGTTTAAGTGTGAATGTTAAGAAAGATTTGGAAAAGGTACTTCTGTTGAGTGGAAAATGCAATGAATTTTCAGTTTTCAAGGCTTTTTGGTTTCTGCTAACCTTTTGTGTAGCATAGCCTGTTGATTGAAAAATAGACAGCTCGTGTAAGGTGCTAAGTTTGGCCAGAATTTTCTGTGTGGCCCTCTGTTAGAAGGACATTTGTCCACATACTTTGCAGCAGGTCTGTCCTGGTACATCACTGCCAGCAGGATATGCAAAAGCATGCAGTGCCCTCTACAGGATAGTTTCTATCAATGTAAACAGGGCAGGCAGATTGAAGAACCATACCAATCACGGGGCCCCAAACTGAGGGGTCACAAAGCCCAGTGAGTTCACAGGTTGTGTAATTGGACTTGTAAGCCCCGCCTCGTCTATGACAACCATGGTGACTATGGAGAGAAGGCGCACTAGAACAGTGAGATAACAAGGTGTAGAGCTGGATGAACACAGCAGGCCAAGCAGCATCAGAGGAGCAGGAAGGCTGACGTTTCGGGCCGAGACCCTTCTTCAGAAAAAGAAACACTAGAACAGTACTTGTACTGAGGCCCTTGGTGTGTGTGTACATGATTGTCTTTTTCTTTGCCTTGGTCTAGTGGCCTTGGTTTAGTGAATTCAGTTCTAAGACCCAATCACTGGCTCCGAAAGCAGATGTAAAATGATAAGAACGTCCTTTCCTGTTCTCTTAAACCCAACCTCTTCCACACACACCCCATCCCCAGGTATTAAGATAAAGTTGCCATAGTCTTATTATATATAGGGCTGCTGTCTCTCTTCTGAGAGCGATGACGGGTGGTGGTTTAACCTGAGGGTCACCACACCTCAGTCAAAGGGAAAGGTTGAGAAGGAGGATCTTTCATGGTAACCTCAGCTGGTGCAGAAGTTCGCCCCATGTTATGCATTACAAACTAGCCATCCAGCGACAGAACTATACTGACCGCACCCATACCTCCCACCAACCTAGATATAAGCCCCACCATCACAGCTCTTCATCATCCACTCTTATAATTCCTTCCCCTTCTCAATTCCATATCTCTCAATCCCGCCCAGCTCCATCCCCTCTCTTGTAACTACTCCTCCCTGTTTTCACAACCTTAACTCCCTGCCACACTCCCACTGTTCTGAGTTCTACTTCCCTCTCCCCACCTCTAGAACAACAGCAATTTTTAAACTTCAAGATAGGCTTACAGTGGGAAAGGAAATGTCTGGGAAGCACCGATTTTACGAACAGCACAAAGTTTCGGCCAGGAAATGAATTTATCTTAAACTCAATGTCAAATGAGAAACAGAGAACCAAATAAAGAGAGGGAGAGGGAGAGGAAGTTGCAATCCACGTTGGTCATAAACGACAGTGAGTAGTTAGTCTCACAGTTATTTCCACAGAAAAGTCCAGATTAATATAGAATCCCTACAGAATGGAAGCAAAACATTCAGCCCATTGTGGCTACACCACCAATCCTCCAAAGAGTATCCCACCCAGGCCCAACACCCCCCTACCTTAACCCTGTGACCCTGCGTTTCCCATGGCCAACCCATCTAGCCTGCACATTCCTGAACACTGTGGACAATTTACCACAGCCAGTCCACCTAACCTGCACATCTCTGGACTATGAGAGGAAACTGGAGCATTCAGAGGAAACCCACATAGGCACAGGGAGAATGCCTGTGTGGAGTTTGCATAGTCACCCAAGGGCATAAACCTAGCATAATTTGCTATAAAGTGAGCAGTTAGCCACACAGTTATCTCCATAGAAAAATGCAGATTAATGTATCTAGCATAATTTGATATAACACATAGAGTCATTGAGCTGTACAGTATGGAACCAGACCCTTTGGTCCAACTTGTCCATGCTGACCTGATATCCAAAATTTATCTAGCCCCATTTGCCAGCATTTGCCCCACATCCCTTTAAACCCTTGTTATTGATATACCCATCCAGATGCCTTTTAAATGTTGTAATTGGACCAGCCTCCACCGCTTCCATTGGCAGCTCATTCCATACATGCGTGCACCACCCTCTGCATGGAAAAGGTTGCCCCTCCGGTCCCTTTTTAAATAGAAGAAAAATTAAAGTTAACATTTCGGTTCTGGTGACCCTTCCTCAGAATTCTATGTGGCCTAACCAATGTCCAAACAACAGCACCATGACCTCCTGACTCCAATACTCAATGCACTAACTAATAAAGACAAGCATACCAAACGTCACCTTCACTATCCTATCTACCTGTGACTCCACTTTCAAGGAACTATGAACCTGCACTCCAAGGTCTCTTCATTCAGCAACACTCCCCAGGACCTTACCATTAAGTTTATATGTCCTGCCCTGATTTGCCTTTCCAACATGCAGAACCTCACATTTATCTAAATTAAACTCCATTTACCACTCCTCAGCCCATAGGCCTATCTAACTAAGGTTCCATTGTATTCTGAGGTAACCTTCTTCGCTGTCCACTACAGCTCCAGTTTTGGTGTCATCTGCAAACTTACGAACCATACCTCCGACATTCACATCCAAATCATTGATATAAATGACAAAAAGAAGTGGACCCAGCACTGATCCTTGTGGCAAATTGATAGTTACAGGCCTCTAATCTGAAAAGCAATCCTCTACCACTACCCTCTGTCTCCTACCTTTGAGCCAGCACTGTATCCAAATGGCTAGTTCTTCCTGTACGCCGTGTGATCTAACCTTGCTAACCAGTCTACCATGTGGAACCTTGTCGAATGCCTTAATGAAGTCCATATAGATCACGTCCATCGCTCTGCCTCCGTCAATCATAAACACAAAGTTTTGTGTCATGTAAACTTTTTATTTTAAAATAGTGTAACTCTGACTGTATTGTTATTCAGCTTTTCTTAACATTTATTTTCCTTTTGTCATATATGTTTCCTGCTAATAACGTCTGAATTTTTCAATGAAGAACTAACTGTTAGTGTAGAGAAAGTCGTTAAAGTAGCCAGTTATGGATATCAACCAGACAGGGTAAGAATGAGAAAGAAACCCCAAAATGGCCAATAATCTATTTCTGTCATCATTCAAACAGCAACCTAATCTATGTGAGGGAGGTGATGACTATATTTTCTTTCTTGACCTCCATCTCACCATCAGTCAGTGATCTGAAGATTCAGGGCTCAGAATTGGTTGTATTTTCTTCAGCAGCACAATGATAATTAGCCTTGTGGTATTTCGGGGGGTTTTGCCTCTTCTTATCCTTAATTATTTTTGTGGTTTTAGCTTAGATTATTTTGTGGTCAAGTCACAAATGCCTACACATTCAGAATGTACAACAGACCATAGGAGACAAAGTAGGAAATCCAGTCTGTTGGCTACTTTTGCATCTCGTCTAGTTTTATACCTTCATCGAAATTCTTGGATAGGTCTTTGATAAGTAAATAAACCAACTTGTATAGCTTTAAATTTAAAAGCATTGTGATTTTAAGTAGCAAAAGACTAAAAAGTAAATATTGCAACCATTATCAGTTTAAACTACAAATAATTTCACATAACGCATGAACAAGCAATAATATCATCTTAACTAACCACTAATCTCACTATTTGTAAAAACATTTTAAGTCATGCTACTTTCTTTTTCAATGTCTTACCACTACAAAAAAATGTACAAATCTTGACTACCTCCCTCAGGAGTTCCAATTGGCCTGTTCATTCTCAAACTTTCAACTTGACTCCTAGGTTCATACTTTTATTAGATCTTAAGAAAGACTTAATGCAGCTCACTGGTGTCTGAATAATTGAACAGGAATATTCTTTTAATAAACATTTTCAATCAAACACCAGCTGAAACAATCACAAAATTATTTTTGATTTATTCTTGTCTCCAGCCACTGATTGAAACATTGATTTAATTTGAGCTAGGGTCAGGATTCAAGCTGTCATTAATTTAAAAAGAACTTCTTGCACTCCATGACAAAATTTAAAAGGAACAGCCTCTGCTCCAGAATCAAATAAAACGCTTTGCCTTGATTCTCCAAAGGCAGGTCTGAACCATAATCATAGAATCCGTACATGTGGAAGCAGGCCATTTAGCCCATAGAGTCCACACCAACCCTCCACAGGAGATTCCACCTGGACCCACCCCGTCACTGTAACCCTGCATTTCCCACAGCTAACCCACCTAGTCTGCACATCCCTGCTCACTACGGGCAATTTAGCATGGCCAATCCAACTAAGCTGCACATCTTTGGACTGCGGGAGGAAACCGGAGCACCCGGAGAAAACCCTCGCAGACGCAGGGAGAATGTGCAAACTCCACACAGACAGTTGCCTAAGGGCGGAATTGAATCCGGGTCCCTGGCACTGAGGCAGCAATGCGAACCACTGAGCCACCATGCTGCACCATAATGCTGTGATCTCCACTGTGGGTAAGGCAAGGAGGCAGATCTCGAATCCACATCAGCTGGGATGGGATCAAATCTCATGTTGTTGCTGTCAATCTGATTCATTCCAGCTGTCCAGCCAAATGAGCCAACCACCACCCCTATCAAAAGGCATCTGGGTTGCTGTGGCAACGAATGCTTTTACATCCATTTTGCAGACTGGAGCTATAAATAGTGATGCTATAGACTCCAATTTCTTTCTGTCACATGGCTAACCAGAATTCTCTTCCTGCCTGCCATTGGTTTTTGTTTGAAGGGACTTGGTCACATAATGAATGTACCTTCTTTGCCCATTGTGTCTTTATAGGACTGAAGCCTGAAGCTCCTAGCTCAGAGGCAGGGACACTACCCACGGCACTGCAAACCTCCTTTACAGACAAAACACTGTGGGCTTGATCTTTACTGAACTGAGTGACCAGAATGTTTTTATTGTTTGTTTGTGGGGGTAGGGGCTGGGGGGTTTCCAAAAGCCCTCGGATTTCTGGAAGTGTAGATTCCCCCCAAATGGTGTTGAATTTTCACTTTTCAATGTCCACATGGTGCAGTTGTCCAGTTTTCTCTCCAGGTGTCAGCCTGGTTGACAGACTTGGTTTTCAACCAGAAGGAAAACCAATGGTTAGAGGGCCATCAAATCTGTAGCAGAGGGATTGATTTCAGGGAGCAGGAAGAGTTGGGAAGAGTGTGGGTAGAGGGTTGAGTCAGTCAGAGGGCTGCCATCCCCAGAGGCCACAAGAGAAAGAGTTGGGCAGGCAGAGGGTATCAGAAGTTTGGGGATGAAGGAAGTGGAAGCTAGGAGTGTGCAACAGGTTTGATGCCTAGTGAAACACTGGCACCCTGACGGGGAGATTGTGGGGAGGCTAGCTGTTGCAGAATATCAAAGGTGTGATTTAAGACCTCAAGGGGAAGGTTAACGGGGGCACGTCTGATCTCAGGCATTCATCAGGCAGGCACATGGGATCCAGCATGTTGGATGTTGGAGCTGCGGCCTGACAAGAACCCAATGGACTTTATTCAGGTCTTAAAAGAAATGGCTTTTGAGATAGTCTATTAGCTTTAATTTTCCAAAGTTCCCTGAATAAGTTTGGAACATAACAAATATAACTGTTATATTAGAAAGGGAAGTATATGAGAAAGGGAAGGAGACTGAAAACAGAATCTACAGGCTGCTTAACATTTGTCATAGAGAAAATATTACAAGCTAATATTAATGAAGTCTTAACAGGGCACTTAGATACATTCAAGGTCATCAAGCAGAACTAACAGGGGCTTTTTAAAAGGAAAATCATGTTTGAAAAATCTGTTGAAGTTCTTTGATAAGTTAACACTTGCTATGAATAAGGGAGACCAGGTGGATGTATTGTACTTGGTGTAGGGGATAGCATATTGGGTGGCTAATAGGAAGCGAAGAGTAAGGGTAAATGAGTCCTTTTCAGGTTGGCATAATGTAATGAGTGGTGTGCCACACAGATCAGTGCTGGAACTTCAACTGGTTATAATTTATATCAACGATCTAGACAGAGCAGCAAAAGGTATGGTTGTCAATTTGCTGTCCACCCAAAACCGGCTAAGAAAGAAAGTTGTGAAGAGGGCACAAAGTTACGAAAAGATATACATAGAATAAGTTTAGGGGGCAAAGATGTGACAAATGGAGTATAACATGGGAAAATGTGAAGTTGTCTATCTTGGCAAGAAAAAAAATATAAATGCTGGGGCATTGCAGAGCTCTGAGGTGCAGAGAGATTTGAGAGTCTTCATGCTCGGGTCACAAAGCATTAGTATGCAGCTACATCAAGTAATTAGGAAAGCTAATAGAATGTGATCATTTACTGAGAGGGAAATTAAACACAAAAGCAGGAAGGTTATGATACAGAAGACTGAGGCTGTATCTGGAGTGATGTGCACAGTATTGCACACGTTATTTAGGAAAGGATATAAGTACATTGGAGTAATTTTGTGAAGATTCCAGTACCTGGAATGAGCGGGTTATTTCAGAACTGGACAGAGTAGGCTTGTATCTGTTGGAAATCAGAAGAGTAAGAGGTGAGTTGG
This sequence comes from Rhincodon typus, assembly GCF_021869965.1. NCBI lineage: Eukaryota > Metazoa > Chordata > Chondrichthyes > Orectolobiformes > Rhincodontidae > Rhincodon > Rhincodon typus. The sequence continues at coordinate 22,313,371 of NC_063354.1, read as the reverse complement.
ATGAAACACATAAAATTTTGAAGGGTAGATGTGGAGGGGATGTTTCCTCTTATGGAAGAATTTATGGGTCACTGTTTAAATATCAGGGGTTGCCCATTTAAATTGAGATTAGGCAAAACAATTCTCTCAAGAGTTGTGAGTTTTTGGAATTCTCACCTTCAAAAGGTGGTGGAAGCAGAATTTTTGAATATTTTTGAGGGAGAAAGAGATTTGTTAAGCAATGGGTTGAAAGGTTATCGGGTTGGGGGGTAAATGTGGACTTGAGATTACATTCAAATCAGCTGTGATTTTTTTGAATGATGGAGCAGGCTCAAGGGGCTGATTGGCCTACATCTCTTGCTAATTCATACGTTCATACGTAAACACTTGGAGCTGCCATCCAGCTTCCAACACCCAGGGCTGGCAGAATCTGTGAATGGAATTGAAGGGATATCCCAAGTGTCATTGTGGCAATTTATCAACAAGGCTAACGCAGGCCCAGTGAAAATCTCTGAAATTCTAAATCTAGGAGTGTTCAGAATACTCTATATTCTACATCTAAAAATTAATGGAAAAATCCAAATTATGCATCAAGGAAATGTTGTATAATTTATTTTAATTTGCTTTTTGCCACTGTAAACATTACACATTTTTCATCAATATTAAGTTACTGTTTCATTTGGGAAAATAACTGTGGCCTTTGATCCATACCTTTTGATAGTTAGTTTTGTGGCCTTTTGATTTTCTTGTTTTTGGGTGGGCAGGATTCTCCTCTGAGCACCACCTTTTAATTACATTTCAAGTGTCATGATCCATGTTAAGCTGGAAATTTCTCCCAAAAAATACAACGACAAGGTGGGTGCCCTGTCTATTTCAATGTGTGTTACATCCCATAGATATGCATATTTCTTAGAAGGAACATCAGTGTAGATGTAATGGGAATACTAGCCACTATAATTCAGTAAAGTGAAATTACCATGCTAAAGGGATTAAATTGCTGCATTTACACAACCTGAGTGTATGAATGAACAAGGTGAGTTAAACCTAGTCCCAAATATTACAATTTGTGGAATTTTTATTTTAAAAAACATAGAAACATAGAAAACAGGAGCAGGAGTAGGCCATTCAGCCCATCACAACTCCTAAGCCATGCTGTTTGTATATCTAACTCAGTACCCTGCTCCTGCTTTTTTTTAACCTTTGGTCCCTTTTACCCAATTAACTATATCTAACATCTTCTTGAAAACATTAAATTAAATTTTAATAAAATTTGTAATTTTTAAGAGCATCACACCACATACATTTCCACTATCTTTCAAACTTCTAAAGATGTGTTTTAAAAAGTGGAAGCGAATCAGTGACAGAGGGCGTAATGGAACTCCATTGAAAACTGGGAGAATGGACCACTCTTTAGAATAAGCTGTGAAGCTCTTTCAAAAAAAATCACAAATCATAGTGGCCCAAAATGTGCTGTCAAAATTATAGCGAGTCTAATAGTGTTTATGTTATGTACATAGGGAGCCAGAGTAACTCTCAACAAGGGCATTGAAGAATAGTGCAGGCACCATTTCAGTTCCTCAAAAATCACCTGCAAACAATTAAAATACTCTGTTCATTTTCTTTTCTGAGTGTCATGCCATTTACAGTTAGCCATGTTAAAGAGAATTGCCCAGTCACAATGAATGTTAAACATTTATTCTTCACTTTAACCAGTCAGGAACTAATTACATCCTGTCAGCTTGCACCGTTTCTTTTCATTATTTAAGTCCTTTATTATCTCTGGCTTGGAAAAGAAAAATACACAAAGGGTTTTTCAAAGGTAAAAGCCATTTTGTTGATTTTGTTTTTATAGCTTAGAGAAGCTGTGCAGATTGAGAAGGTGACTGTCTCTTTTAACAAGAGTTTTTTTTTTCCAAGGGTTTTAAAATCATTTCAGGTTAAGAGCCACTCACTTTAATCAGCTGCAATGTATCAGTTTGGCTGATGGCCATACTGATGGCTTCAATTATGTGCTGAGTCGCAGCTACCAGCATTCCAGAAGGGAATTCTGCAGAGGATAGCACTTCAGAACAATTTCCCAATAAAGACAGAGCAGGCAGGGAGTGCTGTATTAGTGGCTTTCCAGCACGCAGATCGGGCAGGTTTCATATCATCTGAGAGGCTAATACGATTAAAGGATTGTTGTGATGTTATCAGGAGAAACAGGGCATGTTAGAACTTGGTGCAAGGGAGGCAATGGCAGCCTTCTGGCTTAAGGTTCACTGGCAGTGATAGCCTGACAGTCCATGATGAATAACATCCAATAAGTGCTCTGCTTCCCATGGGGTTAAAGTAGATGCACACCAGCTCCAGCTTCCCAAAGGCTAGAGTAATGTACAGCATAATGCCCAGCAACAATGAATGTTTTCATTTGATTTGTACGCTTGTTTTATATGATGCAGCAAATTTCAACAACCTGTGGAGTGTGTTTTTGTGTCAATTTGTATCTCAAAAATACAGCTCCTAATAATAAAACTGAGACAGTTACATCCCTAACATTTTGGAAGCTAAGTCACAGCAGATGGGTAATGAGCAAACAGGTTTAGACAAGAGTCTGTAAATTTCAAATCAATTGACAACCAAAATTGTCAAGGTAAGCTGATTTAGGCATTATGGTCATGACAGTCATGCATTAAATCTTGGAGCCATACCATTGTGTTGTGGCAGAAACGAAACTTTTGATTTAAAGCAGACTTCTGGCAACAGCATAAACAGCCAAGGATGAATTTAACATTTATTTTGAAATGAATTATGAGTGAAATTTGAGGAATCACAAATTTTACTGGCTCAAATTATGCTGCCAAAACAATAACAAAGCTAATAGTACTCATGTTATGTACATATGAGAGGCACAGTAACTTCACCTGAAGTCAGATGTACAATTAAATGCAGGAAGTGCAAAATTGCTGTTGTGACCAGCCACTTGGCTGTTAGCTTTGTGAAAATGGCATCTTGTCGTGTGACTCCATATTCAAATGTATTCAACAGAATGAAGTTCCTACACTTGCACGTGGAAATGAAACTTAAGACAAGTCATATCTTTTAAAGTACCTTTCAACCATTCCATAAGCATTTATTATCAGAAAGATTGACTATTATAAGCACATTTAAGTTTTACTTGGCGATTTCATTCAAATTACGTTTTTTTCAATTTGGTCTTTCTTCTGCTTTTTTTCTTGATTCAATCTTTCTCATTCCGTACCTGTTTCAATATTGAATGCACCCAATTCTAACTTACACTTCCTTCTTGACCTTTGTCCTGTTACTTTCAGAATTCTTCAACCTGATTGGTTAAGGAGTAACTTCCTTACTCTCTTCATAAAAGCTCCAGATGCCCATTTCCAATTTGCAATTTCAGTGATTTGCAGGGCATCATATCATTGACATTTAGCAGGTAAAAATAGGACTGACAAACAACAGGACCAGTTGACCTCCTGAAGGAATTTTTAGGCTAATGTCCACATGTACCTCTTTCATCATCCCCAAGACTTTACAGGTCATTTATGTGGAAACTGTGAAAAAAAATTACTCTTCCTTGTCTTTTTTTATCAGATTAGTAAACTAGCAGAAAGATTATTCCCATGTGTATAACATTAAATATTTCAAAAGTCTCTAACCAGTCCCATCAACCCATTGGCAGTTCAATTCTGAGTGGAAATGATGAAACTGTTTACCTACATCTTTCCTTCTACTACTGTCCACTGGACAAGCCCAAAGAATTGTTCCTCACATTGCCTATTTTCCTATTGATGATACTGGCCAGTATTTATTTTTAATTAACCTATTATGCCCTGACTGTTGGGGGGGCCCTCTTGTGGTGCAGTGGTAGCATCCTTATCCCTGAACCAATAGACCCAGGTTCAAGTCCCACCTGCTCCAGAGGTGTACAATAACATCTCCAAACAGGTTGATTAGAAAAGTGGGTACATATGACTGTGGAGCAGGTGGGTCTTCTTGCCGAGAGGTGGTGGGGAGGGATAGTACTGCCCCATTAAAAGCCCACATCTCTGACCAGCAAGCTCTCTGTAATGATCAGCTTCTCTCTGTGCATTGGATTTTGCAATTTGGCCAACTGCTCTGCGTGAAGGTACTAACCCTTTCAGCCAGCTTTGCTCAGTACAAAGAATTAATAATGAAATTCAATTAAGTATTAGTGGAATGAAGCCAATAAAATGGTTTGCTGGAATTTCTTGCTTCTAAATGAATTATTGATTGTTAAGTAACATTTCAGTCAATGTGTTTTAACCATAAAACGTTTGTCATCTATTACAGTTCTAGGTGTCTGTTTTGGATGCAGGAAGAGCTCATTACGAAATAACCTTTGTCTACAACTACATCACTACAGCTAAAGAATTATAATTACAATTTGCATTTAGAATAAATGAAGAAAGACTTGGTGGCTCAGATTCCTGTGCTTAACCGATTCAGCTCTACAACATTCAATACTCAAAGTAGGCTTTAATGAATGATAATGTTGTTTCCAGGATAGTATTTACAAATTTAAAAATAAACTAAGTATTTGTTCTTGCCTCTAAGATGCACTAAATCCTTAAAATTAATGCTGGCCTTTTAAATCATTTCAATTTTTTTTAAAGTGTCACATTGAATCCCTAAGCGTTTAAATCGACGTTAACCTTGCAATATCCCACCCAAAACAAACCAGAAGTGACGCAGACCTAACAGTACGATCTGCCTACACATCTGTAACAGCTGGCCAGCTCAATCATTTAAAATAATATGCAAATCGGAGTACAGCCACTATCTTTGCATAGTTCCCTCTCTCGCTGTTCTACCAGTTCCCTTTGGGCTGTCATAAAGCATTAGCACCAATTCAGGACATTGAGGAAAACAGTGAAATGGGTTGAAAGGCATCCACAACTGAGAGTTTCAAACCACCTTGGATACCTAATTGGCAACATTGTCAGCAGAGTCATTAAAATCTCAGTTCCTGTGTGAACAAACTGGTAAGGAAGAAAACAAAAATCATTAAAAATTGTTTTAACAGTGTCGAAGTGGAGCAGCACTTTCCTAATGGAGCTGACTTTTTAAACCTCAAGCAGACGGCCCCTGTATATTTCAGCCCAGCTGCAGCCTATGGCTGTTTCTCATCGAGCCCATGCCAGATATTGTTCACCTCCAGCTCAGCTGTAATGTTGAGGAAGCAGAGTGCTCCTGTGTTTGCCACTCGATGAGTTGCCTGAAATTTGAGAAAATTGCAGGTTGGAGAGCAAACCAGTGGAAAGCTCTGCTATTCAATTGTGATACTTGTTTTGCTTTTTATACAAATAAATAGTACAAATGATGCAACAATGGATGAATAAAAGGAAGATCAATTGCTTCTGGGTCAATACATTGAGTCCTAATCCATGACTTGGACATGTAATTTGGTCTGGTACTACAGTACAACCCTGGCTGGGCTGCATTGTAAAAGGTGCCTCCTTTAGGTGTGATATTAATTAATATCCTGACTGCTTGTTCTGATGATTCAGCTGAAAATGAAAACACGTATGGCACTATTTGAAGAAAAGAAAGGGATTTCCAGGTGCCCTTGCCAGCATTTCTCCCTCTACCTGTCACCAGTTTTGTGGTTCCAAGGGATATCAATCATTTCTTGAAAGGTTACTGAACTTATAGTGGCTAAGTAGAAGGATTACACAAGAAGATTTCAGGTTTCAATAATTTCACTGTAACAAATAAACCAATAGCAACATTGGTGAAACAATATTTAGAAGACAACTCAATACTCTAAACCTCAAAAACACTTCACCATTGAACATTTACATTGACTGAAAATCCCTCTCCACTGGTATAGTTCATTGTGTCCTTTATGTGGATATTTCATTCTCTGGACTCAAGACCAAAGCTACTCATCAATTCCTGATGACTTGCTTCTTTCTTATGCTAGTCGGACAATTTCTAATCCCTAACTGACTCTCAGAGGGGAATAAACTGGGGATTCTTCCTTCTATTCAAGCTAGGCAAATCTTTCATTCTCATTTAAATCCTAACAATCTCAGTCTCTTCAATATGAGTGTGAGCTCTCACTTATGTTTCACATGGTGACTGACAGACCCAGAAATTTCTCTGCTTAAATGCAGAATTAGCTGTCTCAACCTTCTCTCTCTCGGTCTCTCTCTCTGATCCTTTCAGGACTGTAATACTCAAACATTTACTGTCAGTGCTTACCAGTGAAAGATGGCCAATGATGTGGTATATTAACAGACTGTGGACATCCACAGACTAAATCCCCATCAACAGTCAGGGTGATTAGAACAAAATGAGGGGAATCGATTAAAAGTACACAGCTGGAATTTGCACTTGAATCCTTTTCACAAAAAGGAGTGCTGCAGGAGTGGAACCCAGTGCCTTCCTAATATTGCAGTGAGTCTTCCCTCACATGTTGCAGGCATTTATCTTATTTCAACTTACCAACCATTTGGAATCATTCTGAAATAAATTAATTTAAAGACTTCTCCAGAACTCAAATTTTAAATTGCCTTGTCCAGCGTTTCAATAGTTACCATTTTCTACCAAAGAATATGAAAAGTTGTCATTGTATCTGTCCTGGTTTAACTACATTTTCTGTGAAAATTAGAGCAAACAAAACCCTCAGCTATTGGGTTATAATTGTCCCTTAGACTCCATTGCTCAAGGATCATCAAACTTTCCGCTAGTATATTTTTAAAATCACTATCAGTTTTGTAACTTGAGAATTTATTTCCGAACACTGATGAAAATCTAGATAAATATTTCTTAACACTGATACTTGTATTTCTTACTTGAAGTGGTGATGGGTCCATAAGCACTTTCCTTCATGACAAGTTCATGGTTTCAGTCAAGCCATCAGACTACAATACCGAGCAGAAGTCCCATTAACTCCTCTCGAAAGGGAAAAGCAGAGGGCACGTCATTTTCAGCAGCTTTTGTGAAGCCCCGAATGGCTTTTAGTGAGCATCACAATCAGAGACTTCGGAGTAGATTCTCTGATCAGAAATGTGGGGCATGGAATTGCTAAAGTAATCTCAACTATCTATTCAGTTCAGTGAGGATAGTAAATTGTTCATGTCATAAAATCATATTGAATAAATGCCACTTTAAAGTTTCCCACTCATGTCTCGCAATTTTAAATCTCAACTTTTGTACCAAAAAAAAATTTTGTTGGAATTTGCAAAACAGCCACTAACACTTTATACACGGATCAACTTCTAATCTCCATGGGTACAAAGACAGTTTTATCACTGCTTTAATACGTTCCAGATTTCCGAAAACCAGACACAATGTGTCAACACCAACCAACATTTTCACGTTAATAGAAAATTAGAGGCAGCAGGATTTAGAGGTAGCCCTGTCAGGCATATTTATCAAAAAACGAAAAATGCAATGTTTTACTACGTGACTGCTAATATTTTGATTTTGTTGATTTTTGTGGTGCTTCCTCACATGTTTCTGTTGAAAGTGGTGCAATATTTCCTCATTGGCAATCTGAGTATCAAGAAAGACAGCCCACGAAATGGGTAGTTCACTGCAAACTGGTACAAAATAGTCAGCAATATGTGTCCCTGAAAGTAAAGGCCCATGTCTCATATAAAAAAATACCAGAGAGATTTTCTCTTGGCCCCACCCTCTCCCTACCTCAATCCCTACCTCCAGATTAAATAGAAATAAACCAGTCTTGCTCTTTACTTAGTGGAATAAAGACCTCTGTTTAGATCCTGAAAAATTACCCTTCTGTTTTGCTGAATTTGAGATCTAATCCTCAAATGGAGATTGGGCTTCTGACAAATATTTTGAGTTAAGTCCCAAGTATTCTGAAGTTTCATGGGGGGAGGACGAAGAGCCGGAGGGAGTGCCTGGAAAATGTCATACTGACTCCCAGGAAAAATTTCATGACAATTTTAACAATTCAGAACGTTTGAACATATTAAACATGTTTAAAATTCCTTATCTTTTGGGTTTTCGTGTGGTTCTGAACTGATATTGATTTTCAGATGTTGGTTTGACAGACCAGAATTCTGTTCTAAAACACATGCTCAATCCCAGTATACAGGATGTAGAATGTGGAACTTACAACCACATTGGAGTGGTTAAGGCAATTAGTATAAATAAATATGTTTGCTGAGAAAAGGCGTATTTTGGCAAAGCTTACATCTTGATCTCACCAGGACAATTCTCAAGAATGATCAACATAAGGAGAAGGCAACATTAATACTGTATGAGGGAAGAATGCTGATTAGTTGCCAAGTGGACTCTGATTGGTAAAGACACTGCCATGGAAAATGCACTAGATAATGACAACTGACAGTTAACTACTATACTTTGTTTTCAGTTTTAACTCAAGCAGGTTGACTCTTTGGTTGAACCACTGACCTGAGAAATAAATCAGTGCATGACACCTTTTTTTTTCCCAGTTGTGACAGGCATACTTTGTTCAGGTGTCGTTTAGCTCGGTTGGCTTCATGACATGTTTGAGATGCAGAATGATGCCAACAGAGTGGTTTTAATTCCAAACCAGCTGAGGTTGCCATGAAGGGCACTCCTTCTCAACCTCTCCCTTTGACTGAGATGTGGTGACCCTCAGGTTAAACTACCACCAGTCATGTCTCTCTAATGAGAGGCAGCCTTGCGATTTGGTAAGACTATGGCAACTTTGCCTTATAATGCATACATATGTTCTTTCTATCTGCTAAGAACAGGTCCCTGTGTATTCACATATGTAGCTTCCAGTACACGCAAGTACGCCACACTGTGAGCCTGACTGACCATCTTAAATTGGGTGTCAGCATAATTATTCACGCACCAGGCATTATTTAGCAAAAGTTGTCCAACCACGGAATGACATCTAATGTTGGACACAGTATTGTGAATTTTGGAAGAGTGGGGTCTTTGGTTTGGGGTGAGCAATAACTTGCTTGTTGCAGTCAACCAAAGGAATATGTTGTTGGGGATGATCGACCAGTCTTTGGGATGTACAGGTCTCTGAAGTTTATTGAAGGCAGAGAGAGCGCCTGTAAAATTTCACACTAAGTTACTCCTAAGGGCCAAATTCTCCTTCAAAATTACCCAGTAATGTGAATGATTCAGTTTCAAATGAGTAACGTCAGGTAGAAGATGTTTTAGGGTTGACAGCAGCATCATGTCAGTGGTAAACACTGATGTTATGACATAGTGGCAGCATGAAACAGCTGGCTTTGCCTTTTGCTTAAAGAGATCTCAACAAACATTTGAGGTATCTTAACCTTCCAGGGTTAACTGAGGTAGACCTAGAACCTTAGGCTTGTTTACAAGTTTCCATAACACACAAAGATAAATGAGCTCAGTGCCATTATCACGTAAGTTAGTTAGGATACATGCTATTAACAGCATCAAGCTGCATAGACGCTGTTTAAATGTTTGCTAATGAGGCCAATCCTACTGTATGTAGAACTGTAAGATAATGCATACATTGACCAGTGGAAATACTGGTGGACCGTAGTAAAGAACCCCCAGCCAATTTCTCAACTGTTCCATCAAGAAAAGAGAGCTCATTTGACTGATCCATTTCAAAGGTGAATTTGAGGGCAGGATGGAGCCCATTAAAACATCAAAATTTTAATGCAAGTGCGGTTTCAAATATTACAAACATGTAATTTACATATCAGAAGCATGCAAGGCATAGGAGCAACAGATGAAATAATTCTAACCCAATAGAGTAGTTGTGTTGCCAATAACAGCACGCTGCTGTAAAGCTGAAAACACATTCTGCTGAGATCACAAATGAATAAGATGGACCATACCTGCAGGGACACCACGTACAAAGCTCTGGATAAAGGGGGAAGAATGTACCCAATGCTGTCACCATCCTGATGGCCACCTTTGTGTGTAGTTCCATCAAGCTGTGTGTAGACACTCGGTGCACAAACACCAAAGATCACAGTGTACTGAGGTGCTACCTGTCCCCAGAGTTGCGAAGGATGGACTAGCTTCAGCACCACAAAACAGTCCAAGTAGTTGGACTGCTCCATATCACCTTTCCTTGTGGAGAAATTTGCAAAGCAAAGCACCTTTGACCATAAGTCTATCAGGCAGTGGTCAGCACATAGCATCCTCGAGACCCTGCGGAGAAAGGAGAGGATGGATCCTGGTGGGTTGTTCCCTGAGCGGATGTCAAAGCCATTTGGCAAAATGCCTCATCACCAGAACTAGTCAACAAGCATCAAGATGTTGCTTGCCTAGTGGTGAGAAGGGCACTACCTGTGAGATCTTCCATGTATGCCCAATCTCTGTGCGCCACCGCATGCTGCCCTCGAAGTAGCTGCAATGGGGTACAGACTGTCACACATCTCCTGCTGGAATATGCCTCTGCAAAGTAAGTCTGAAGAAAGATGCAGTAGTTTTTGTTGAGGTTCATCCCATGAAGTTCTGTGACTCAGGACCCTGTGCTCTACAGGTTGTTCCCTAGGACGCACACTGAGACAAACTGCGCCTGGAGGACCATCAACTCGGTCAATGACGCTCTTTGGTCTGGCCAAAATTTGTTGGTCTTCCAGTGCAAAGGGTTGACCCTCAACCAAGTGTTGCAGACTGGCACATTCCAGGGTTCAGGACCATGTGCACCTTGGGGCAGCTGCTGCCAGGGTACAGTGGAGAAAGACCACCATGTAAGGTCTTCCTGGGGGTCCGTCCAGTTATCAGACCCTCAGGGTGCCTCAAAGACATGTCAATATCATCTTGTATAAGTAAGAAATGCCTTGGGTTTGTTTGTTCTGCATGTGTAAACTGCACAAAATCCAACTGCTTGAGTGACAATGTATGCATGTAAAGATCTTTTTGTGAATAAAGTGAATTTTTTAAAATTTAAAAAAACTACAAATTTCAGTGCTGGTGTGCTTACAGATATGTAGACTATACATCCCAAAGAATGGTGCAAGGTATAAAACAGAATATCTCTTTGGTTATTCACAACGAGCGAGGTACTGATCATACCCAACTCCCCCAAGTTTGCAAAACTCATGCCACAATATTCAATGTCAAATGTGATTCAATGATTGAACAACATTTTCAAGATAATCCTTAGTATGTGAAGAATTACACTGACAATTTAGAATTCTTAATTGGGCTCACAGTGTAGCACATTTGTAAGTACTGGAAGGTACATGTATGAATACTCAAGGTCCTAGTGTTTGCAGACAGAATATGTAAATGCGATGTACCTATTTCAACTCAACAAAATAAGTGACAGTCAATTTATGGTTTGATTCTCAGTGCAATGTCTCGACTATTCAATGTCAACCTGTCTTTTCTAAAATTTAAACAAAACTTGACAGTTAACTATTTGGTCATCTTTAACTGGTCCATTGTCCATGTGACGCCTCTACCACAGTCTATTTACCAACAAATCAGCACGGACCTCTAAACCAGTTGAAATGTTGTTTTATCTTTACTTCATTATTTATTACAAATTGTCCAGATGAGTTCCAGACAAAAAGTTTCAACAAAATGTGTTTATTCTTCAGTTCTGTAGTACTAAATGACCTATAAATATATTTAAGGGTCACATGGAGCAGAAAAAATAGACTGATGGAGTGAAATGAAATAACGGAGGAAGAAGTTGAACTTGAGTATTGATGGTTACATTTGTCTGTAAATTCTGTAAAAGTGAATACTGACAGAAGTCCTGCCTCTCCAGCTGTGCCTGCAAACAATATATGTATATATACAAACTATATTTGAAACATAACTATAGTTTGCTGTTACATCTAAGTGACTCCTATCCATAGATATGTACACACAACTACAGCTCTCTCTCTAAAGGCTTTTCCTCTTTAACAATTCAAATCATAATTTGAAGGTTGGTCACTGATTGTTTAAGATCCCTTTCTCATTCACAGTCATTGATTGAAAAACTAGAGCGCTATGTTTTATGGAGGAGGAGGACCAAACTCTGACAGTAGCTCCCCCTAGACTGCATTTGAGTGATGATCATCATTTCCCAAGGTCTCCAATGGCATACCCATTACGCAGACCTTATATATCGCTTCACTTGTTTTGCGAAAGATAATTCCCGAATTGTTTAATTAAACTGATAATCGACAGATAATATGGACTCTTGTGTTTGTTGAAACTGCCAGATGTTCTACCATGTGTTTCCTAGAATGCCACTGGGCTGGAAAGAACAGTTAGTCCACAGATCATTGGAGAAACAGAGCAAAAACTCTCTCTGTCATTGAACATATAGAGAGAGGATTGTTCATTTTCACCAGCCTCTGTATTTGAATAATTATTTATAGTGTGTAGGCATTGTTGCCACTTAGTTGAAATTTACATTATTACCATTCTATCACTTTTGGTGCCTTAATTCATTGTCTGCAAGTGTAATTCAGTGGGATGGATAATACTCCGTTGCAACTGACTACTTATATTAAATCAATTTAAGGAATTCAATAAGTACTGTACATCTCCCCAGGCTTTATTCACAGGTAGACCAAGATCTGAAGTGCCAAGCCTGATGCTTACGACAACAATGTAAATGCAAAAAAACTTTGCCCATCACTTTGTTATAGTCATGTACTGAACCTAAATTGAAGCATTGTTGACAAGATAGACCAGTATTACATGTGTTGCTGATACTGCAAATACAAGTCTTCTGGATAGGTAAACATTATTCTAGTAGTCTATCACCTGACTAAAAATTTATTTTTAAACTTTGCTCCAAAAAGCTTTTGTTATGATAAATTCAGTGTTGTAGAAAGCTGCACTTGGTAGTCTAAGAATCAGAGATCTGGTATTGCAGCTCTATATTTGATTCAAATTCCTTTCATGTGACATGTCCCCAGTGAGATTGTATGCTTACACATTTGCCATTTTTGTTGATAATTCACTTTCTTATATATAAATATATATATAAGATTTGTTGTATTAATGAAGATACAACTACTTAACCTACATTCCCTCCATCCCCAAGCTATTTTTCTTAGTCATTCAAATAATTCGAAGATTAGTTTTTCCAACCCATTTTCCCATGGTGGATTTGTATTCCTTACAGAAGTTGTCAATGGTGTAACGTTGCATAAGTTTTTGCCATAATTGAATCTTATTTTTGACCTTGGATTGTCATGGTGCACTGTGGGTATTTTAGTTCCATGGAGAGGATGGAGATGAAGTTCCCATAATGCATTGCTCTTGTCATAAGATCTGTCATGATACCCCTTGACCACTTCTAGAATTTGATTCTGTCTTGTCATGTGATATGACCTTTTCAGGCTCTGTGACATACTTAGTTAAGAAGAGACTTTGGGCTGGGCTGGAGAGTTTTAGTTATGAAGACAGATTGGATAGACTGGGGTTGTTTTCCATAGTGCAGACGAGATTGAGGTGAATGAAATTATGCAGGTAGACAGGAAGGAACTTTTCCCCTTTGGAGGGGTCAATGACCAAGGGGCCTAGACTTAAGGTAGGAGGCAGAAGGTTTAGAGGGGATGTGAGGAAAAGTTTTTCACCCAGAGAGTGGTGGGAATCTGCAACTCATTGTCCATGAGGATGGTAAAAGCAGAAATCCTCATAACATTTGAAAAGAATTTAGATGTGCACTTGCAATACCAACGCGTACAGGGCTATGTGCCAGGTGCTGAAAGATAGGATTAGAATAGTTAGGTGTTTGTTTCTCACTGGTGCAAATGGGCTGAAGGACCTTTATTCTGGCTATAGACCTCAATAACTTTGCTGTAGCTTTGTTGTGGGCTGCTGAACAAGTAGAATGATACATTTTAGAATGTAACCACGTCCCTGAAGCTGAACCTATGTGACATAAGAATTATGTTAGATGGCAGACATAAGCCAGGTAGCAGGCACTTTATGTACAGAAACAATTTGTTGGCAAAGCATTGACTCACCGGGTCTGCTACAACAGTGGTTTTCGAACTGTGATCCATGGATTCTTGAGGTTTTGGATAGATTTTGCAGGTTATTTCTGCAAAATAATTTGGAAGTATAAGTCAAGTGTGAAGTGCAATTGTACACCTGAGCTAGCTGTCACAGTTCAAAATAAATTATGGATGGAGAAGTGCAAAGATTGGCATGTATGAGAACACACTTTTTTGTTAAAAACATTTCTTAAGATAATCTTTACCTGTATAATTTCGTATTTTGTGTTTATATAATAATTTAGATACAAATCCCTGAAAGAAATCATGTGACCAATGCAGTTTGAGAACTGTTGGGCCCAATATGGACACTGCTGGCTCAGTGAAATGTAGATTGGTAAAAGTTACCACATTACAGTATTTTCCTGTGAATCTCCATTGAGCCCTCAATGATGTAACATAGAGAGTGATTGAATAAATAAATAGCATATGAGTACATTTACTTTGTCAATTTTAAGAAAACAGCAGTTGACTTTTGGTTAACCTACTCAAAAGATTGGCACCCAAGTTAGAATCATTCAGCTACCTTGCACTTCTTCACTAACTACTATTCCCAGCGACAAAACGGACATTAATCTAACAAGTTCTTCACAGCTCCACTTGGAATGAAGTCACTTTGCTTCATCACTGTTCTTCAACCTTTCTATAAGCAGAATGTCTCGAAATAAAAATAATTATAGATCGTGGATTCCCTACAGTGTGGAAACAGGCAATTCAGCCCATCAAGCCCACATCGACCCACCAAAGAACATCCCACCCAGATTCACCCCTGTAACCCTGCATGTCCCATGGTTAATCCTAACCTACATATCCCTGTACACCATCGGCAATTCAGCATGGTTGATCCACCTGATCTGCACATCTTTGGACTGTGGGAGGAAACTGGAGCACCCGGACTCCACATGGACAATCGCCTGAGGGTGGAATTGAACCCAGGTTCCTGCACCATTGTGCCACCCCTAATTATGGATCTGGAAGACCATTCCAGAATGTTTATCTCCACCACTCCATTCAGAGGTCCATCTCATGTGTTAATTACTCATTTTGCAAAGAAATCTTTCCAGGTATCAGTCCTTTGTTTGTTTTATAAGTTTGAATCCACGTCCCTTTGTATTATTTTTGAAGTTCAATTTAAATTGAATTTTTTGTTCACCTTTACTGGAGCCACCTCTATACAATTACAATATTACTTGGCATTTGTGCCAATTTCCGTCCATTTACTGTAATTTTCTATTTGCTTTGAGAGATGGGAACCTCAGTTTGCCTGCTTTTGCGTTTTCCCAATGTTTGGAGAAATCAGACATTTCAATGGTTTTAATAGAAGTACGGATAACATGAACATAGAGATGTATTGTCTCTTGCAAAGGCAAAGCCAGTCCCACCATTACAGACAAAGTCAGGCAAGCAGCTTAAATCACTGAAGAACATGAAATCTATATATTTTTTTAAAATGTTGTAGTTATTCTTCTAGGGATCCAAGAAAACTGTAGTCAGCATCTGGAGGAGCCTGGGTGGACACTTTGCCACTCACATTCCTCTCCCCTGACCAGAGATCTGAGCAGAATTATCACAACCCATGGAATTTCAGGGCCCACCTGAAGTTACAATTAAAACTGGACACTGAAAATCCAGGCTGCTTTTGTCATTTAATGCAATTCAAGCTTCTTCCAAACATCAGAATTTGACTCATCATGGCAGTGCTTCCCTTGTTCCTCAGCAATCAGAAAGCCATGATACTCAAGGTGCATTTTGTTTTGACTTAGAAACTGAACATTCTCCTGATTTGACATTGTTTGGTATTTTGATTGCCGAGTGTTCTAAAACTCCCAAGTTTCTCTAGGCCAGCATTCATAGCATTATCCATCCCTAATGGCCCTTGAGAAGATGGTGGTGAGATACCTTCCTGAACTGCTGTAGTGTGTGTTTTGTAGTGCTGATGGGGAGGGTGCTCCAGGAATTTGACTGAGTGACAGTGAAGGAGCTACGTTATAGTTTGGAGCCAAGATGTGTTTGGTTTGTAGGGAATCTTGATGGTATCGTCATTCACCTGTTGCCTTTTTCCTTCTAGGTGACAGTGGTCCCAGGTGTGTAAAGTGCTATCATTGGAGCCTTGGTGAATAGCTGTGCGCAGTCTTTAGATGGTACACATATGCCACTGTGAATGTAGAAGGTGGTGGATGGGTTGCCCGTCAAGCAATCTGCTATGTCCTGGATAGAATCAAATTTCCTGAGCATTGTTAGAGTAGCACTCATACAGGCAAATGGAGAGCGTTCAATCATACTCCTAACCTGTGCTTTGTAGGTAGTGGATAGGCATCAAGGAATCAGAAAGTGAGTTACTAATCCCAGAGTTTAAAGCCCTCTGCTTCTTTTGGAATTACAGCATTTATATGGCTGCTCCAGTTCAGTACCATCTGGTCAATGGTAACCCCAGGATGTTGAAAGTTGAGGATTCAATTATCGTAATACAGATAGCTGTTTGCTAGTAAATAACTTCAGTATTGTAGAAAAAGTACAGTCAAAACTTTTTATAATCAACTCATCTGGGCAATTTGCAAAAATTTATATTTATTTATTTATACTGTGTGAGAGCAGAGTGCTGCTTAGTTGACAATAGACTCACTGATTATTCGAGGTATTGCCATGGAAAAGCACCAGTTAGATTTTGACTGACAGTGAAATGCAATATTTTGCTTAAATTTAAGCCAATTAGGAGGACTGTGATTGGTCAGGACATTGCCTGGAAAAATGAACCAGTATATTGTCCTCATAATCCATGGCAACAGTGTATGTATAGGCTGCTGAAGATTCACAAAGTGATATTACTTTACTGTATCTTATCTATAACAAGTTCTGCACAGTATGCACTGGCCAAATGGTTGCATGAACTGCTTAACTACTTTTAAGCAAGTTATTTACTGACACAGTGAAGATTTCTTCACATTTGTGAATATAATACAGGACTTGAATGTTGAAACCAATGCAATATCCATGTGCTCATTTGACATTCCTAACATACTCACCAATGTACCACCCAACAAAGCCGTGTACTGCAGTACTATATCCTGATGATCTAGATCTGTAAGTACTGTTAACCAATTTAGGATTTTCATACTGACAGTGTGGTGCACTTGCATGAACTGACGTATACTAATACACAGTGCTCTGTTCTCTGCAGACAGAAGGAACATGTACACCCTGTTTCAATTCAAGAAAATAGTTGTCAGCCATATGTTCATTTCTTTGGGTAATGCCTCACCCCGTCAGAACAAAAATGTTAAGTTTTAAACAGAGCATGGCTATTATTTATCCATCATCATTAGTTGGTGCATTCTCCATGACAATGTCTTTACTAATCAGAGATCACTTGCCAACCAATCAACCTTCTCCTCTCATACATTATAAATGCTGTTTGCCCTTTGAATTTGTATTCTTAGGAATTTGCCTGATGAGTACAGGACATAAAGTTTTTGACAAAATGTCTCTTTTTCAATAACACTGTAATGCTGTTGAACTTGCGGTGGTTTGATTCCATTTTATTTCATATGTTCATTGCATGGCACTTGTATGGCACAGATGTTGCTTGCCATTTATCAGCCCAAACCTGAATGTTGACCAAGTTTTGCTACAAATGGACACAGACTGCTTTAGTATCTTTTGTAGTTTAGAACTCATTAATAATGCTGAACATTGTGCAATCATCAGCAAACATCTCCATTTCCGACCTTATGGCAGAGGGAAGTCCATTAATGAAACAGCTGAAGATGTTTATGCCTAGGATACTACTATGAAAAACTGGTCTCTTGTGGTGCAGTAATCATGTCCCTACCCCTGAGCTAGGAGGCCCACGTTCAAGACCATCTCCTCCAGAGGGGTTAATAACATCCCTGGACAGGTTGATTAGAAGATATCTACAATGAATAACTCCGGCAGAAATGTCCTGGGACCGAGGTGATTGACATCCATCAATCTTACTTTGTGATAGGTATGATTCCAATCAGTGAAGATTCACTCCTGATTCTCATTGATTCCAGATTTTCCAGGGATTAAGACTAGTTGAGGACCTGTAGTCTGAAATGTCTGACTCAGAAGTGAATGTTGCCACTATAAGCATTTGTGATTGTATATTATCTTGTACCATATCAGTGTCCGCCCTGTGAGCTTTCTAAAAGTAGCTGGTGCCAGATAACCTACCCTTGTGCCTGGTGTATTCACAAACCCTTGATGCCTAGTTCCCCAAAGCATTGTAATATTAGGTAAAACAAATTGGGGTGCATTATATCAGCTCATTGTACCCAAATAGCAGTAGTCCCAGCAATAGTTTGCTAAGACATCACTATTGACTCCCACAATCTTTCAATGCAATACATTCATTTACATCCTAATGGTTAGACGTTGATTTACCTATTAATACTTTGACCCTCTCTTTGCTTATTCCCTACTTTCCCTACTCATTATGTACATTTTCAAGGCAATTTTGTCAATTTATTTTTGGCCATGTTGCCCTTGACATGTACCTTTTTTCCTGGTATTTATAGTTTCCCTGCTGTTATTTGTACAGCAGGTTCTGACAGTATTCTCCGAGCCAGGCTGCTTAGGATAATGATGCAGCTTTTATTTATTGCAACCCTTTCTCTTTGAAAGAGGTCCAAGTAGTTTCCAATAAAGTGTAAAAAGAGCTAAATAGACAGAGATTAACGATACTGCCAACAATAGTAATTAGAATTGGTAAAATTAGATCAGTCTGCACTATAGAAGTTTTGTAAGTGGTGAAATGTAGGAGCTTGTTCTGCGTTGTGCAATTGCAGCATCTGCTGTAGATTTTCCTGCTGTGCCAGGTTAGACGGTTAGTTGATTTTCACTCAGTGCTTGCTGAAATGGTTTTCCACATCTAGTTACCCGTTCTTCTATTTAACTTGAATTAACTGCAAAATGAAGATATAATTGCCAGAAGGTTAAAAACACGGACTTTTGAAATATACATTTGAAAATCTAAGTCAGTGTTTCTAATTACTTGTTTCAAATGCCTTAGATGCTTCTCTTTGAAATTCACATTTCCAAATGGCAACAGTTGACCATTTGAGATTTCATGTGTATCCTCAAAATCCCCAAAGAGACCACATTATTTATTCATTTTTTATGTTCCATGTGAACCAAGATCATTTTCACTTAAATTTACCTTTCCTCATTCAAATTGAGTTGATATTAAACCATTTCAGTTGAAGAGCAATGGGCGCCAATATTAATTTGAATACAAGTTCCAAATTACAGGTTTTAAGGATTTAACCCTTACACACAAGCTTTCACAAAATTCAAGTTTTCCTGGACCAGCCGTTTATCTTCATTTGTAAGATTATACAATGTAATGCTTGGAAGACTGGATTACAATGTAAGGCTGCTCAGCTGTTGGATTAATCATATTACCACATTTTTAAGCATCTTGCACTGAAATAAACAATTTGTTTAAAACAATTATCATCTACATGTTTGTGAAGTTATAAGACCCTGTGATACCTTTAGAAAAATCAAGTCTTTAACGCATGTTGGTCTGGATTTTGGGATCGATGGAAACTTAAAAATACCCACCGTTCTGTAACCTAACAGCTGCCCAGACTTTTACTGGGCTTTTGTGTGACAATGTACAAGAACTAGAGAATTTCATTTACCGTGGCATCCTCTGTAGAAGATCTGGGACTGAACAAGCACCAACGTATCTCTTCAACCAATCAAATGCTTTCACTTACTTGCAGGAAGTACAGGGTGACTGGTTTACACATAAATTTTTGATTCGCTGTTAAAAGCCACAGCTTATAGCAACCGAGGGGAAGTAAACTGGCTTTCTTCAGGCTCAAGATGCTTTTTTTACTGCAAGGAAACAGGTAGATCCTTCCTTTGTGGAGATCCAATAGATTCTGACTCACACCCATAAGCTGTTCAACTAACTGGAACCCAATCCCATTGTTGTTGGCAGAAAGAAGGCATTTGTCATTTATACCATTCCACAGACCAATCAGTTACTGTTCTGAAGAAGGGTCACTGGACTCAAAGTGTTAACTTTGCTTTCTTTCCACTGATGCTGCCAGACCTGTTGAGTTTCTCCAGCAATTTTTGTTTTTTGTTTCCAATCAGTTACTTGATGCCTGCCAGATTTACCTTCATACGCCTCGTGGCTCCAGTTCATGTGTAGTAACTTTCCCTGCTGCTGGAACAAACAGCAGTGTAAACAGCACTTACAATGAGTGTCAAATAACTTGCTTTTAGAAGATAGAGTAAACCTTTCCACATATCCTTATTTTTTAAAAGCAGTCCCTTTCCCATTTCAGTCCACATTCAGAAACACAGGAAAATAAAGAAGATATGATCTTTACATTGGCATTTGAAGCATTCCGTGCAGCTCTGCTAGAAGTGATAGTGATAACTCTGTGCATACATATCGTTACTTAGAACAGAGTTTAACTTAATGTTAATTAGCTTCCCCACCCTGACACTTTGTTTACCCACAGAAGCTGTTACCATAATTTAAGTCATGTTGTCGAGTAAGAAGCAAAATCTGTGGTGACTGACTGAGAGTTTACACCTGGTACTGTAATATCTTTGTTTCAGTGGATACTAGCTGATGTGAAATTTTGGCCAGTTTTGTTTTCTCTCAACTGTTATTGCATGCTCAAGTCAAATTCTGAACATTGTAATGACAGTAGTGGAAAAATTAAGCTGTCCAATTCCCGAGGCAGTTCATGATTCAAATGCCTAACAGTAAGGAGGGAGGGCTGTAACATATACAAGGATTAGATGTGACCATTAAGACCTACTTGACAAGGATGCTTTATTTGTGAAGTAGATGTAGGTCATTGTCCACAAAATATCAAAATTGATAATGTAGAAAATTTTAAAAATAAAGGAAGTAAATTAAGCTCAAATTACTCATGAGAGTCAGTATCTGGTGGAAG
Source organism: Rhincodon typus (assembly GCF_021869965.1). Classification (NCBI taxonomy): domain Eukaryota; kingdom Metazoa; phylum Chordata; class Chondrichthyes; order Orectolobiformes; family Rhincodontidae; genus Rhincodon; species Rhincodon typus. Next base: position 22,292,508 of record NC_063354.1, on the reverse strand, counting down.
CACTTCCATTGCCAGGCATTTCTACACAGAGTTGCCTGTTGCATATAGTTATTATAAATTTCACAGCTGTCCGACAGCTCAATGACAGACTAAGAATTGTTTGATGCAAGAAAACCTTTTAAAAAGTACCAGTATTTATTCACAATGGCAATATTGTTCAATTTCATTAATTTTTTTCCCAGGGAATGTAATGTTTTTCCTATTGATTTATCACAATTACTATGATTGTCATGAGCTATTATTAGCATAACAAGGAAAAGCAGATTCTGTTGACTATCATGATGGGTTTCTATATTACAGTAGCACAACATTCATGACCTATCATTCTTTTAATGATGCACATGCACACACACAAAAACCAGTTGCCCTGGACCAAAATTAATTAATTTTTTTTAAAGTCTTTGTCAATTTGCAGATGTGCAGTTTAAGCAGAATCTCACAGCAAAAGAAGTGCAATACCAAGAAATTCATTTTCATTGAAATTACTGCATAAGTCCAGTCCCCCTAAGAAACTCCAACTATCTGCTATGTTGAAGTTATGATAGAGGACTATTGTGGTGACCTGAACCAGCTCAAGTCTTTCATCAACCAGTTTAACCTCAGTGTCCAAAGACAAACATTATATTGTTGCACTCAATCACAATTTCTTTTCATGTTTGAGACATCAGTTGTCAGTTTGCAAAAGATGAGAAGAGCAAATTGTTACAGCTCAAAAATAAGCTATGCATTGTTCCTGATGCACCGGAGAGTGGGAGTAGTTGACATCCCATCAAACGTTACAGCTTCATGAGATAAATCTCAAATGAAGAACTATCCAAAATCAGCTTAGTGTTTGTGCGTTCAGCCTTCCAAAGCAATCAGCAAGAAAAGTATGGTTGGGATTGAAGGGTACATGAGTCACTTCAATCAAAATTACTATGAATGAAACATATTGAAAAAATAATGTATACAGAATCAAGGAAAGTATGACAATTAAATGCAATCAATATACTGTGAGCTATAGCTTAGTTATTCGTAGAGTGTGGATATCACTAAGACTGTGGGAAGCATAAGACCTTAGTCAAGGCTCATTTTAGCTTTCTCACTTAATAAGTGAATTGACCTCAGTTGTACCGTCATATGTGGGCTATTGGTGGATTTTTAATGTAGATTTTTTTTATTCATTCGATGTTTCAATGTGCTACTAGAAAGTAATGTTTTCCTTAGAATGCATTATCCTTAAGGTGCTTTTTGTTTCCCCTTTTAACTTATGTGACCTTTCTCCCCACAGTGTTTAGTTGATATTTGATTCTGGAAAAGAGTGAGAGCAGCAGTATGAATCCTGGTCAGATGATACAATTGGCTGTGGCCAAATATGGTCCTTGAATAAAAGTGTAGTCACATTGGCTTTATCACATTGTTCTAGAGGACATAGCTGTTGCATAAGTTACAATAATCATGCAAATACCTTTCTCTGCCACTTAATGAAATGCACTGCATTCTGAAACCTTCTGACATATTGCGCAGTGCTAAAATATGGAATTGCATTAAAGATGACAATTAGTTCAAATAGCAGTGCTGGGCCCATGATGCTCTTTTTTGTGCGTAAATGTTTTTAATCATGAAGATGGACTGAAAACTGACTGAAAATATTACTCTGTTAGATTGTAAGTGTGATGGCTGTTGTAAAACTGTCAGCTCCTCTTCAGAAAACATTGAGAATTCATCAGATCCTCTTATTAATTAATTTGCCATGATCACAAAATAAGTTACATGATTTTTCACCGTCTTAGAAAATGGAACAATTAGCTCCATGTAATCATATTGGATGTAAAAGACCATTTCACATCTTTGCATAGAGGCCAGTTCCTAATGAACACTATTTTCATTCCTTGATTTGGTTTGCAAGTGATCTATCAATACTCAAATTGTCCTTTGTTGTTGTTCCCCTGGGCAGTTCAGAACAATGCACATTCCACCATTAACTAGATTGTACTCTAAAAGAGAATAGTAGAAGGAAGGTGGCCGTGACAAATGGGGAAGGCATGCAAATATGGCTCTTTAATTTGACAGTCAATTTGGATTCAAAATGGCTATTCTGGGAATGAGAATGCCTCACCTGACCCTAACCTTACTTTTATGTCATGGCTGGCATGCTTCACTTGTTAGTTGCCTGTTGTTTTATCATTGCCTTTTGCCGTTCTCCCAGCAGACAGATGAAGCCGCACAGACAGATTCGTCACAGCAGCTACAGTCATCAGAGACCACAGAGAAACAGCAACCCAAAAGGTTACATGTCTCCAACATTCCCTTCCGATTCAGAGACCCTGACCTGCGACAAATGTTTGGGGTAGGTTCATAGCTTTTAATCATAGATGAAGCAAACATGCTCAGAAATTCTGAGCTCTGACATGTATATTCACACTTGTTCAGCATTCTATCATCAGGAGCAATGGAAGTAGACAGCACAACCTTTATTGATTGAATGGTTTACAGATGGGATGATTGATTGTAATTTTACAAGAGAAAGAGATGGTGGTAATTTATTGTGGCAGTGTCAGCACACTTCAAAAAGCCTTTAATTAGGGATTTTGTACTTAACTCCAACATTTCCAATCAAGTGATTTGAAGAAGCTGTACTCTTCATTTTGACATTTTACTACAAATGGCCCGAATTAATAGATGTTTGAAACTTTTATTTTTTTAATTTAATGTGGAGTAGCATCCCTGTTAACTTCCAAAGCTGCCACTTTCCACAACCTAAGGTTAAGCCAGGTACAAAGCCATGCCCCTATCTCCCAGGCAGTGTTTTGTTACAAGATATTGGTCTCATGATAGTAATAGTAGTTAATTGAAACAGAGAACAGATGCATTCTTTCTGGAGCAACTTGATTATGTAATCCCTTACACAGAAATATGAAAGGACATATTTAGAACAAAGTCTAATATCTGAAAGAATGATGGTACATGCTTACCCATTTTAAAAAAAAAATGAACAGGGAATGCAGTTCATTTGAATCAAATGCTCCAAATCTCTAATTAAATGATCCTTCAGGAGAATTAAAACTGGTTCATGGTACCATCCAACCACACCTTTATGTTGTCACTGCATTCAGTGTATATTCTGACTGTAGTCTTAAAACACGCTGCCTGCCACAAGTAGGCTGGGACCACACCATTTTTGATTTTTTGCATTAACTACTTGTAGTAGTTTACCTCTCCCAGAGGTCAGATGGCTGTCTCCTGCAATAAATTATTTATAAACTTAAACCCAGACTTGGTGTGTGTCCTTTCCCAATAGAATCTAATAACACACATTATATTGAATCTGGAGATTATGAGATATCTTTTCCTCCGGGTATTAATTTAAATAAAAAATAGTGGATGATAATAAACAAGTCTGTAGAATATGGTACCACACTTTTTATTTCCATTATGATGGCTCCTCCAAGTCTTGCTCACAGCCAGGAATGAATGTTAGTACATTAATGAAAAGAAGAAACAAAAAGTAGTGTAATGTATTTCTTCAGGAGTCTGAAACCTTTTTAAAGACATGTCTGAGAAAATCCTGAAGAAATGTGCAGCAGCAGGTTTATTTGGAAACCAAGTCAGACTCAAGGCTGACTAAATCCCCTGGATCTGATGGCCAACATCTTAGAGGTTTTAAGGGATGTGACTGTAGAGATTTTGGATGTTATCTTCCAACATTCCCTAGATGCTGGACAGGTCATAGTGGACTGGGAAAGTGCAAATGTAATATCCCTATTCAAGAAAGGAGAGAGGCAGAACACAGGAAACTATAGACCAATTAACTCAACATCTGGCACTGAGAAAATTCTGAAATCTATCATTAAGGAGGAATAAGCAGGATGTTATAAGGAAACAGTTTGGGTCTCTTACTTGTGGAAGGATACTGGCAGTCCAGAGAAGGTTCATGAGGCTGATGAAGAAGAGTTTAAGTAGGTTGGGCCTGTACTTATTCAAGTGTAGAAGAATAAGATGCGACCTTATTGAAATATACAAGATTCCAAGGGGACTTGTCAGAATAGATGCAGAGACTTGTAGGAGAGTCTAGGACTGGAGGGCATAATTTCAAAATATGGGTTTGCATATTTAAGACAGAAATGAGGAGGAATTTCTTTTCTTGGAGCACAGTGAATCTGTGGAATTCAGAGAATACCACAGAAGGCCATTGAGGCTGGTTCGTGAAGTATGTTCAAAGATGAGAGAGAGACAGATTTTCCTCAGTAAAGGTTTACTTTTGCTCCTACATCGTATGGTCTTCATCAGGCAGAAGGAAACCATTTTAAACAATTTTTTTCTCTTTGAGGACGCATCAAGCAGAGCGGACAGAGGAATCGGCAAATGTCGTGTATTTGTACTTTGAAATGACGTGGAGGTGCCGGTGTTGGACTGGGGTGGACAAGGTCAGAAGTCACACGACACCAGGTTATAGTCCAACAGGTTTATTTGAAATCACATGCTTTCGGAGCGCTTCACCTGACGAAGGGACAGTGCTCTGAAAGCTTGTAATTTCAAATAAACCTGTTGGACTATAACCTGGTGCCGTGTGATTTTCTGACTTAGACTTTGAAATTCATTCAATGAGCTGCTGCATAAAACTGTCCCACTTAAAAATTCATGGCATTTGTGCCACAGGGATCAATGCTGGGCTTCAACTATTTTCAGTCAATATAAATGTCTTGCATGAAAGGACAGTATACATGTATTGTGCGGGAAAATGTGAGGTCATCCACTATGGTTGGAAGGAGTGAAGTATGCTGAAATGGAAAGAGATTACAGAATGTTTCAGTACAAAGGCTGTCCTGGTATGTGAATCACAAAAAGTTGGTAAAAAAAAGTTTGGATGACAAATGTAATGATGGAATTTTACAGTACAAACAGAGGCCATTCGACCTATCATATCTATACCGGCTCCTGAAAGAGCTACCCAGCTGGTCCCGTTCTCCAGCCCTAACTCTGTAGCTCTCTTAAATTCATCACTTTCAAATATATATCCAGGTCGCTTTTGAAACTTCCTATGGAATCTGCCCCGATCACTCTCCCAGGCAGCACATTCCAAATCCTAACAACTCTCTGAGTAAAGAAGTTTTTTCCTCATCTCACTCCTAGCTGTCTTGCAGAAAATCATGAAATTGTGCCCTCTAGTTACTGACAAACAAGCCGGAGGAAACAAAATATCCTTCTTTACCCTGTCAAAATTGTCCATCATTTTGAGCATGTCAATAAGGTCATCTTTTAATTTTCTTTGCATGAGGAGAATTAGACCAATTTCTCTAATTTTACCTTGTATCTAAAATTCCTCAGTTCTGGTATCATTCTAATAAATCGCCCTTGAACTTTCTCCAGGGCTTTAATATCCTTCCTTAAATAAGGTGCCCAGAATGGAACTCAGTATTGAGCAATGGTTTGTAGAGGTGAAGCATCACCCTCTTACTTATATATTCAATGCCTCTATTTATAAGCCCAAGGATCCTATAATCCTTCTGAACAACTGTTTCAACTTGCTTCACCACCTTCAGAGAATCATGCACATAAACCCCGAGGTTCCTCTGCTCCTGCACTCTGCTCAGACTTGTACAATTGAGCCTGTATTATTTCTACATGTTTTTCCTACCAAAATATATTACCTCACACTTGTTTGTATTGAAATCAATCTGCTAGATGTCTGCCCATTTGGCCAATTTGTCAATGTCCCTCTGAAGGTACTCAGCATCATCCTCACAATTCACTATTCTCCCTACCTCAGTATCATTTGCAAATTTAGACATTTTGGCCTCAACGTTTCCTCTCCAAACCATTTATAAATCAGAAAAAGCAAGCGTCCCAACACCCGATGCCTGGGGAACACTACTTTCAACTTGTTTCCAATCTGAGAAATGCTAGTCTATATATACCTTCTTATTCCTATCTTCTAGCCAACCTCTAATTATGCAGCCAAGGATGAATCAATCCACATATTTCTACTTTGCTAACCAACCAATTATATGACACCACATCAAATATTTGCTGAAAGCCCAAATGTACAACATCCACAGTACTATCCTCACCTACTGTCTGTGTCAGCCTTATCAAAGAATTCAATTTTATAAAAAAGCATAAATTGCTGGAAAAACTCAGCAGGCCTGGCAGCATCTGTAAAGAGAGAGAGATATAAAATAGGTGCAAATGATAGGTGTGAAAAGGAGAAAATGGGAAGTCACTAAGACCAAAGCCAACAAGATCCGCTGAGTGGGAGGTTCTCATCAAAATGGAAGACAGAGATCATGCCTTGAAGTTAATGAGCACAATATTGAGCCCTAGAGGCTGTGAAGTGCTTTGGTGGAAAATGAGATACTCTTCTTCCAGCTTGCATTAAACTTTGTTAGAACACTGCAGCGGGCACAGAGTAGAAATTTTAGCATGGGATCAAGATTTAATGAAATGGCAAGCAACTGCAAGGTCAACATTACTCTTCCAGCCAAAACAGAGGGGACCCCTTACACTGAGATTATGCCCTTTCGTGTTAAACTCTCCCACACGGAGAAACAACCTCTACACATCTAGCCTGTCAAGCTGCTGAAGAATCTTATGTACTTCAATAAGGTCACCTCTCATTCTTCAAAGGTCCAGTGAGTACAGACCCACATTGGCAGTCAGAAATGGAAACAGTGAGGTCAGAACAGTGAAGGAAAATGGTGAAGGTGAGAAGGATGGAAATTGAAAACTAATTAATTTTCCCAATTCCGGAAGCCAAACCAATGACCCATCATTGATGTATCAGAGAAACAGTTGTGGGTGGGGTCTGACTACGACAGGAATAAGGATGTTCCACATACCCCACACAGTGAGTCAGGAATAACTGGAACCTGTGTGGGTACCCATAGCCACACCATTGACTTGGAGAGAGTGGGATGAGTTAAAGGAGAAGTGAGAATGAGCTCAGCCAGGCAAAGGAGGGTGACGGTAAATGTGGACTGTGCAGGCTTCTTTTCAAGGAAGAAGCCTACAGAGTTTCTGGCAGGGGATGAATGCAGATCCATGATGAAGAGGAGGCAGTTAGGGTCAGAAAACTGGAAGCTGAGGTAAATTGTCAGGAAAATCATGAATGTCAGTAGGGATAGACTAAACAAAGGTGGTGGGGGGAGCAGAGAGTCAAGCTTAGAAGAACTAAGTTCAACAGGGCAGGAATAGCTGATAGTTTTGCCAGGACAGTCTGTTTCTGCATTTTGGGAAGGAGTTATAAGTGTGCTGTATGCGGTTGGGTGGACTGTAACGAGGAATGCTGTGGAGGGGAGATCTCCAGATGGAGATGAGGTCGCTGACAGTCCTAGGTACAGCAACTTGATGTTAAGTGGTAGGACATGGACCGGAGTGAGATGGGAAGAAGTGTCTGATAGTTAACGCTCAGCCTCTGCAAGGTAAATGTCAGTATATTAGATGATTACAGCACTGCTGAGAGAATGGAGGGTAGCAAATTCAGAGGGAGACAGGTTAGAGTGAGTGAGTGAGGAAAGCAGAGAAATAAAGGTGACCAATGTCATGTCCCAATTCTTGATGAAGAGATCCAATGCAGATAAAAGGCCAGAGGGAAGGGTCCAGAGTCCAAGCGGAGGGGGATTATTGCAGACAGTTGATAGGTCTTTGGGGTGGGAGAGGACTGTTCAAAGGGGCAGGCATAAAGTCAAAGTCTATGGAAGAGGAGTTTGATGTCTCGTCATGCCAGAGTTCAATGAGGCAAGGGCATAAAGGGATAAAGCTAAACCCTTTGCTGAGCACAGATTGTTCAGCATTAGAAGGAGGAAGATCAGATGGTATAGTCAATTTAATATCGTGTGTTTTTGTTAGGTTGCCTTTATTGCAAGAAGTATTGATTATAACAGTAGTGAAGTCTTAATTGCTACGTCTATACAGAGCTTTGGTGAAATCATACCTAGAGCGTTGCAATTAAATTTGGTTTCCTTAGTTAAGAAGGAATATTCTTCTATTGGTAGAAGTTCAAAGAAGTTTCTCTAGTTTTATTCCTGGGATGAAGGGGTTTACTTCTGAGGGAAGCTTGAGCAGCTAAGTGGAATATTCCTAGGAGTTTAGAAGAAAAGGGGTCATCTTATTGAAACATACTAAATTCTGAGAAGCTTGTCAGGGTATAACTAGAACTAGGGAGCACAGTTTCAGAATAAAGGATCTCAAATTTAAAAATGAACATGAGGAGGAATTTCTCCTCTTGGAATTCTTCCCTCCAGAGAGCGGTGAAACTGGGTCAATGAGTATTTTCATGGCTAAGCTAGACAACAGAATCAAGGGTAGGAAAGAAAATAAACATAATTTGAAGTCATGTTGGGTGGATTATGTCAACCATGTGTGCAACCTAACTCTTGAGACAAAAGTATCACTTTCCATGATAGCGGCCCTGTGGTTTTCTTTTCAATTTGTAAAGACTTCTATTTATGTTTTCTTTGTCAACTACCTGGCGGGACATTGATCATCATTCACGCTCATGTGCTTATTATTTGGACGCATACAAAGAGGAATGGGGTGGTCATTCTCTGCCAGTCTCTGGGGAAAAGCTCGATCTTTGAGTTTCAAGAGTTAATCAGCATAGCACAGCCCCTCTACATCTCTATATTAGACAGCTGTCCCTTGCAAACTGAGATTTGAATCATATAAGCACAGACCCAATATAATCCTGCGTAACTCTATATTGATGCTCTAGCCAGGAAACCAAACAGGAGGTTATTGGTTCCAGGAGGATAAAAAAGAACATAGAATTAGGAACAGGCCATTCAGCCCCTCGAGCATGTTCTACCATTCAATAAAATCATGGCTGATCTGTGGCCTATCTCCACTTAGCTGCCTTTGGCCCAAATCCTAGATAAACTTTTGATAAGCAAAGTTATTATATCTCAGATTTGAAATTCACAACTGGTCCAGCATCTACTGCCATTTGTGGAAGAAAGTTTCAAATCTCTACCACCCTTTGTGTGTAGACACATTTCCTACCATCTCTCCTGAACCGTCTGGCCCTAATTTTTTATCTATGCTTCCAAGTTCTAGACTCTCCAAACAGTGGAAATAGTTTATTTTTATCTATCCTGTATTTTCCTGTTAATATCTTGAACATTTTGATCAGATCACCCCTTAACTTTTTAACTTCTAGAGCCTAATTTTTATAATCTCTCCTCACAACCTAACCCCTGACGTCCTGGTGTCATTCTTGTAAACCTACGTTGTACCCCCTCCAAGGCCAACATATCCTTCCTAAGATATGATGCCCAGATCTGCTCACAGTACTCACAAGTGGGGTCTCAGCAAGTTTTTGTAAAACTACAACTTACTTCTGCATTCTTACACTCCAGTCACCAGAGATAAAGGCCTGCATTCCATTAGCTTTCTCCAATATCGTCTGCACCTGTTTGTGGCATTTTAAATATCTATGCACCTGAACCCCTAAATCTCTTTGGACATCCACTGTATTGAACTTCATACCATAACCTTTTAAAACATTTGTTTGCTAGTAATTGTAACATTTTTAGGGTATAAAGCAAGCATGCACTTGCGAGTAGGAATGCCTCCGTACCAAAATTAGTCATCGCTCTGATTGTCCACTTTTGCTAATGCAAAGTAATTCATCCTCAAGTCTATCCACTGCCTGGATCTTGGGCTTGTCTGCTTTGATCAGTGTTGCCCTGACATTTTCAGCAGATCAACATTAGCTCCCACAACATCTCGATCAGACTCCCCTTGTCACTATCTGAGAGACAGGTGGCTGATCCTTCTCCCTCTCTTTTAGGTTCTCGCCCCATTATAGAGTTAGGTTATGTAGACAGCGAACAATCAATATTTTGAATACCCAGTCTGGCGAGCGCTGGAGTGCTGCTTCTCAAAGCTCCAGTCAACAAAATGACGACTTGCTGGGCTAAGTCTGTCCTGATGGTAGGAAAACTGTTACGCAGGGATGATATTGAGGAGTCTGGGACATTGGTTAGAAGGTGTGATTTGGTGAAAATGAGTATGTCAGTCTGTTCTTGACTGAACTGTACATCAACCCTCTAATTTGGCCAGAAGGCCAATGTATAATTGAGGAAGACTTTGCAGGTTGGCTCAGCTAGGTAGTGTCTAATGCCCAGATTAAAGCCAGCTGGTGCGACCATTTTTGCTCTGTTTTTTATGGCAGTTTGATATAACTGAATGACTTGCTTCACCATTTCAGATGTCAGTTAGCAGTAAAAATATTGCATTTGTTTTGGAATAACAAAGAAACCAGACTGGATAAGGATGTTAGATTTCCTTCCCTAAAGGATAATAGCAGGCCAGATGGGTTTTTATGACAATCCAGTTGTTTCATGGTCACCATTAATAAAACTTGCTTTTTATTTTAGATTTTATTCAATTAACTGAATTTAAATTCCCCAGTTTTCTGTGCCGGATTTTAACTCCATTTTAAATGGATTATTGGTAACGTAACCACTATGCTACACATTACCTTATAATTCAATTGTCTTGTACTAAATTCTACCTTTCTTGTTTAATTTATTAATTATTTATTATTATGAATTATTTAATTCAAACACCCTTCTCGTGGTTCGGAATTTAGAGGATTCAAACATACTAAATTATGTCATAATACAACCATGATAGTCTTCTCCATGACAGTGTTGAATAACGAGAATCATTGTTGGAAGCAAGAAATGTCTGAATTTTAAAACTGTCCATTCGCCGTATGTTAATCCTTATTGTTCTCATTGTGGGGAAAGTTGGTTCACAATTGGAGGACAAGGAACTGTCCTTTCCCAGGAGATAGCAGCAACAATACATGAGAACAGACTTGTTCAATGAATTGGGAAACTGATTGATTTAAAAAGTGTTGAATGAGGAAACTGAAGAGGTCTGCAGATGACTATGCAAACCAAGTGTTATGTACCCAATTAATCATACATTAACATGTCCATGCACACTAATTGTGCACAATTGCTGATTAATTCATGTTTTAACTATTCAACACTCTAAGGGCATATCACAAGGTAATATTGGATGAGGAAGATTATTCAGATGTACCATAAAGTTTCTCCAGCTCCTCCCCTACTGCAAACTTCGTTTGTTTCTTAAATGCATCCAGAATTTTTGGGTTCCTCACTTTAGAGATAAGCCTATTCCAAATGCCAATCATTCACAATGCAAGAAAGAAGTTCCTAGTACGTTAAAATTAAAATTAGATGTAACTAGTTTGAACCAATGCCCCGTCCTAATCTCACAAATAAAAGTAGCATTCAAATTCAGATTTTCTATTCTGCCTTCTAATAGGATGACCTCTCAAGTTTAAAACAAAATTCATTCTTGGGATGCAGGCATCCCATTTCTTAGAAAGATTGGGAGCCTCCCCAAGGACATAACTTTAAGCATGCAGAGAATTGTGAACAGCCAGTTGTCTCTCTTGTCAGTAGCAGTTCTGATGTACCAAGGGCTGCATCTCAAAATACTGAATCGTGCACATCAGTCTCTGTCACCTGTGCATTTAAAGGAACTTGCACATGAAGATATGTAGTTTTATTAATTCCATGCTGCAGGGCTTTTTTTAGCAGAGTGTTCTTCTGAGCCCCCAGCTAATAAGCACCTGGGAGTGGGTCCCACAGGGAAGGGATGCGAAGATGTTCAAAAAAGAAAGCAGTAAAAATATGAGAAAAGTAAGTTGAATGTGGTGAGCTCAAGCATGCAAACATTATATTATTGTAGTGTTAGTATTAACAGACAAATCCTTAACTGGTTTGTATGACATTCCTCCTTACATTACAATATATTATTACAGTTTTGTCATTAGTTTATTGTAAAGAATAGGAAAACATTTAAAAAGGATATCAGAAATAAACAAACACAGTTCGGTTCTTGAAAATCTGTCAATGAAATAGTAATGGCAAATTGTGAAGATGAATGGGGCTGGAAGGATTGGACAATAAAGCCTTTCACTTGTAATTCTCCCAGGCTGCATTTTCTGGATACTACTGAATTCTACTGTGTGCTTGGTTTTTATTGTTTTCCACTGTTTCCTCCTGCTGCTTATTTAAATATTGGCTAATTTGGGAGTACTGTGATCATGTATTGCACCATTATTATTTTTCTAACCTTTTACAAGGCATGTGGCAAGACCGACTTTCATCTGCATGTTTTCTTCAGGAAGATTCTGTTTCACCTTGCATGCTTCTGCATTATTGCTGTAGTAGGAAGACTCTGGCACTAGTCACGCTTGCATAATGTAGCCTGTTTTCCCAAGTGGCCACCATCCCTCCTGCCTTTGCTTTCAAAAAGCCAGGTTACATTTTCCTCAGAATGAACAAGCTATCCATGATATACATTATTTTGTGGCTTCGCCTGCCGAGGATGCGTTATATCAAAATGGAATTGCTACTAAAGGTTGACTACATACCGAGAGCAAATAATGCCCTGTGCCTTGGGAATTGCCATCAAATGGGGTTTTGTTTTATTCATTCATGGGACATGGGCTTAGCTGGCTCGGCCATCGTTTATTACCAATCTTTAGTTTCCTTTGAGAAGGTGGTGGTGAGCTGCCTTTTTGAACTGCTGTAGTCCATTTGTTGTAAGCTGTATGGGAAGAGTTCCAGGATTTTGACCCAGTGACACTAATGGAATTTTGATACATTTACAAGTCAGGATGGTGAGTGGCTTGGAAGGGAGCTTGCAGGTGGTGATGTTTCCATGTAACTACTGCCCTTGTCATTGAGTCATAGAGGCATACAGCATGGAAACAGACCCTTCGGTCCAACTCGTCCATGCTGACCAGATATCCTGAAAAATCTAGTTCCACTTGCTAGCATTTGGCCCATGTCCCGCTAAACCTTTCCTGTTCATATACCCATCCAGATGCCTTTTAAATGTTGTAACTGTACCAGCCTCCACCACCACCTCTGGCAGCTCATTCCTTACACACACCACCCTCTGCATGAAGAAGTTGCCCCTCAGGTCCCTTTTAAATCTTTCCCCTCTCACCTTAAACCTATGCCCTCTAGTTTTGGACTCCCCTACCTTGGGAAAAGACCTTGTCTAATTACCCTATTCATGCCCCTCATGATTTTACAAATCTCTGTAAGGTCACCCTCATCCTCTGATGCTCCAGGGAAAATAGCCCCAGCCTATTCAGCCTCTCCCTATAGCTCAAACCCTCCAACCCTGGCAACATCATTGTAAATCTTTTCTGAATCCTTTCAAGTTTTACAACATCCTTTCTGTGGCAGGGAGACCAGAATTGCACGCCATTCTAGATGGATGTGCTCCTGGATTTGGAAGGAGCTGTGTAAGGATCTTTGATGAATTTCTATGCTGCATCTTGTAGATAGCATACACCACGTGGAGAAGGGGGTGAATATTTGTGGGTGTGATCCTAATCAAGCGGACTGTTTTGTCTTGGATGGTGTGAAGCTTCTTGAGTATTGTTGGGGCTGCACCCATCCAGGCAAGTGGTCAATATTCCATCACACTCCTGACCTTTACATCTTGTGAGAATGGACAGGCTTTAGGGAATCAAGAGATGAGGTTACTCGCTTTAGGATTCCTAGCCTCTGTCTGGCTCTTGTAAAACCATTGTATTTATATGGTGTGTCCACTTCAGTTTCTGGTCATTCCAAAGTCAAGATGATTTGAGACTTGGAGAGGAATTTGCAGATGGTGCTGTTGCCATACTTCTGCTACCCTTGTCCTTCTCAGTAGGAGAGGTTGTAGGTTTGGAAGTTGCTGTGAAAGTAGCCTTGATTAGTCTTAATGTACCTTCACCAGTCTGCCTACCCTTTTTTCTCTCTCCTTGGGCTCTCCACTGATCCTGTAACTCCTTCCTGCCAACCAACCCCCTCCTGCATCCACCCACCCAGCTACTGTCAGTTTGGAAGAAGGGTCACAGGACTTGAAACGTTAATTCCTATTTTCTCTCTGTAGGTGGTGCCAGACCTGTCAAATTTCTCCAGCACTTTTTTTTTTCATCTGTTTCACTTTCATCACAGTTTTTTTTAAAATTATAATTTACAAAACTATCATTTCCATACTTGTCCTTAGTCAGTATTTCATGTTAATATTGGTAGATTCACCAAGTTTTTTTGACATCTTGTGAAAGTTCTTGCTGTTAATGTAATTTCAAAAGTGTACCATCAAATCTGATTTTATGAAGTAAATACAGAGCCATAACTACAAAATTAAACTTACACATTCTCCAGTTAAGCCATGTTATAATGCCTCTTGATAGGCTGCTTTTCCATCATCCACTGTTTAATTTCCAGTTTTTATTAACGCAACCACAAAAAATCATTTTGATTGGATGTTAAAATTGAGCAGCAGTCGCATTGTTGTTATTATTTAGCAAAGTAAAAATGATCGTTCATGGATTTTAAGTTTTTTTTCGATTGTTGAAGATTATTTTGACAGACAGAATCCAAATGAATAGAAAGAAAAAGCATCCATCTTGTCCACCATTGAAAGTTTTGGCCCAGATTTTATTTTCTGCATGGTTGCAGGTGAAATTGTGATTTATTCTTTCACATTGTCTGGCACTCATCCCTAAAGCATTTCCTGCTGTCAGCTTTATGTGGTAAACAGAGGTAGGATCTGAGTGCTGTTAGCACTTCTGTTTGGGAAACTTCTGTTAGAGTGCTAAAAGAATTAAGGTATGCTTGTTCATTTCTTAAACCTGAAGCAACTTAAAGAGCAAAGCAACATCCCAAAATGTGATCATAGATTTGTTTCAGTTTGTAAACTGAAACTCCAATAATAATGGAGATCATATTACATGACCGTTTCTGCTGTAAGGTTGTCACATGAAGTGACTTCAACGTTTTCATCACCCAACAATGCAGGTCACCTGGTATGAATGGACAAGAGTGAAAACCAGCATTTCTGATGTGGTGCTGATGAGAAATGGCATCACATTATCGTTCCACTTCATTCCAAACTACCACTGATGCTTGAGCAAATGATCTTCTGTTCATCAGAAGTGAAACAGAAAATTCAATGGCCATGATATGGTCCCACAAATAGGCAACCCTTTTGGGAATATCTTTCCCATTGACTTTGAACTGTCACATGGCAGAGCCCTGTTTTGAGATAGTAACGGCTTCTCCAAACACTGGATCCTGTACATATTCTATTAAGAGTGGCTACTATGTCATGGTAAAAGTCTTACCAGACCATACGGCTACTCTCTCATTGGAGAGACATGACTGGGTGTGGTTTAACCTGAGAATCAGATGAGGAGTGAGGTTAAGAAGGAAAGCCCTTTATGGAAATCTCATCTGGCATGGGAATTGAACCCAGGTTGTTAGTGTCAGTCTGTTTCACAAACCAACCATCTAGCCAACTGAGCTGAACCAACCCCCTCTCCCCATCAAATCATATGGACATTCTCATGTGGAGAATTTCATTTAAAAAGAATAAAGGTCTACATTTTCCCATAATTAATTGGTACATTTGCATCGATAACTCTCAAATAAATTCTCACAGAAATAAGCATCACATTTTAAGTTAATGAATTTTCATTACCATAGTACATGAAAAGATAAAATTCAATTATGTACAACTTTCCATTCCAAAGTGTACGAATCTCACTGGACTGTCATCAATCTTTTTCTATGTCTGGTAACTGGGTAGGAAAAACTTATTCTTGTTACAGTTGTAAGTCCTATCTTAAAAAAAAGTGCACTATTTTTCTAAACTTTCTTCCCTTAATCTGAATAAGAAGGCAAATTAAGAATGCAGAATTGTAATGGTTCAATTAAAAAGGCAAATGATGTCCTGTTGTGTTTATGGCCTTGTGGATGTGATTTTAAATGACAAGGTCAGAAATCACATGACACCAGGTTATTGTCCAACAGGTTTATTTGGAAACACAAGCTTTCAGAGTCTTACTCCTCCTTCAGGTGTTAGTGAGAGAGGTAGTATCAGACACAGAATTTATAAGCATAGATCAAAGGGTCATACCACTGATGAGGATGTTCTAAACAAACCTAAGATGCTGTTAAATCTTTAATCAGTTGGAGGGTTTTAATTGATTAATATGTATATGTCAATCCGTGAATTCCTTTGAAGTCACTGTCCTGAGGGAACTAAAGATTTTATCAGTGTAAACAAGAGGTGACATTTTAGGTCAGACAATGCATGTTAGGTGTAGGGCCTTATTTAGAATCTGTTTGTGTTTTGGTTTGGAGTCAGACTGGTTTTCTTTCTAAAGTAGGAA